>NC_136421.1:257359745-257719745 GCF_052625555.1 Lactuca saligna
GCAAAGCGGCGGACGACGAATAATTTGATCTCTTTAGAGTTAAAACCATTTTACGTTCACTTCGAGAAATGAATATTAAATGATATCTATTTTTCAAGAGCATTACCATACCATATTAAGGGGGTGTTTGACTAAGCTTTTTTACAACAACTTATTAGGTTCCACATCACTATAAGTTAAAAAAGTGTTTGGATTAAAATAACTTATTCCGGTGGGGAACCTCTAATACGTCATTTTTTCATAAGTTACCCTACACTTACTTATTAACTTATAAGCTAATAAACTAATAAGCAATAAACTTTTTTGCCAAACACCCCCTAAATGGTTATTACTTCCATTTATACATACCTAAATCACTTGTACTATTTATTGTCCTTTTTTTTTCTCGTTTTCCTTAATTCCTTTATTAATTTAATGTCTTACTAAGTAAAATGCTAAAATATATAAATAATAGTTTATAAAAATAAACCTTTAGAATATCAGGTGTTGTGATTCAAAAGTCGATAAATAGGCCTTTGTGAAGGCCAAAATACTCAGGTATCAACTTGTTCATTGAGATTTTAAACCAAGTTTGGTTACAAATTAAAATATTTTCAACGATGGTATGTAATTTAAGGATTCATATTGATTTAGGTTCTCGAAACCTTAAAATATTGAACAAAATCTATATAGAACCTTATAATAAAGACAATAATCACTGTAATCAGGAAGTCCATGTGATGAAATTTGATATTATAAGGACCAATGATGAAAAATGTTTCATTTTTAGACTGAACAAGATGAAAAATATACAAATTACCTTAATCATATCAAATCTTGTGTTTAACCGTTCTTTATTGCAAAAGTAAGATGCCAAAATATACAAACTAATGATAATACAATGCTCTAACTGACCCTCTTGATTGAGTTCTTTAAACCTGCAAAGCTAACACATTAACGAAAAATAATAAGAACCTTTTTAAGAACAAACATGATATAATAAAGCCTTCACCCAATATATTTATAAGATAAAATACAAAATAAGAACCTGTTAAGAATGAACCATCTGCAGGAGGGATATTTGAATCAACATGTATTTTCTGATGGTTTCAAATTTTGAATTATCCGAAATTCAGGGAAAGAGATAGAATTTGTTAAAAAATATAAGGATTCAAAACACAGGTTAAAATTTAATATTATTTTATTAATAACTACTTGTACTATTAACTTAATGATTTGAACGTCTTAAAAAAATAATATTATTATATTCAATATATTTTTAGAAATAATGAGACTTCTTTTATAAGATAGTAAATAAGTATATATATATATATATATATATATATATATATATATATATATATATATATATATATATATATACACACTAGGTTAAAACCTGTGGAACCACGAGTGATAATTTGAAATATAATTAAAAAATTGATTATATAGTAAAATAATATATCTTTTATTAAACTTTTGTTTTAAATTATGAGTCTTTTTATTAGGGAGATAGAGGGTATATATAGACTATTTTTACTAAAGTTGTAAGTCCTATCGGAAAAGTCTTGCATTGCAGGTTTTTTTTTTAATATATACATGTTTGAGTTTACATGGAATTGATTTATTGCACTTACTTCCATATACCTCATTTAAAATGAGCATCATAAAAAGTCAAACAAAAAAAATGAGAATGATATATTGATATTTTATCGTAATCTCTTATGCTTAAAGAAACTATGAACAAAAAAAGAATATTACAAAGAATAATGACCTTCAAGCACTCAATTCACTTATATACCCTCGCAAAATTTCATATATATATATATATATATATATGTATATATATATATTTTTTTTCTCAATTATACATCTCCATGTCATCTTATAAGAAAACCTAACTTGCATTAAACATCAATCATTTTTAATCTGGACGTACAAAATAAATAGAATTGAAATAATTTATAGTTGAGTCTAATGCAAATACATCTTACAACCAAATTCTAATCTATCCATTTGACGTTTTATCAATAGATAAAAGATCTGAGAAAAACAAAAACAAAAAACATGGAACTAAGGATAACAAATAAGTAGCTAAGGATAACAAACATCTTATAAGAAAACCTAACTTGCATTAAACATCATATATGTGTGTGTGGTTTGAAAAGACGGACTTTTTTTTTTTTTGAAAAAAAACTTGCATGAAAAGTTAACACATGTTTATACATTTTGCACTTGTTTTTGGTAATAGACTAAGTGGGTTACAAATAAGTAGCAATGCAAATTCAAATCAGAATGATAGATACAAGTGAAGAGACTCACCAAATTCAGTTTCCATTCACAGTAATGTTTTTGTCCGTTTTTAATACTCGCTCTACTTGTTTGGTGCTTCCATGTCCAGAACTCTATTTGCTTCTTCATTTTATAGAAATTCAAGAGCTAATGTATATTACAAATTTCTTTTATGTGTAGATTACAACTAAATTTTTAGTAAGCACTCAAAAAATCAAATAGAAACTTGCACAAACCATTATTCAAATTTTTACGGTGTATATACATCTATTTATAGAGGAATTAGTAAATCGTACGAACAGCAAACCAAAAAAGAAAAGACAACTTGACAAATAAATGTAAGCCTGTAAAACTCCCACCACCATTTACGTGGCAGCAAAACAACCACTACCATGTTTTCTGGCAACATCATTTTCCCACGAGAGCACCTAACTCAAAATATATTAATTTAAGGAAATTAGATATAACCCTATAAAATCCGTACAAACAAAAAGCAAACAAAATCTAAATCAAGTTAACAAAACATAAACGTAAAATGAGATGGGAATGGAAACGCTGACTACATACCTCCCATATCCATGATGTTCTATCAGTCTTTGTGTGGAGCTCCATAATTCACTGCAATGTGTGCCCATAATTATGACCTATAACACGAAGACGAAGACAAGTTGTCTTTAGAAGAGTAATAAATAGTGAGTTGCTCGCTTATATATATATATATATATATATATATATATATATATATATATATATATATATATATATATATATATACATACATACATACACAAACAAAATTTTAAAAATAGAGATACCAAAACAAAAACAAAATATTCACTGCAACAAAGCTAGAAATTCATGGAACAATATCGGTTCATATAATTATCCCATCAGATCCAATAAATCCAAAGCAATTTCTTCATAAATGCATGTAAGCGAAAAGTAATTTTCTTCATAAATGAAGATGAAAACTATCAAAACAAAAAAAAGGCCAAATTACATATAAACTAAACCTCCCTAAACAACTCTAAGGAAAAAAAAGTATAAGGATGTTTTAGAAGAAAGGAAAATATGATGTTATGATACATAAATATATGAATGCAGATTCATATTTCTTGAATTCAGCCCAAATTAGTAAAGCAAAAAAGATTGAGTTACTCTAAACATATAATTATTACTAATTGTATTGAAGAGAACTACAAAATACGACTTGCCACATCCATTAGCACCGATTGCAGATCAACACACAACTGTATAGAAGAGAACCACATGTCATTTACTTAGTATATTTCCAGGATGCTTATCAACAACAAACCCTGTTTTATAGCTAGGGCCTGTAGATGATGTAAATTGAAACTCAATTTTACCTGAAAATCTTGAAATCTTTGAGTTGAGCCTCAACTCACACCCATCAACTCTGATGTTAACCTCCATATCTCTGATTTCTTGACTATCTCCCCTTATTTATGATGTTTACCATCACGTTTGAGAGAATCAATATTTGAGAAATTATTTGATTTTTAAATCTTCTACCGGTAGTGCATCGGTGATCGGAGTCCTACCCAATCGATAATGGTTTCCTCAGCGAATACTCTCGAAATCGATATGATTCAGTCAACGGAGATTTCCAGGAATCTGCATCGCAGCGATTGATGGAGAGGGAAGAAGATTAAGGGTTTAAGAGATAAAATAGAGAAAAAGATGTATTTAGCGAGGTTTATGGATCTATACCACCAGAATTTGAGAGATTTATGGAGATGAGAAGACAGTTGATTTGAAGCAATTAAATCAATAGGACGTAATGAATGGCAAGGGGTAAGAAGTAGGGGCATTTTAGGAAATTCACTTTGAGAGAAGGGGGGCTAAGGAGATGCCACGTGTCAATAACGTACTGTTTTATTATAATAGGTTCAGGTTCATTTGAAACCATTCTAATTTTGTGAGACCGTGAAACTAAATCTAAAAATAATTTTAAAATGCAAAATAAATGGAAAAATCCAAAAATTCTTTTTTTAAATATTATTTTCGGAACTTGAATTAACTAAAAAAAATAAAAAAAAAATAAAAATCCGTTTTTTTTTTTTTTAAATACGTGAAATATTCTAAATAGAATATTACACTGACATATTCTAAAAAATAATTTTAAAATGCAAAATAAATGGAAAAATCTAAAAATTCTTTTTTTAAATTTTATTTTCGGAACTTGAATTAACTAAAAAAAATAAAAAATAAAAAAAATTCTATTTTTTTTTAAAAATACGTGAAATATTTTAAATAGAATATTACACTGTACATATTCTAAAAATAATTTTAAAATGCAAAATAAATGGAAAAATTAAAAAATTCTTTTTTTAAATATTATTTTTTGGAACATTAATTAACTAAAAAAAATAAAAAAAAAAATAAAAAAAATGCGTCTCACGGTCTCACAAAATATAGATGGTCTAAAATGAACCTAACCCTATATATATATATATATATATATATATATATATATATATATATATATATATATATATATATATATATATATATATATATATATATATATATATATATATATATATATATATATATGATGTTATTGCCTGCATAAACTATTGTTACATGTACATATCGTAAATAAAGGTGTTGGCTAAACATGTTTTAACTCTATAAATCCACATGCAGCACAACATACATAAAGCACAACATACATAAGTGAAGGAAAAACACAAATATTTCACTCTTCCTCATGAACATGGGAACATCTTTCTCATGAACATGGGAACATCGAAAACGCACAAAAGATTCACCTTCCGACTTAATACGACAAACAATATATAGTTAGGCTTAAATATAACGCATTTTTATTATTATACACTTTCCACAATATTCTTTAATACAAGACAAACGAACAATAATTTAATATTTAATATATATGATATACCAAGAAGCACATGAGGAATAGAGTTGAATATATGTAATAAACCGACAAATAATAGTTAGGTTTGAATATTCTAAATTTCTAATGCCAATTGGCCAACATGGGAATTTCTAGTTAGGTTCTCGTTCAATATCTAAAATAAATACAACAAAATGACAGCTTTTAATATTTACACTTCCTCGTGTTCAAAGTAATGACTCATTAAATAAAATGTAAAAAATCTCTATTCTAATAAATGAATAGTTTTAATTTTCTTTTGGCAAGTGTCACTCTAATACAACTCTTCATTAATATTATGTTATATGTCATGACAGTCATGTATATATATTAGGCAACTAATTTCAAAATTCAAATTTACATTTTCTAATTACTAGGTTACAACCCGTGGAAACCACGGATAAAAGATTTATAAAATTTTATTAAAAGAGATTTGTGGTGCCGATATTTGTTTTCTTCTTTCCTTTATGGTCATATTGGTAGTCAAATTGCAAGGTAATATGTCTATATGTTAGCAAAACTGGTGTAAAAATATGGTCATCTTGACTACAAATATGACATAAAAACAATTAAAAAATAATGAGGCTACTAACATAAGAGTACTTGAGACTAATGTTTTTGATGAGATTTCTATATCCTCCAACGGCGTGTACACAACTCAACAAAACATATTAACACCAAACCAAATAAAAATTGAAAATAATAATAAAAATAACTAATATTCAAATAACTCATTGTAAAATACATTCCACCCAATTTAGGGCCAACTCGATTTAAAACCATAAAAATAACAAAACAACAAAATTCTCCATAAATTCGATCTAACTAATAATAATAATCAAAACTTAATTTTCATACTAAAGTGAAATCCCATGTATCTGCAAAACAAAGTCCACATCTACACAGTCGAGCAAAAAAAACAAATTGTTGTTTACCAATATATCATGTTCAAAGATTTCATACAAAACTTCAAAATTATATAATATAATAGTAAGTGAAAAGGTTCTTGAATTTGTGAATGCCACTAAACAATTATGTGTAGGAGGGAGTATACCGGGTCTTATGAATATTTACCATAATTATATACCGATTGATAACCACTTGAAGTAGCAATATTGAATAACCTCTTTCAAACATCATTAACAAACACGCATTGACATAAAATAACCTTAAAAAGTGAATATCATAACTAAAACACTCTCAAACAACAAAAACAATGAATACGCAATAAAGTAATTTAAATTAGTTGTATGGGGAAACATATTCAATTATGCTCAACCACATGTTGAGAAGCAATCAATCACGATTTTTGTACATTCTTTAAGGAAAATTAAAGTTAACTATATGATCAAAGTAAATCATATTCAGTAGATAAAAGAAAAAATGGAAAATCATAATGAGCTAAAGGAATTTTAGACATACCATTTTAAGAAGCCTAATTAAGCTGCAAAAAATGATAAATGATGAAGCGTAAGTAGCTATAAGATTTTGTATTTGAACGATATAAATAGAGGAATGAAAAGGGGTGGTAGTTTCCAAGCGAGTAAGAGAAGGCAACGTGACAAAAATAAGTCGAACGAACATACCTCAAGAACGTTTTATCAACATAAAGCCTTTGCAATTAGGATTTGTTTTAGGATTGCTTCTTTGACCTTTCTTCCTACTCAGATATTACTAACAACCATAACTATATGGACTCCACGAAGTGCAAGAACCTTTGCAGTTTCAGTCCCCACTTGAGTCTCCTGAAATAACATCATAGTAAAAACAAAATTATGTTAGTACTTCCATCGAACACTTGGAAGGCAAACTTAGAGTGACAATTGATATTTTTATGGTGGTGGTATAAATTTGAAATAAGCCTCGTCCTCTCCTCAATTCATGTAAACTATGGCAACTTACCATTCAAAGTTACCGAGATTTTGGGATTTCTCTTTCAAATTAGTACCCTTTTATTTAAGTTCAAATTTTTTTGTGCCTGATATTTTTTGGGACGATCAATTATGATTACACGATTATGGAACAAAGACGGGTATTTTTGTAATTCAACATTCGTATCAAACGGGCACAGAAGAAGCCACATGGCAAAACATGATTCATTTATTAGAAAGGTAGATATGTTAAATTTGAAGTTATAATAACTTTAAAATTTTGATATATCTCTTAATTAATAATTTATTTAAAATAATCGATTAATAATTATAATTTTTTTATTATAAAAGTTTAACTAATTTTATAACCCGTGGTTCCTACGGGTTATAAACTAGTAATATATATATATATATATATATATATATATATATATATATATATATATATATATATATATATATATATATATAATTGGTGGATGACATAATACTTGATGCATGGTAATTAGTCAACATTTTTAACTAGTTACAATTATACGTAGATTATGAATAGTAAAATTTGTAGTATAAATATACATCCATTATAAATGGTGAAACATACCTAAAGTTACACTTCATAAGTGATAATTTTCATATCCTCTCTAAATATTCTTTGTTTTCAATCAAAGTTCTTATCAATGTTACTAGTTTGGTTTGGTTTAAGTTGCATTAATTACGCTTAATTTATAACACGTTATCAACACGAAAGCTCAAATCAAGATTATTTAACAAGTGAAAATCATATTTATCTCAATCTAGGTATGTATTACTTAGTAAAAACATTATTAATTATAAAAACCTGCATCATATTAAAATAATAATAATATTAATAAATTGATAAAACTTATACATTATGAACTACTAACGATTTTTATTTCTTATACTAATATTTCTTTATGTATTCTAATTTTTATGGATACTAACATTACATTATGCAACTAACATTCTTATACTAATATTTCTTTATGTATTCTAATTTTTATGGATACTAACATTAAATTATGCGACTAACATTTATTTATGCATACTAATATTTAGATTATGCAACTAACTTCTATTTATGCATACTAACATTTAAATTATGCAACTAATTTTTATTTATGTATGCTAACGTTAATTTATACATTTCAATGTTTATTCATATTTTAGATACTCTTCATAATTTTATTTAAAGATTTATAAATATTTATTTATGTTTCTAATTGTAACACTCGGTTTCGGAATTCCTCCGTTGCTAAGGGCTGCGGCCTAGTCATTAGTTGTCATGAGGCTTAGGGCTTCGAGAAAAGAAGGATTTAGCCTAGTTCGGATGTAGTTGCCATGGTATAAGTGATCCAAGTATTCGAGTGTGTCTTCAAGGCCAAGGGTATGATTGTAATTGGGTATCTCAGTATTTTATGGATTTTGGGTTTAATCCGGGAAGGTTTTGAGGCTTGGCTGAGTTATTAGGAGTGGAGGGCTTCTCGCCACCTTTTCGTGGATATAAGGTCAATGGAGACCAACCTAAAATGAGGGAGTTATGGTACTTTGAAGGTTTTAGCAGAATTGGCCCCTAATGGAAATATTTGGCAGATCAATCCCATGCATGCACGTGTTTGGCTGGGTATGCCCAACGTACAAGGCTAAGTGGTCGCAAGTCGTTTGTGAGTACGTCAGGCGTATTAAGATGTACGCGGGGAGTACTCTCTTCAGACCAAAACCCTAATTTCGGGTTCCTACCCTATATAAGCAACATTATATCCTTCCTTGGGTCATTTTAGATCGACCTCCACCCTTTTTACGTCCATGAAACCCTAGAGTGCCTTGGGTGAAGCTTGAGGCTTGATACAAGATTCTTGGTGGTTTGTTTAAGAGAAGAAGAAGGTGAAAGACTCAACTTCTGGAGTAGAGCTTGGAGATCCAATGTTAACATGTCCATTTCGAGACTTTCAAGATATAAAGTCTCTATCTTGGCTATTCATTTCATAGATCTACTTTAGGTTGGTTTTTGGCCATTTTAGTCCTTTTTACTTGGTCTTGGTGAGCTAGGGTCGTTCTAGGGGCTCAATCTAGTATATCTGGGCATTTTATGGTCGTCTCTCTCATAAGGTTGCAAGCTTTATGGAGTTTTGAGTTCAAGCATGAGTTAAGACCATCCATTAATCTCTTTTGAGCTCGAGAGTCCCATTAAGTCATGCATGTTAGTAAAGTCGCCAACTTTACTTGAAAAGTCACCTTTAGGATTTAGACTGGAAAGTTGGAGCAAGGGATGAAGTGATTAAGTGCTTATTGGAGAAATTTGGAGTCCATGGGAGTACGTTGGGCGTACCCACCTGGTACGTGGCGCGTACCGGCCCCAACGGGTGTATGCTTGGCGTACCAGATTAGTACGTAGGGCATACTCGGCCTGGCCGACTCATCTCATTTTGTTGACTTTTTGTACTTTGGACCATGGACCAGGAGTTTACTAGGGTTGACCATTCAGTATTTCAGGCCTTTTTGGATATTAGGCCTTCTCGGGTTAGTCCATGATGGATTTGGGCCTTATGAGCCATTTCGGGTTCGGGCTATCGCTTGTAGTGCATGGACTTTATCGGGATAGCTACTGGAGAGGGGTGGAGATGGTGTCTTGAGAGTACGAGCAGAATATGTGGCGGATGAGGAGGGTGCCGCCGAGCCACAGCCGAGACGGGTCCCGCGGCGTAGACCTGCTCCTCGAGGAGCGCAGCAGGGACCTGAGCCGGAGATCGATATGCATTACCTAGCTCAGGGCATTGATCGTCTTGACATGAGGGTCCAGAACCTTAGTGACTATGTTGCACATGTGGACACGCAACAGTGGTGGCAAGGGAATGCGTTGAACGCATTCTTTGCCCAACAGGGTTTTCAGTATTCGGTCCCCTACCCACCACCATTTCAGTCACGATATGATGGGGCCGGTACTTCTGGGACGCAACAGCAGGATGATGGAGACGATGAGTGATTTAGTTATCCTTTTTATTTTTATTTTGTGTTATTTTTAGTTTAGTTAAGTATTTTTATTTGGTGTGTAATTGATATTTAATTTAGTTTGTTTTTACTTTTGTTTTCCATGTTGATGCTCTTTGGTTGTTTAGATCTCTGCAGAATTTTCGCCCTTAGAAAGCTGGCAGTAAGTTCAGCAGCTAGGTTCGACTGTTGCTAGAGAGAGCCGTGTGAGAGTTCGAAGATTATAATCAAGACCCACAATTTGTCATAAGTGTCGGGTGCATATTTATTAGAATTGTATTTTGACGCGAGGAAGAAGTATCATCCCGACTGCCACGACATGGTTGACACTTTCCTATGTTGTGGGGGATTTTTCATCGCGAGAAGAGAATGTCATTCTTGACGAGACGACGTGGTCGACACTTTCCCACGTCATGGTTTTTATACATTGCATTTGTTTGCGATCTTTTGCGCCACATTTTTTTTGAAGACGGCGGTCTTGATTTTATTTTTCGGCACATTCAGAAGCAGCAGTTCCAGTTTTCAGTTTTTCAGCAATATTTGAAGCAACCTGTAACAGCCCCATTCGATCTCGCCACAACTACCCAGGGGAGTCTGTTCCTTTTTCTCCCTTTTTATGTTCTTAATTTATTTTAGCATACAATGAGGGCATTGTATGAAATAAGTGTGGGGTAGGGGGTCGGTAAAAGTAAATTATAAAAATGAAATAATAGTTGGAAATTGCTAGATTTAGGGAAATTTAAAATTTTAAAAGAAAAATTGAAATAATAGTTTAATTTAGAAAAATCTAGTGATAATTTAAAATTTTGCTAATATTGTATGAGATGATCCGATGAGAACTCAAATTTTTAGTTGAGCCAATATACGTTATAGTGCATTTGTGGCTTCCCTTATTTTAGTGAAATCATGGAACAAAAACATAACCCCGCTCGGTTTGAAGGATGCAATTTGTTTAGCAGGGTAAACCTTAAATCTATCCAGGAAAATTATTTTCATTAACCAATAAAGGTTGAGGTTGAGCGCCTCTGCTTAAGCATGTAGGTTTTGAGTGAAAAAAGAGAGGTACATGTAAAAAAAAAGAAGAGAGAATTACGAAAAAGTTTGAAGAATTTTGGAGCAAATAAAGTGAAGATCAAAAGATCAAAATTCCAAGAAACTCAAAAAGTTGAAGATACCAAGAAATCAAATCAAATAAGGTGGTGGATTCGAAGAAATCAAAGATCAAATTGTCAAGAAAGTGAAGAATTCCCAAAGAGCTCCATAGTGGTATCATAAATTGTAATTCTAGATTATGTATGCTTAGGTTGCTCAATAAAAAATACCTTGAGGTTAGGAGGTTTTCTGCAGATGGATTCGGAGGGTTGCATAAAATGAGCATTGTCCGGAAAAAGTGGGCAAGTGTTTATGAAGATTGTGAGTATTTAAAGTATGGGGGGGTACTTTAGGAAAATTTTAGACACAAATGCATGCGTTGAGGTCTTGGCATAATGGCTGAGTTTTAAATGGATTGTTTAGTGCAATATTGGTAAAATAAAAGTAAATTTGCTTGGGGGCAAGCAAAGGCTAAGTGTGGGGTATTTTGATATGTGTATTTTTATATATATTTTTATGCACTTTATCTTAATATTTTGGCCTTATTTATTCTATTTTAGAACTAAAAAGTACTCATAATACTTTGAATTATGTTTTGTAGCTATTCGTTGTCAATAAAGCACAAAAGAAAAGACTGAAGCGGAAACCGGACTTAGGAGCTAAAAGGAATTAAATATGCTGAAAAAGTGGGTTACCCCCCGCGTAACGTTGCATTACGTCCAGCGTAGTGCCCAAAAGCGACGTATGCCCCGCGTACCGGTTGGTTTCAGATAACTTCAAATCGGGTAGTAATCCTAAGTACGCCCCGCGTAATCCTATGTACGCCCAGCGTACTTAAGTCGGCTACAAAGATTATAAAAGTCGATTTTCAGCTAACCAGGAGGGAGAATTCGACTTCTAACCTAATTTAGTCGACAATTAACTTCTGTTAAGCCGTTTTGAGGGTCTAGAAGGCGGCCGAAAGGCCGTTAAGCTAACGGGAGCGGAGATCGGAAGGGTTGGAGAGCGGATACGTGTCGGTAATCCTATGGGCTGTTAACGTGACCATGTTTAGCATTCCATTGTGTTACTATCCTGTATTTAGTTTTTGACTTGGGTGTAAAAACCTTTTACTTTGTGTTTATGATTGAATTAAGCTTTGATTATTAGACTAATTGCTATATTGAATAGTTTGTTTGTGTTTAATTTATCTTGCCAAGCTTATTAAAAGATCCTTATGTATTAATGATGATTATTTTCTGTTAATTGTTAAGTGAATTGAGTTGTATGAACATATGCTTGATTCCTTGTCTCTTATGATTTTGGTGACCATCGAGATTATAAGTCTAGGAATAACGAATGTGAAACTAGGATTAACATGGGAATAAGTAAGTTAATGTGTGAGCCTTGTTTGATGACCATCAACAAGAGGTTAATTGAATGTTTAATTTGGTTAACTATATTTACAAGTCTTGCTTGATACGAACTGAACACTAGGAAGCCTGTTAGTTTAACCAATTGATCACTGTTTGAATTGACTTGTTTGCTAAAGGATTAGTTATAGTGAATGCGAATCTAATCATTTTAGGAATCGGTGAACATGAATAAATGAATTTATGTATGCAATTGTCTATGTTTTTAAAGTGTAATTTGTCTAAACCAAAGTACCTGAAGAGATTTGCTTTCCTGTTAGTTTATCGAGAGTTGTTAATTAATTGTTCGTTTGAGATTTATTAAACTACTTCATTATTCTTTCCGTGTGACATGTAACCTATAATTAAATATTTTAAATTAGTTCACCACCGTTCCCTGTGATCGACACCCGACTTACCTAAGCTATACTGTAATCTGGCTAGGTACACTGCCTAAGTGCATAGTTAGTCTAAGTTTGTTAGGTTTTAAATATTAAAGTTAGTGGGTACTTTTGTGCACATCAAGTTGCATGCATTGGAGGGTCCCGAGAAGAGACCCAAGACTTCTTATCAGCTTTCGAGAGGTCAGCAGGGCTTGGTTTAGTGCAACACGTGTGGGAAACTGCATGATGGAGTTTGTTAGGGGTTTGGGTTCCTACAAGTGTGGCAGGGTTGGTCACGACAGCAGGGATTATCCTCTGGGGGCAAGCCTGTTATGTTTTCACTGCAATCTGGTAGGCCACAAGAAGTTCGATTGTCCGAGGTTGAGGGAGGAGTAGTGAGTGTGCCTGCTCCGACTACTTTTAGGATCACCAATGGACGAGAATGTAGTGCAGGAGCCCCACCGGAGAGGAGTCGGACTTTGCAGTGACATACAAGGGATATCAGGATTCTAGCAAGCAATGTTGCGGGTATATATCTTTTTCTCTTTCACTTCTATCTGTAGTTGTTATCTTGAATCAGTTTGAGTAAGTGTATCTCTAGTTTATTTATTTGATTATGTATGGGATATATCTTCAAGTAATGTCATATGCTATTTGCATGCCTAGAATTTTTAGTGGCTAGTGAAAGGTTGTTTTCCTTTTTGTGGGTTTGAAGTGTTCAACGTTATCTTAGGTTGTGGTTGAGGATTGGGTCAGGGGTATTATGTGGAAGGTCTATGGCCAGGGTTCAGCGGGGTAGTTATCTAGCATAGTCGAAGTTCGGTGAGTTCAGTCTTTGCACTTGGATTGGCTTTTGGAAGCGCCAAGGGAAATGGTCTATGGATGAGGTTTGGTCGGAGCGTTGGTTATTTGGAATTCAAGATTTGAGTGTGGTATCATTTCAAGGCATCTGGGGTTATCAGTTTCATTGAGATTCGAGAAGTTTTCATTTGGTCTTTCAAGGTTGTATGGTCTTTTGGGGTTTGGCTAGTGATGGAGCATCTGCATTGGCAAGCACAGGTTGTCAACAATTTGATTAGTAGAGGGTAAGAAGGATTGGGAATCCTTCAATTCTCATGAATTGTGAAGACTTATTCGAATGTAAGTGGGATAGAATCGCTCAGGTATTCAGGATCAGAAGAAAGTGTGAAACTAAGGTGAGTTTCGCATCCATATCGGGGAGGAGGGCGGCCCAAGTGGTTATCCGTATTAAGGATTGCGTGAGTTGGGAGTTCAGAAAATTTCCTGAAGGGAACCCACGTTGGCGTTCCAGTCATGATTTGTGTTCAGTTGGGGAGTTTGGTTAGGAGTGTATTTAAATCCGGGCGGCGCTTGGATTGATGGATTAGCGGTATGACTTTTGGCTGCAATTATAGTTAGTGGGAGTGTTGTAAGACTGCGGGGTGGCCCGTAGCATTTAGTAGTTAGCAGTTAGTGGGAGTGTTGTAAGACTGTGGGGTGGCCCATAGTATTCACTAGTTGGCAGATAGTTTAGGCGTGTTGTAAGACCGTGGGGTTGCCCATAGCATCCAATGGCGGTCAGATAGTGTGGGAAGTGTCGTAAGACTACGTGGTGGCCCGTTGCATTCACTAGTCCCTGTACAGTGGTGAAGGTGTGGCAAATTGTGATTTTCTCGCAATTTTCTTTAGATGGTTTAGGTCAGGTTGGGTTAGTTCGCATGGCTTGGTAGGGCCACATCATGCTTTGAACCAGGATATGGTAGGTCGTGAGAGACTGGGTGTGAGGTAAGACTATAGATGGCCCTGTGGCGTTCAGTTTATCATTGGATTGGTGTCGCGATAGTTTAGATAATTAATGCCAGTCATGGTTTTCTTGCAGAAGTCGCCTGGGGCGATTGTGAGAGTGTTGTTTGGCTTAGCAACCAGGTGGAAAGATTTGATATTTTATTGACAGACGAGTTGGGACTAGGGGATCTCGATGGATTTCGAGAAGCAGTGTCAGTGTTTCAGGCAGTAATAGTGATTTGGGTCTTGAGTGTGTATGGAGCATCTGGTTGACTGGGAAATGCTAAGTCACTCACAACGGGATTAAATAATATTATAGTAATTGATTTGACCCTGCGCAAGCTCTCATTTGAGTCTCACCGTTGCAGGGATGAATCTTCTACTTGAAGGATTATCGAATGTCAACTATAAGTGTTTTGCAGCTAGTTTTGATTAGTGACTTTGTTTTCGTAGATGCGTTAGGATAGTCGGGGTTGGAAGTATTGTGGTTAGTCAGTTATTCGATGAGGTTTTGGCATGACAATTTTTCTTCAGCATGGGCGGTCTGTCGGGAAGACAGACCATTATAGATTTTTGATTTCGGATAGGCATAATTGGTTTTGCGGGAGTTAAGGTTTGTTTTTTTTTTCAGGATGGAATTTTGGTTTGGGTTTAGTTATCTTGGGAAGGTTGTCTTATGCGTTGGATTTTTAGTTACATTCCTCAGATTATTTTTTTGATATGGGTCTTAGTAAGGAGCGATTTCGAGGACGAAGTCTAGTTTAAGTGGGGGAGAGTTGTAACACTCAGTTCCAAAATCACTCCGTTGCTACGGGTTACTCCCCATTCATCAGTTGTCATGAGGCTTCGGGCTTCGAGAAAGGAAAGATTTAGCCCAATCCATATGTAGTTGCCATGGTATAAGTGATCCAAGTATTCGAGTGTGTCTTCGGAGCCAATGTTATGATTGTAATTGGGCATCTCGGTATTTTATGGATTTTGTGTTTAATCCTGGAAGGTTTTGAGGCTTGGTTGAGTTATTAGGAGCCTAGGGCTTCTTGCCACCTTTTCGCGGATATAAGGATATTTGGAAACGAACCTTGAATGAGGGAGTTATAGTACTTTGAAGGTTTTGGCAGAATTGGCCCCTAATGGAAATATTTGGCAGACCAGTCCCATGCATACAAGGATGCATGCGAGTGTTTGGTTGGGTACGCCCAACGTACAAGGCTACGTGGTCACAGGTGGTTTATGAGTACGTCGTGGGTACTAAGATGTATGCGAGGAGTACTCCCTTCAGACCAACACCCTAATTTAGGGTCCCTATCCTATATTAGTAATATTATATCCCTCCTTGGTTCATTTTAGGTCAGCCTCCACCCCTTTTTACGTCCATGAAACCCTAGAGTGCCTTGGGTGAAGCTCGAGGCTTTATAGAAGATTCTTGGTGGTTTGTTTAAGAGAAGAAGAAGGTGAAAGACTCAACTTCTGGAGTAGAGCTTGAAGATCCAATGTTAACATCTCCATTTCGAGACTTTCAAGGTATAAAGTCTCTATCTTGGCTATTCATTTCATAGATCTACTTTGGGTTGATTTTTGGCCATTTTAGTCCTTTTTTCTTGGTCTTGGTGATCTAGGGTTAGGTCCATGATGGATTTGGGCCTTATGGGCCATTTTGGGTTCGGGCTATCTTATGGGCTTGTAGTGCATGGACTTTATCGGGCTAGCTATGGTCATGGGTATTGGTTCAGAAAAGTAAATGAGCTTTAGGGAAAGGCCTATGTAAGGATTTGGGCCTAATTTGGAAAATTGTGTCATTAATGGGCTTTTATGGATCTTATACTTTGGGCCCGATTAGTTTTTGGATTGGGCCTTGGTTATAAGTCTTGATGGGTCAGGGGTAAAATGGTCATTTTACCCCAAGTTTGGTTTATGGATCATGGTTTGGAATTCAGTTGCTAATCGGATGTTGTTTTGGTAATTGTTAGTTTGGGAAATCGTCAGGGCAGCAACTAGGGATTTCGTGCAGTGAGCTTCAACATTCGAGGTGAGTTTCTTCACTGTTGTATGGGTTGAAGGCACCAATGCAGATCCATTTGGCTTATGTATTGTAAGAAGACCTGAGGGTTAGCCCTTGGCATTATGTATGAAAGACCAGGAGGTGACTCCTGGCACACCGTATGCAAGACCGGAGTCTGAACTCTGGCAAGTAATTATTTAAGTAGTATTATATGTATGCTTGTTGTCTTTGTGATAATTGTATGGAATACCAGAAGGTGGCTCTTGGCACTTGTCTGTAAGACTCAAGGATGTGGCCCCTGACCTGGCAAGAAAGACCATGAGGTGGCTCGTGTCATAATGGAAAAAATATGTGTGGCACATAGCATATTTATTGATTATGATATATTAATGATATGGATGTCTCGCGATTATGAATGACTTGTATGGGTCATTGGATATGTATGGTATTTGATATTTCGGGAACTCACTAAGTTTTCATGCTAACGGTTTTCAGATTTTGTTTCAGGTACTCCAGTTTTCAAATGAAGGAGCTCGAGATGATCGTAGCGCATACATCCGTGTTTTTTGCAATACGTGACCTTTGGGATTGGACTCTGATAATTGTTTTATTTGAAATGTTTCCAATGTGTTGAACGAAGTTACAATAGTGTTTTAATTATAATGAAAATGAATTTTTTACCTTGAATTTTTGGGCCGTTACACTAATTAGTAAAATTATATCAAGTAAAGTTATATATTAGTTATAAGTCTTATTAAATGATTTTTAAAATACATATACATATATACACAATGGATATATGTATGTGTATATATATATATATATATATATATATATATATATATATATATATATATATATATATGCAACCGTTATAAATAGCAAAAACAAGAACTATATTTTTTTTACTATAAATAAACATCTTTACCCTGCTTATTTTACCAACAACAAATATTTCTCTCTTTTATCAAACAAATCAATTTCAAGAAATGAAGCTTCAAGATGATTCATCCTTTTGTGATAATCATGACTATAATAGTCATGTTATTTTTCATCCCAATCCTTAACATTGAAGATAATATATAATTTCTTCTACTTTTAGGCATGTATACAATGTTAGCGTTGCAATTTCTTTTTGTGTAATATTTATTGAAATAGACGGATTTTAATTTTAATATTTTATTTTGTTTCAAATTTATAGTTATAGTATGCCCAACATTGCAAAGCTCGAGTTTGCAGCACTTGAAACAATACACGTGGACAAGGGCGTGGTCGTGGTCGAGGACGAGGCCGTGACTATTTTAAGCGAAACCAAAGCATAATCAGAACCATAATTATGGTCGTGGACAAGGTAAAAATCATGGTCATGGTCAGAAGAGAAATAATTACCAATCTTCACAAAGAAACAATGTTCATACACAGGATAAGGCCAAAGTGATAAGGCATGATAACGAGACATCACAAAAATTTGATGGTTTATGTTATAGATGTGGTAGCACATGTCATTGGTCAAAGACATGTCGCACACGTGCACATCTTTGTTAACTTTATCAAGAGTCTATTAAAGGAAAAGGAAAAGAAGTAAACATCATTGATAATGTCGAATTCACTCCGCTAACGTATGTTGATTTCTGCAATGACATGGAAGACATAAACTAAAAATTTATATTATTATTCTAATAAACTTGTTTTTCATGTAATGTCTTTCGTGTAATAAATGAACTTTCTTTATAATAATTATTATGATTATGTTTATTCACTTATTATTTCTTTCATATGTGAAGTTTAATATGAGTCCAACTGGAGCACACCACCAAGAAAAACTTAGAGATCTTTGTATAGCAGATAGTGGTAGTATGCATACTATTCTGAAATCAAATAAATATTTTTCAAAATCAGTACCAACAAAAACAGTACAAAATCAGCTCCTACAAACTTGATAGAGGGAACTAGAAAAGTCTAATAGAAAGTTACTAAGTTTCAATAACATATATTTCAGAGGATATGATACAAAAAATTTGACCATTGAAAATAAGAAGTATATGTATATGATAGACAAAAACCATGTGCTTGAAAAACTACCAAAACTTGATTCTGGTCTGCATTATGCATATATACATATGACTGAATCAAATATGGTAATCAAAGGAAAATATTATGATCCTAGGACATTCAATTTATGATATGATAGGTTGGGCCACCCAGGATTAACAATGATTCGAAGCATAATTGTGATTACGCATGGGCATCCAACGAATGACCAAAAGTTCCCTCAATCTAATAGCATAAAACCATGTACATCTTGTTCCCTTGGAAAGTTAATTATAAAACATCCTCTAATGAAAGTTGAAAGGGAATCACCTAGATTTATAGAAAGAAATCAAGGTGATGTATGTGGAACGATTCACCCACCATCTGGACCATTTAGGTACTTTATGGTCTTAATAGATGCATCCAACAAATGGTCTCATGTATTCCTATTATCAACTCGTAATATGAAATTTGCAAAGTTTCTTGCCCACATTATTAAATTAAGGGCACATTTCCCTGATTATACTATCAAAAGAGTGAGACTTGATAATGATATTGAATTTACTTCACAAGCGTTTAATAACTATTGAATGTCTGTAGGAATTGTTGTTGAGCATCCAGTTGCTCATGTACACACACAAAATGGTTTAACTAAATCACTGATTAAATGTATCCAACTAATAGCTAGACCATTGATAATGAGGACCAAACTTCCTGTTTTTGTTTAGGTCCATGCAATGTTACATGCTAGATCATTGATACACATGAGACCAAGTTCATATCATGTATATTCTATACTACGACTTGCTTTTGGTTAAGAGCCAAATATATCCCAATTGAGAATTTTTTGGGTGTGCAGTATATGTCCCTATTGCACCACCTCAACGGAAAAAATGGGTCCTCAAAGAAGGTTGGGAATATATGTTGGTTATTAGTAAGTCTTTATTATAAAATATCTTAAACCATTAACAAAGGATGTTTTTACAGCATGCCTAGCAGATTGCCAATTTGATGAGGCAAATTTCCCATCATTAGGGGGGAGAAAAGAAGATTCTAGAAAAGGATGTGTCATGGCATGAGTCTTCTTTATCATATATTGACCCTCGTAAAGCAATGTGACATGGATGTTCAAAAGATAATGCATGTCCAAGAAATGACAAATCAATTACCTGATGCATTTATTGACACAAAAAGGGTGACTAAATCATACATACCAGTTATCAATGTTCTAACTCAAATTGAAATTCCACATGGACAATCTGATGATAAACTCACTCAAGAGTCTAAAACACTCCTGAAGCGTGGAATGTCATTTGGGTCTAAGGATAAGAACCCACAAAAAAGAAGAGGAGCAGAAAATACACTAGATCAGGAGGAAAGTGTTCCTAGAGAAACACGAATTATTTAAATTCCCACAGGAAAGGAGGATGATGCACAAAATTATGGTCAAACAAATAGAATATGTAACCAAAATGAGATTGACAATATAAGTGCAATATTTTCTTATTCAGTTGCATGTGATATTATGAATGATGATGTAACGCCCCATTTCTGGTATGTGATTTAAATAAAGTATTTTTATTTTCTTAAGGGGTACTCGACGAGTTTGTAGCCCGACTCATCGAGTAGAGACGGGATGTTCACGCTATTTAAGTTGGCTACTCGACGAGTCCATATGCTGGGACTCAACGAGTCTGCCTGTCTGGATGAAGCCCTAATTTCAAGGGTTTGCACCCTATTTAAACAACTTTTTCGCCCCAACCCAGCCTCCATCACCCTTAGAGTATTCCTTATCAAACCCTAGCCTCCTTGAAGTGTGTGTGAGTGATCTTTGCCTTGTGAAGGAACTTTTGGTGCATTTTGGAGCAAGTAGAAGAAAGAGAAGGTTGAAGAGCTCAAAGAAGAAGAAGTAGATCCAGAATACACTCCTTTGTGGTCATCTTTTCTGGTAATAAAGTTTCCATCTTGCTTATTGAGCTAATAGATCTAGTTTGTCCCCAAATTGTTGGTATTAAGCTCAAAAAACCCAAATCCTTTGTGATAAAGCCTTATGACTGAGTCATACTTCATAACTAGCCTCTCTTGAGCTCCAGAAACTCAAGGAGATCACCTTTTTGGCAACTATGGCTTTGTTTGGGCTTATTAACCCCATAATAGTAAAGTTTGAGTGTTATTGTTTCATTTCTTCTTGGTTACACATAAAGTTAGCAGCTTTACGTGTTCAGATAGTCCAGGAGATTAGATCTACGAGTTAGATGCATTGAAGTGGATTAGAATCGACTGTATGGAATCTGCATGCTTAGGACTCGACGAGTTGTTCTTCAGACTCGACGAGTCGAGTCGCAAGTCCCCGTTTTTCCCCGATTTGAGAGTTTAGGGTGAATGAGTGAGTGGGGAACAGACTCGGTGAGTTAGAGTCAGATCTAGTGATGGAGGGACTCGGCGAGTCTACGCCCTGAATCAGTGAGTCCGGTCAACTGAAAGTTGACTTTGACCAGGAAGTTGACTTTGACCAAGGGTAAAATAGTCAATTTACCATGAGGGCATTTATCGGTACCTAATCTTGTGTTTGATTTGTCATGATAGCCGGAGAGCAGCCGGGACAACATTCAGAGATCTTTCAAGTAGGTTTTCAGCAGTCAGTTCTCCGAGGTGAGTTCTCTTCCAGTGTGAACGGGTCTACGACCACAATTTCGGCCCGTATAGATAGCAGTAGTATGTATGCTTGATTTCTTTGTGATTCAAGCATGTGTTGCTATGTGTAGTATGTCGAGCAAGACGATACAATATGTGATTATGCTATATGTTCTTGATATGCTATATCCAATTTACTCTGGACTTCGATCCGATGCCGGGCTGGGCCCGATGCAGTGGGTCGGGATCTAATTATTGATGGATGGTTATTTTAGTGATTAATAGCGTGGGGATCTTAGTGGGAACGCAACCAGATATTCTTTCTGTGAGACTCGGCAGAGTGAGATGAGTTTCCTCACCATGTTTAGCAAGTCGAAGGCACCAATGCTAGCCCATGATCTTTTATGTTTGAATACCCTATGTGTGTGTGACACTTGTATGTGTATGTGTTTGTATGCTTACTGGGCGAGGCCCAAAGGTTTTTCTGTATGCTAGTACCTATTATGGTTATATGAGTTGTATATGAACGGGGGCCGCTATACTCACTGGGAGGGGCCGATATGCGAGTTTGGGTGGGGTCCGTAATACTTATTGGACTATGCCCATTATGCGAGTGTGGGCGGGGCCCATTATGCTCATTGGACGGGGCCGTTATGTGTTGTGTATATATGGTATGTGGTATTTTGGAGAACTCACTAAGCTTTGTACTTATGGTTTTCAGTTTATGTTTCAGGCACTTCGGTTTTCAAAAGGAAGAGCTCGTGATGATTGCAGGGCACACACCACTTGATTTTGCATTTTGTGATTTACTCTATTAATGATGACGTATTGACAAAACTTTGATTACCTTGTTTTTATGAAAATGATATGATTTAATGGTTTATAGTTTAAAATCAAAAAAATTTATGGTCTTATTTTTGGGACGTTACAGGTTGATATGCGAACCTTGGTTTGAGGGATTCAGACATGCACTCAAATGTGTCTGAACTCGAACTGAGGATTTCATAAAGTTTTCAAAAAGAAAGAATTTTTAAGAAAAGATTTTTCTAATATAAGAAAGGGTGTGGTGTGTGAAATCAACCGATCTCAAGTAAGTTTTTCCTAAAATACCCATACATGTTATCTTATATGATTTGATTTATGAATCTGTGAATCGCATGCTAGTTAGGGCTAAGGATATGCTCGGTGTTTGGATGATAGAATGCTAGGAGAGAGGCCTAGTATGCCTATTGTATGAGCTTTTTTCCTTTCATTCTAGTTTGGATCAATCAGTGATAGTTGGCCTGATATGTGATACCTTGTAACCTAGGGAGCATTGGATGTTATGCTGGAATGGGAATATCTATTGGTATTAGTAATTGATAAGTATATGCTTTAAAAAAATGTATATGGTTAGGATGTTATATCCCTAGAATGATTGATTTGGTGTTATTTCCTATTCCTCGTTTGGTTGTGATCCTAGGTTAGAGTCTTTTATTCGACAGTCTATTTGATCCTCCATGTGTATAATTTGCATGCATAAGGCAATCGGCAATGATAGTGGAAGTTCCTAGCATGAGTTGTAGTATGAGAGTTTGAATATTCTTTGGTTATTGTATGGATTGGAATGCTACTGCACAAATGTTGCTTGCTTTGTGCTTTGTGGGACTCTTAAGTGATGTGGGTTAGCTGTTAAGTGAATATGTTAAGTCACATGTAATAAAGGTTGAATAGTGTTAGAGTGATGGATTTGACCTTATTGCACAACTCTTGTTTGAGTATAACTGTTGTAGGTATGAGTCTTTTACTCAAAGAATTATCTGAGATTTGTTGCTTGTGATTGTGTTCACGAGGTAGAGGGGAGTTCTTCAGCAGCTGATGACAGGGTGAGGTCGGAAACCTAGGAAAGCCTAGGAAATGCTTCAATGGGTTTTGTTACGCTGTTTAGCGAGTGATTAGAGTATTAGTTTGATAAGGTGACTTCAATGATTCAAGATGATTCTTGAGGAAAGTATGGATATGTGTGAAAGGTAGTATTGGGCTCGTACTACTGAAAGCATAGGATCCATACTCGAATCGGGTAGAGTCTTGGAGAATTTAGGAAGCCTGTGGGATGAGGATTCTTGGGTATGTTCTGATCTTTTGCATGTTGTTTTTCAATATGGTGTTGAGCATGCAGGATGGGGGTTCAGGTTCTGGTTCCGGCTCAGTTGCAGGTATTGAGCCGATCGATGATCGGATGCGGGAGCTCATATCATCAGAGATTATATGTGGTATTGTGGAGCATACTTCTGTGATCTTTGGTTCAGTCAAGGAAGGGAATTTGGAGCTCTTGGATGGTCATCTCGGGGCTTTTCAGGCCGAGATTGTAGCGGGGCGGTTGGGGGTCATCTGGAGCCCAAAGCTTTTGGAACCCTAGAATCTTTCATAAGGATGATCCTACTGTTAGTTCTTGTCATTTGGGATCGGAGGTGGGTTATGCACCATGTTTTCAGGAGGGTCAATCCCATGATTGGATTGTTGAGGAGGTTTTACATTCCTTACGCAAAGAAATACCTGACATCATTGGGCGTGTCACTGATATATTGGTCGCCAGGTTCGAGGGATGGACCTCGGTTGTTCAAGCGGTTGATGGGATGGTCGGCGTAACCCAGGAGCAGGATATTGATTAGGATAGGTAGTTGGGGAAGAGGAAGCAGACTCATGGTCTGGCTTGGCGATATGAGCAGTTGGAAATTACCATAGCTAGTGTTAGAGACTCGAGCAGCCATGGTGGTTGCACTAAGGATGAAGGGGCACATAAGTATGTGCGCAACAGTCTAAGTGTGGCAAGTGTGGACGGAAGGGCCACCTCCACCAAGAATGCACCCTGGAGGTAGAACTGTGTCATTGTTTTCATCATCCATGTCATATCATGGAAAAATGCCCATGCTTAGTGGTTAGGGTAGCTCAGGTTCCATCGTAAGTACCTCGGTAGGAAGAGGAGGTCAGGATTCCAGTAGGCGCTTTTGCGGGTATGTTATCTTTTTCTTTCCTATTGTTTATTGTCAGAATTTATATTGCTTGGGAATTTTGTATTTGTTTGGGTAAGCATTATCTCTAGTTTGGTTCTCTGCTATTTTCTGGGTTATATCATCAAGAATTGTTATATGCCATATTGCATGCCATGATTCAGTAGTGAGTTGTATCTTCCTGGGTGGGTTTTAGTTTGTTCGGTTGATGTTCTGATTCATTAGTGGGATCAATTCAGGGGTACCATTTGGAAGGTTTATGATTGGATTAGTTGATTAGTTCTCCAATGAAGTCAGGTTTTATTGGTATTAGCGTTTGTTATAGTATGATCGGTATTTGTCCATGGAAGAACCTTTGGGTTTAATCACTACCTTGCTAGGGAAAGAGCGGTTGCAAGAAGATGGTAGTGACAGTTGCATGAGTTGTTTGGTTATTGGAAGTGTCAGGGAAATTTTATTATCGCATGGGTTGTAGATGGTTAGAATTCAGTGATTCTTTGAGGGTGGAAGTTGGGGTGAAGATTCACCAGTTCATAGCAAGGGTTAGGGTTTTTAGGCACCAACATAAGAACTTAAGGATTTGGTGTGGTATCATGGGAGGTGATTGGGATTATCGGACCTGCTAAAATTTCGGAGAGTATTCTTTTGGATTTTAGGAGTTGGGCGATCATCGAGTTTGGCTAGTGATGGAATGCTAGTATTGGTAAGCACATGTCATAGTTGGTTTATGTATATAAAGATAAGATGGGTTAGGAATCCCAATCAGAAGGAGATACGACACTAGTGGTCATTGGGGGAGGATCGGGTGTGGAGCTTGGGTAAGCTTCGCATCCCAATCAGAAGGAGAGACGACACTAGTGGTCATTGGGATTGAAGTAGTGTAAGTTGGGAGTTCAAGAAACTTCCAATAGCTTGTCGACGCCTTTTTATAGCAGTCTTGTTGATGGATTTAGGTTGAGGGTTGTGTTAGAGCCTCACTGCCTGTTCTGCTTTGATGAAGGCTTTGGGGTTCGAAGCATTACCCGAACACCTAATTGGAATTTAGTCATATGTGGGTTCGACTCAGCATAATTGGGGTTGAGATGGTTCAAATGTGGTAAGGCAATAAGTGGTAACCGTGGTTGGTTAGAAGTGTTGTAAGACTGTGATAGGATCGTAGCATTCACCAGTTTGAGGTATGCTATCATTTGAAGTGGTCATGAGTATAAAGGGGGATCAGTTCATGCCTTGGGCAAGACGGACAGGATTGGAGAGCATTTCTCTATTTTAGGAAGAGGAAAATCAGGTTTGAGTTAGGGTCGATCATGTGTAGATCTAAATGGGTGAGACCCATGGACGAGGCCCATATGTATATCACAATGCAGGTGGGGTCTGATAGAGACCGTTGGGTCGAAGTATTGGATCATGGTTTTCTGGATTTAGTGTGTGGTCAGTAAGTGGCACAGATGGATGCTTAAACTAGGATATCCTTTTCGTTTGGACTCTTGGGAACATGGTGGCTTGAGCAGGTGCGAGTTTGGTAGATTCATCGATGGGTTGGCAATCTTTATATCCTAGTTTGGTGAGGGGTTGTCGTGAATCAGAAGATTTTGGGTGAAATGAAAGTGTAGATCCTTGGATCTCGGGTTATGAGTTATGTACCGAGTTGGTTTTGTGTGAACTTGCATTAGGAATCGTATATATTTATGTGTAAGGTATTCATTTCAATAGGATATGACCTAAGGAATATGTATGCCAAGGGTATCAGTTAAAGGGTTCAGGGTTAAAGGATGTTCTTAATTTTGATGGTAGATCAGGCTCTTGTGATTGTGTTTTGGATTGGTTCTACCTGTGTGAAGGTCAGGTAAGTATGGAATTTCGGGATCTTTACAACAGTGCGTTGGTTCAAATGTTAAAGGAAGTAGTGTCTTGTTCAACACTAGAAGGATTATCTCCCAGATTGTCTCGCATTGTTCTTTATATTCATGGAATTGTTATCATTAGAATGAGCCTTCCCTTAAAGGAATATCTAATTCCTTTGGTCAAGTGAAAAGTTGTTGGCTGTAGTGTATGGTCTGTGACTCTATTTTCGAGTAGGAACCTCAGGTATTTAGAATTTGAATAGTCAGTTGGAAGACCAGTGGAATGGAATTAGCAAGTGTTTAGTATGGGCGGTATGTCAAAGAGTCAGACCAATTCGAGACTAAAAATTTCAGGTTGAGTAGAAGTGGTTATTTTGCTTGGGATTGTCTTAGGCTGAGAAGGGATCCATTCATCATTCCTTGGGATGTCCGTTGTATGCTCAGGGTTATGGTTGTGTTGCTCAGGCTGTATGGCGTGCCTGGGATGGTAAGGAGTGATTTCTAGGATGAAATATAATTGAAGTAGGGGATATTTGTAATGATTGGTTCATTGTGCATTTCAATTAGACCATATGGGGGTATGTTATTGCAATTTTTTGGTCCTTAGAGTTGGTATGTGGGGCGTACCATTGGGTACGCTTAGTGTACTATCTGAGAAGCTAGCACGCGGGGCGTACCACATGATATGCTTAGCATACTAAGTGGGATTGATTGCGGGGCTGAGGCCTCGTACATTGGGCGTACGAGGGTTTAATGAAACCTTAAATTTAGGGTGTTGTACCCTATATAAACTCCTTATGTCCCTAGGACTGGCCTCTTTATTAGGCTCCATTGCCCTAAAACCCTAATGTCGAACCCTAATAGCTTCTTTGAGTGATCTTCAGCTTTGGACTTGATTTTTGGGTGGTTTGTGCTACTTGAAGTGTTAGAAGAAGAAGTTGGAAGACTCATTCATTGGGGGGGGGGGAGCTTAGAAATCCAAATATAGCTCAACCTTTGGTGACTTTTAAGGTATAAAGTATATACATTGGATACTACTTGCTTAGATTCCTTTATGTTATGTTTTTATGTTTCTTTGTCCCTTCTTGGTTGATCTTTATGCGTTAAGTCAGTTTCAGAAGCTAAAGCTTGTAGATCTGGATGTTTGAAGAGCTCGTTAATCTTAAAGGTGCAATCTTTATGGTGTTTATGGTCTCATGCATGCATTAAGTCATCTATTAAGTCCTTTTGAGCTTTTAGAGCTTAATTAAGCCATGCATGCACGTAAAGTTGGCAACTTAATGTGGTAAACCACCTCAAGGATGTCAAATCTAAGTTTTGGAGTTGGTCTTAATCAATTTAGAGCTGGAAAAGTCAAGTTGGCCAAATGGAGGAGTACGTTGGGTGTAAAAGCAGGTACGCTTAGCATACAAGCCCTAAAGCGAGTATGTTGGGTGTATGTGTGGAGTACACCCCGCGTACTCAACTAGTCTGGGCTTCAGTGTTGTGGGCTTCTTGGTAATGGGATATGTTGGATTTTCGTTGCCTTGGGCGTTGTGCTATTAGAATTCATATGTTTTAGACTAGGAATATTTTTGGGCCTTTGGATTATTGGTGTGGGCCAAATTGGGTAAAGGGTAAAAAGGTCTTTTACCCTAGTTTGGAGACTTCGTGTGGGTCGCGATCCGATTATTGATATAAGATTATTTTGGTGATTGATGGCGCGGGGATATTAGTGGGACAACAGCCATAGATTCTTTCTGTGGGACTCGACAGTGCGAGGTGAGTTTCCTCACCATGTTTAGTGGGTCGAAGGCACCAATGCTGGTCCATCATCTGTTACGTTAGAATACTCGATGTCTGTGTGATACTTGTATGTATATGTGCTTGTATGCTTACTCGGCAGGTCCCGAAGGTTATCATGTATGTTATTACATGTTATGCTTATAGGAATTGTTTGTGGGTGGGTCCCCTTATGCGAGTTTAGGTGGGGCCTGTTATACTCATTGGGCGGGGTCCGTTGTGCGAGTTTGGGTGGGGCACGTTATGCGAGTATGGGCCCGTTATAATCATTGGGAGGGGCCCATTATATGAGTGTAGATGGGGCCCGTTATGTGTTATGTATGTATGGTATGTGGTATTTTTGTGAACCCACTAAGCTTTATGCTTACTCTTTCCAATTTATGTTTCAGGCACTTCAGTTTTCAAATGGAAGAGCTCGGGATAATTGCAGGGCACACACCACTTGATTCCGCATTCTGTAATTTACTCTGATAATGATGATGTATTGAAAAAACTTTGATTTCCTTGGTTTTATGAAAATGATATGATGTAATGGTTTATAATTTAGAAACGAAAAATTTTATGGTCTTATTTTTAGGCCGTTACAAGAAAGCAATTGATTTGGTTCTTATCTCGATTTCTAAGTCATAAGGTTAGTTTGTTAAGAACTTTAGTTGTGACCCTAAGTGATCTAACCTATATGTTGACGGTTGTTGAAGAAGAAATGGTTAAGAACACAACTAAAGAAGAAATGCTTGTTTGGTTTAATTCTAAGGTTTCCATGGACATTGGTAATGGTAACATTTGTGGTTATGAAAAGTTTTCTCTTCCCAATCGAAAAGGGTTGACCAAGGCTAACTTTTTTGGTCGTATGGTAAATAGAAAGGCTCATTATGAGATCCTTCCTAATGTTGACCCTAATGAGTCCATTTGCTTTTACTTTCAATTAAAAGGATATTGGAAGTGAAGCTGCCCAAAGTACCTGAAAGATCTTAAATATTGGGAAGTCAATTCGTGTGACTTTACTTTAGGTACATCCGTTATCTAAGTCCATAAGTTTTATTCTTAGAATCTAAGTACATGATGTGATGATCACATTTTAATGGAATTACAGGATCTAAAAGAAGGAAGGAAGCTTAAGTAAAGTGAGTTAAATCTGATCGTGAAAGATAGACTTTGGTCACATGGTCCAATGGTCAAAATTTGGAGCAACAACTAAGGAGTTAAGATAATATAATAGATTACTCTTATGAGAAGTTGAGAAATATAGTTTTCATTTTATGCATTGTAAGGAAAATTTTCAAATTTCATTTTATTTCAATAAAAGCAAAGTTTTGGTTTACTTAGTTGCCTTATCTTATTTCCTTGCCTTTACATCAATGAAAAAGTTAGTTATAATTCTAATAATAGAAATATTAATTGTGGATTTGATTCTTATGAGATAACTTATGGCATTGGCATATTTAACCAAATGAAAAAAATCTCATCATCAACTGCACAGATGCTTGGTGTTGTACAAGTCAAATTATATAATATATGAGATTCTTGTTCATCAGAAATTATGACTTAATTTATTGTTCACGTGCTTATGTGAAGCAAGTGAATGAATAATGGATCTAGTACATGTTGATATGGACACTTTAGATCACCGCAAGGGATGATAACTCTATTCATCATGATTTATTGGTGTTTCAGTAAATATGGTTTTGTTTATAAGATCAAACATAATTCTGATATTTTTTGAAAAGTTTAAAAGTGTACCGAAATAAATAAAAGAATCTATAGGTAGAAAGATAAAAGATTCTTTAATTTGAAAAGAAAGGAGAGTATTTTGGTATCATGTTTTATAATCATCTTAATAATTGTGGAATTGTATGACAATTAATCCTTCTAGTACATCTTAGTGCAATTGTATTTCAAAAAAGGAATCAAACATTGTTGGAAATGGTTCAATCATAGATTAGTCATGCTTCATTCCAAATCTATTTTTAGAGCCATGCTTTAGTAACTATGAGTCATATCTTGAAACCCAATTCAAACTGAGAAGCATAATAATGCCTTGCAATGTGTGGAGTAAATTGTTTTCTTACTCTAAACATATATAGAAATGAATTTGTGATGTTTTCATTAATCGAGAAACAAAAGATAAACTGAGACCTATTCTATGAAGTGTTTTTCTTGTCGGAAATCTACACAAACTTTTAAATATTTTTTTAGCTCATCAAGGAATGTTCCTTAAGAGAAGACTCATATGTCAAGAATTTAGTGGGAGTCACGTTGAGCTTGAGTTGCAAGAATCAAACGACAATGATCCTTTTAATTATCACTAGCACGCGACTTAAGGTTGATAAATTGTTAAGTGACACATTCTTATTTATATGCACTTCTAGTTGAGTTGGCAATACTTATGAGTTATACATTTGACTTGAAAAGCTAAGCACGTTGGTCAGTGAAAGTACACTGATCAATATGGGTGAGCTGCTAACAACATGGAAGCACTGGTAGGACCTTGTGCTACCAGAAGGCAAGAAAATTAATAGCGAAGTTTATTCCATGAAGGAAAAGTGATTTTGATTTTGGTTTGTCCTAAACCTTGTCATATAATGATATGTTGGAAATGATAGATCCACATGGATGGGAACATATGCACCTTTAAATCTAAGTAGCAAAAGGTTTCACTCCAATTTATGAAAACGGTTATAAAGAAACACTTTCACTAGTAGATTTAAGGATCTGATAAAGATCAATACGGATATTGGTTTTATTAGTTGCATTCTCAAACTCACAATATGAGTATGACACCCCTCTTCATATTTCAGATTGTGAGGAGTGGCAATGAATTATTTAAACTTTCAAGAGATATGTTTATCACGTCTTGAAAGGGTTTGAACACATACACTATGCACATAAAATGCATAAGCTTAAGAAGTCTAATTGAAGACTTAACGAAGCATCACGAAATAGGAATATGCACTTCCACAATAAAGTCAAATGGTATTGATTTCGAGAAGTCCAATTGATTTCTAAGTGCATGTCAAAGATAGTGGGAGTATAATTCTTATGATTGCATGTTGATAATACTATCCATAGGGAACAAAGTCTCTAATTTGCAAGTTGCAAAAGTTAGGAACTGTTTTGATGTAATTGAGCGCAAGGGAGAGGGCACTTATACTTCGTTATGAATCTAAAGGTTTAGATTGTATAGTTTAACTTAGTCAAAGACATATATTAATAACATGCTGAAATGTTTCAACATTGGAGATTCTATATATAAAAATATTATAGGAAGGAATTGAACGGATATTGGAACCTTATAATAATGAGTCGAGCCCTATATGTTTCGAATATAGGATCGATTATATATATATATATATATATATATATATATATATATATATATATATATAATATTCAATTATTATAATTTTAAAATGCCTTTAGCATTGTATGAAAAGGATTAGAATTTCATGTGACTGAACTTGTCAAACAATTGTCGAGAACATTATAAGGTTTTACTAAAGAATTGGTTGCTTGTGGATAGTTAGGAGTACGTTAATAATAGGATGGACTGTAGTGACACGTTTTGGATTGAGATGCTTCTTGGTCAAAACTGATGGTCATATGCAAATATGAAAATGTTTCCATAATGACAGATGCTTATAGAATCTACATTTGAATTGGGACATTTAATGCTAGAAAAGTATTCAAGTGTACCTTGAATTTGAGACTTCTTTACCATGGATTTATTATGAATAACAAGTTCCAATGGAACATTCTATAATATCGTAGGTTCGGTCATTGTGACTTTAGAGCCTCGACATCACAAGAGACAATGCTTGAAAGATGAAATTCCACTACATATTAGATATTGATAAGAATTTGGAATTGTGAATTGTGCATCATTGAAATGGTGATCATTAGATCTGTTCAAAAAGGAAAGACCATAAAGAGGCATAGTGTAACATCCCCAAAATTCATAAAAATTTAAAACTTGTCAAGCATCCAAAAACCATTACTTATTACAAAATGTTTTCAAAATAGTTTCCTATCAGAGTATCCCAGAAATCAAAATCATAAAATATGAGGAGGTGCACGATCAAGACTTTGCCTTCCCGCGATCATCTGAAGTACCTAAAAAAAAAATCCAAAACTGTAAGCCCAACGTTTAGTGAGTTCCCCCAAAATTCCTATACATAACAAATAGCCCATATAATAATAGCATGTAATGGGTCCATATCTTATAGACTGGATTACCCGCGACCCTATAGTACGAGTCTAGCTTGCCTTACCGACCCACAACTCACATCTGGCTTGTTCACGAGCCCACAACATAAGTCTTGCTTGCTCTCGAGCCCACAACTTATAATTGGCTTGCCCCTTCGATCCTAAGACTGTAATCTAAATGATCAGTCCTCAATGCGAGTCTGGCATGTTCCCCTGGCCCTCAGCGTGCATATGGAATGCTTAGGAGTCCTCAATATGAGTCTGGCATGCTCTCCCTGGCCCTGAACTCATATCTGGCATACTCCAAGGTTTGTTGGTTACCAGATAGAGCACTACACCCTCAACGATACCCACACAACATGTCGACATGTAACATCTAAATGCACATATATATAATCAGGCAGTATCACAAGTAGTCCTACAGATATACCAGACCAACATATCAAACTAGCATGCATATTTAACTCACACTCAATATATCAAAAACTACCAGGATATCAATCCAGTGGGACAACCTTGGTACCTTCGAACCCTAAGTATACTGAGTAAAACTCACCTCACAAGTCATGTTTGTTGGAATAGTGTCTAAGGCTGCAACTATATTAGGCAAGTATTTGACCCGATTGTGCATGGTCCTTTTGGGTTGCCTTCACCATAGCAACTTGGTAGGATGATTTATTATGAGAGAATAGATATTATTAATATATTATGAGAATAATATAAGGAAGAATAATATAGTTATTTGATTAATATAAGTAATGGATTAATTGGTATTAATTTGGTGACTTAAGGAGATTAATTAAATAAGAGGGTATAAACTGTCAATTGTTTGATAGTTAAACTTTAGACTGTAAATCCTTATTGGATAAGTGGTTGGAAGATTTCTAGGCTAGGATAAGCCTCAAAATCGTCCAAGGCATTATCTTGGGAAGGATTTGGATTGCTTTGAGTAATAGTTATCCAACTAGGGTTTGAGTTGTAACCCTTAAGGAGTCTACAAGTATAAATAGACCCTATGGAAAAGGGAAATCGGTACATCATCTAAAGTAGAGAACCCCTGGCCGAATTCCATCCTCTCTCCTCTCTCTCAAATCATCCTTTTTGCTAGTTGGTGTTTGTAAGCCATTAGAGGAGTGACAATTGTGACTCTAAAGCTCCAAGAACAAGAAGATCAAACAAGTGTTTCAAGGTATGCTTCTAACTCTGGTTTTGTGTTGTTCTTATACCTAATAAGTCATTAGGAGTCTTGGATTCAATGCATGTTTAATTAGAGAAACCTAGATCCGAGCATTAGGGTTTGTATGCAAACTTAGGAATGTTCTTATGTACAAAACCCATCAGTGGTATCAGAGACTAGATTGGTTTCTATTAAATTGATGCTTGAATGTTTGAATCTTAACTGCAAAACTCGATTTTTGTGTTTCTGAGTCATGGACTCGGTGAGTCCCATAGTGGACTCGGCGAGTTGGCCTGACTTGGCGAGTCCAGTGTGGGTACTCGGCGAGTCCGAGCGTCAGGATTAGCCAAAAACGGGATTTTTTCATATTTATCTTATGGAAACTTACCTTAATCACATTAGATCAACCCTAATCCGATTTTGTGATATATATGACTATATTTCTGATCTAATTGAAGATATTTATCAATTAATAAAAATTTAATTTCCTTATATGATAATTATTAATCAAATATGGATAATTATGTGATTAATTGTTAATTTAAAATTATTTGTTATTTGATCCTTTATGTTTTAAATGTTTAAAATCTATCCTCAAGTTTTGAAATTTATGTTTTGTGATTAAAAGTTTAATTTAGACAATTTAAATTTCAAACCCTAGAATTTTACTAGTTTAAAATACAACCCTATACTAATATAATATTACAAGATTAATATCTATATATGTATAACTTAAATGCTAGTCTTACCGTTAGTAGGCCTCATTCACGAAGCCGATCTATAAGGTGGGTATAAGGTTGTAGCCTATAAAATGGCGCTTAATGGGTGTACACTCACACCCACCGCTCGCTTGATTGGTGGAGGGTCGTTAGCCGAACGGGTAGGATAGGGCAACCTCATCCTCTCATTAAAAGTATAATAAGAAATACAAAGTAACTACATGTTTTCTTAAAATTTCCCAATCTTAGTTATGCAATCCCATGAAATTACACTTTGCACCTTGCTAAGAAGTTAGTGGAGCGTGTGTGGTTTACCCGCACACTAATTGGTTCTAAGCGAAGGTAGCAAAGGGTGATTCATTTTTTATCATAGTTCGATGGAGCGTGTGTGGTTTACCGGCACATCGAATAGGTGATCGTTACAATGAAGGCACCATGTTAATTTGCATGGTAATTCACACCTACTTTGTGATCCTCGGTATCCCAGTCACAAACAATAGGGGCATATCGAGATTTAAACATGCCATTGAAAAGTTTCAATGAATTTCATCCGAACCTAGGAATTCTCAATACATTTAGGACTTAAAGTTATGTTTTTCATGGTGGAGAATTAGTGAATCGTCATTCACTTACCTTCAAATTGTTTGAATATTAGATTACGACATCCCTTTTCTAATGTGTAAATATTGTTGTTGGATCCTAGCCCTAATATTCTTATTGGGTGATTATTAGGGATTCATATTCTAATCTATCTTTGTCCTTTCTATTTATAGATGTCGAACGCCAACAATGCTGCTGCGAGTTCTTTCACTTTGATGAGCCTTTGTCAAAAGGTCACCTTTGATGGAACGAACTTTAGCGAATGGATAAGATACATTTGCACGATTGCTCGCTATGAGGATAAGGAGTATGTCCTCGATGAGAAGCTCGAGGAAATCAACCTCGAAATTGCTACTCTCGCCAAAATCACCGCTTTCGAAACTCACGAGCGTGATGCAACGAAAGTGCATTGCATCATGATCGCGACAATGAACTTCGAATTCCAAAAGTCCTACGAGGACATGTATCCGTACGAAAGGCACCAAGACTTATTGGAGAGATACCATCAAAACGCGAGACAAGAGCGTTATGAGATTTTCACGAACATGATTTTCGCTAAGATGGGTCATGGAGAGTCTCTTACCGTGCACTTGCAAAAGATGAAAAGGTATGTCGACCGCCTTCGCAAGTTAAATGTTGACTTTGGGGAAGACTTGGAGATCGACATGGTGCTTCACTCTTTGCCTCCAAGCTACAATCAATTTAGGATGACCTATCACATGAACAAAGAAGAGGTCACCCTAAGCAAACTCCAAGGTCTCTTGAGGGTCGCCGAGAGCAACTTCAAGGACATGTCTGTTGCACCAACTCCCAATCCGCCAGCCGCTCCTGTCTTGGCAATTGGACAAGGAAAGGGAAAGAAGAGGAAGGCTTCGTCAAAGAACTATCGAAAGGTTAAAGCCCGAGATGGTGCCTCTTCTAGTGGGACCAAAGTTGATCCTGCTAAGCCCTGCCCTAACCCGAAGGAGGCAGAGTGCCACCACTGCCACAAGATAGGACATTGGATGAGAAGCTGCCCGGAGTACCTGCAAGCCATCAAGGAAGGAAAGATCAAGCCATCTTTCGCAGGTATATATACAATTAAATCTAACGATTCATCTCACAATACTTCTTGGGTTCTTGATACCGGTTGTGGTTACCACATTTGTTCTAATGTGCAGGGACTAAGAAGAAGTAGGGACGTGGATCATGGAAGAATAAATCTAATCATGGGGAACAGAAGATCGTCGCCTGTGACCAAGATTGGAGTGTATTCTTTAGTGCTTAGGAATAGTTTATCTTTAGATTTGAACAACCGTTGCTATTTGTCGGAAATGGCTAGAAACATCATTTCTTTTCATGGTTTGTTTAGACAAGGTTTTAGATTTTCTTTTAATAATGAGAATGGTTCTATTTTAGCTTATCTAAATGGCGTCTTTTACTTTGAAGCTATACCATGTAATGGAATTTATGAAACTGTTATGATTGTTGATAACTTAGGAAATGATGTTGTGTACTTGGATTCTTCCAATAGTATGGATAAGGCGTCCTTATGGCATTGTCGTCTTGGACATGTTAACAAAAAACGCATAGACCAACTCCAAAAGGATGGAGTGTTGGAGTCATTCGACCTTAGGGAAGATAACACATGCGAGTCTTGTTTACTTGAAAAGATGACTAAGTCACCCTTCGCTGGTACGTGTGAAAGGGGTGAGGGTCTATTGGACCTCATACATACCGATGTGTGTGGACCGTTTAGATCTACCACGAAGGATGGAAACCGCTTCTACGTGACTTTTACCGATGACTATAGTAGATATGGGTATATCTACTTAATCAAGCAAAAGTCAGAAACTTTTGAAAAGTTCAAAGAATTCAAGAATGAAGTGGAGAATCAATTGGGCAGGAAGATCAAGATGCTTCGATCCGATCGAGGAGGAGAGTACCTAAGTCTTGAATTCCACGATTATCTCAAGGAGTGTGGAATAGTTTCACAATTGACGCCACCTAGGACACCATAATTAAATGGTGTGGCAGAAAGGCATAATCGAACCTTGTTGGACATGGTTCGCTCTATGATGAGTCGTGCTTCGCTATCTATCTCTTTTTGGAGGTATGCCTTAGAGACTGCCACCCATATCCTTAACTGAGTCCCTACTAAGAAGGTTGCCAAAACACCTCACGAGATGTGGACGGGGAAAGCTCCTTCGTTAGCACATATCAAGGTTTGGGGTTGCGAGACTTTCGTAAGACGAGATACTCACGACAAGCTCGAACCTCGTAGTGAGCGATGTATTTTCATCGGCTACCCTCAGAAATCCTTTGGATATCTCTTCTATAGACCGAAGGACAATGTTGTCTTTGTTGCGAGGAGAGGAGTTTTCCGAGAACGAGAACTCATGGGCCAAGGAGACAGTGGGAGGAAAATCGATCTTGAAGAGATTCAAGAGTTGATAGATGAAGGAACCTCAACCGCTGGCGCTTTACCCGAGGAGGAAACTCCGGTTGAACCGATTGACGTATCATTACCTCTTAGACGTTCCGAAAGAGTTAGGTTTCAATTCCAGCTGTATGGTTTTCATATTACTACCGAAGGGAACACGTATATTAGTGATAGTACACTAATAAACCTTGATGAACCTAATAACTATAAGGAATCCATGGAAGGCCTGGAGTCTGCGAAATAGAAAGAGGCAATGGATAGCGAGATCCAATCCATGTATGATAACCAAGTTTGGAATTTGGTTGATAATGTGCCCGGACGTAAGACCGTTGGGTGCAAATGGATCTTCAAGAAGAAGACCGACGTGGATGGAAAAGTACACACGTATAAAGAATGATTGGTTGCGAAGGGCTTTACTCAAACTGCTGGAGTTGACTATGAAGAGACCTTCTCACCAGTTGCGAAGATAAAGTCTATTAGAGTGATGCTAGCTATTGCTGCATTTCATGATTATGAAATTTGGCAAATGGATGGGAAGACTGCTTTCCTTAAAGGAAAGTTGGCTGAGGATGTTTACATGGCTCAACCAGAGGGGTTTGTGGATCCGAAGCATCCGAATAGAGTATGTAAGCTTGAGAAGTCCATTTATGGACTAAAGCAAGCGTCTCGCAGATGGAATCTTTGCTTCGATGAGAAAGTCAAAGAGTTTGGATTTGTACAAAGCGAAGATGAATCATGTGTATATGTCAAAGCCAGTGGGATTGTAGTAAGCTTTCTCGTTCTATATGTCGATGACATATTACTCATAGGAAACGATGTCCCGACTCTGCAGGAGGTTAAGTCCTGGCTCGGGAAGTGTTTCGCTATGAAGGACCTCGGAGAGGCTTCCTATATTTTGGGAATAAGGATAGTAAGAGAGAGAAGTAAGAGGCTAATAGGACTTAGTCAGAACACTTACTTAGAGAAGGTACTGAAACGTTTTAGTATGGAAAACTCGAAGAAAGGAGAATTACCGATACAAAGCAATGCCAAGTTGAGTAAGACTCAAAGTCCGAGTACCGAAGCCGAGATAGCTGATATGAGCCGAGTTCCATACGCTTCCGCAGTTGGCTCAATCATGTACGCTATGACTTGTACTCGCCCTGATGTAGCCTTTGCTTTGAGCATGGTTAGTAGATATCAAGGGAACCCTGGCAGAGCCCATTGGATTGCGGTGAAGAATATCCTTAAGTAGCTTCGGAGGACGAAGGAATGGTTCTTAGTACTTGGAGGGAGTGATGACTTGAAGGTGCGAGGGTATAGTGATGCCAATTTTCAAATCGACAGAGACAGCTACCGTTCGCAGTCGGGCTGGGTCTTTACCCTGAATGGAAGAGCAGTAACTTAAAAAAGTTCCAAGCTGGAAACCATAGCTGATTTAACGTGCGAATCAGAGTACATCGCAGCGAGCGAAGCATTGAAGGAGGCAATATGGCTAACGAACTTCATTGGTGATCTTGGAGTTGTACCTGCCATAAAGGAGCCCATGGAGATTTTCTGTGATAATGAAAGTGCGGTTGCCTTGACCAAGGAACTGAGAGATCATGGTAGATCACGACATATCGACAGAAAATATCATTTTATTAGACATCGTGTAGAAGAAGGACAACTTGTAGTGAAGAGGATATCATCAGAAGATAACCCAGCAGATCCGCTTACGAAGGGACTGAGTAGGGTTAAGCATTTGCAGCATGCTAGGAGTATTGGTCTGAAGGATGATATTAGCGTGGATTAGATACATATGATGATTAAATAAAGTAGTTTTATTTATAAGTAATGTTACTATCTTATGTTAATTGTTTAACTTTGCATGTTTTGACTTCCAGAATAATTGAGTTTATTAAGAATAATCGAATTGTTCAAATGATCCACAATTGTTCATATGTCGGAAGTAGATATGAATGAAGATTGTCATGAATAGGTGTGTAGAGTGTCTAAATGGTGTTAGACATAGCAAAAGATTGCTGCAACATTCATGAGTGCTTATGAACTAGGTTTGAGCATTGGAACAAACCCGTGCTTGCTGGAATCACCTTATAGAATAAGATAGTAAAAGGTGATCGCAAGACGATAATATCATATAGTCTTAAAACCTAGATATATGGTTTGTTATTGGTTAATTGATTGTACATTGATAATGTGAAATCGCATTGGTAACACGATGTTATAAAACGCATTGTTGTGTGTAGTTGGTTAATGAATAAGTAAATGCATATACGTCGAAGTTTATCTGTAACTTTTATCCTTTGAAGGAAAAAGTGATATCTCGGCTGCTCGATGATTTGATTTGACTTATGTGCCGGGCCCAGTCAAAACTGAATTGATGTGTTCGATTAAGTTCTATGTCAAATAAATCGGAAATCGAGAAACCAAATGCTAGACTAACTATTCCATAGTATTGTCAGCATGATATCTAACAGAGGACTGTACGATCCCTTATCTAAAGGACAATATTGATTAGATCAGAGTTTGACAGTGTCTTTGAGAGCTACGATTGCAAATCGGAATGTACCTGCGCATATAGTTACTAGACTTATCCAAGTGGGAGACTGTTGGAATAGTGTCTAAGGATACAACTATATTAGGCAAGTATTTGACCCGATTGTGCATGGTCCTTTTGGGTTGCCTTCACCATAGCAACTTGGTAGGATGATTTATTATGAGAGAATAGATATTATTAATATATTATGAGAATAATATAAGGAATAATAATATAGTTATTTGATTAATATAAGTCATGGATTAATTGGTATTAATTTGGTGACTTAAGGAGATTAATTAAACAAGAGGGTATAAACTGTCAATTGTTTGATAGTTAAACTTTAGACTGTAAATCCTTATTGGATAAGGGGTTGGACGATTTCTAGGCTAGTATAAGCCTCAAAATCATCCAAGGCATTATCTTGGGAAGGATTTGGATTGCTTTGAGTAATAATTATCCAACTAGGGTTTGAGTTGTAACCCTTAAGGAGTCTACAAGTATAAATAGACCCTATAGCAAAGGGAAATTGGTACATCATCTAAAGTAGAGAACCCTTGGCCGAATTCCATCCTCTCTCCTCTCTTTCAAATCATCCTCTTTGCTAGTTGGTGTTTGTAAGCCATTAGAGGAGTGACAATTGTGACTCTAAAGCTCCAAGAACAAGAAGATCAAACAAGTGTTTCAAGGTATGCTTCTAACTCTAGTTTTGTGTTGTTCTTATACCTAATAAGTCATTAGGAGTCTTGGATTCAATGCATATTTAATTAGAGAAACCTAGATCCGAGCATTAGGGTTTGTATGCACACTTAGGAATGTTCTTATGTACAAAACCCATCAATCTTGTACTGGACTGAAAGTCTCCGAGCGCTCTCTCACCGAAAATCAAGAACTATCCAAAATAACGAATACTAAGTCAACAGTTGGAATATCAATCTTGACCAAGGGTCCAACCTAGGGTAATAGTCCAATTTGCCTTTTCTTTAATTTGGGCCAAAGCCCAATTCCAAATCCATGATCCAAAAGGCCCATCATTAGCCTAATTTTCCAAATTGGGCCTCACCATAAGGTCCATTTCCACATTAGGCCCAAAATACATTTATTTAGAAAGTCCAGCAAGGCCCAAACCATACTCGCCTAAAGGTGGCCCATCCGAAGCCGAAATCGCAAAAGCCCATCATAGGGCGAACGCTGGGCGTACTCCGCCTTGCGTTGACCACCATCGGGGTGGTTGACCCAGTACACTGGGCGTACAATGACTTACGTGGGGCGTACACGAGTTTTACTAAAATTATAATAAGTGCTTAATGGCTTAAGCACTTAAGCCCAAATTCTAGATCCTTTAACTAAATGAACCTTAGAACCATAAAGTCTAAAACTTTAAGACTTTGGATGTCCAAAACGCCCTTAATACATGGTCTTAATCCATTAAGACCTTTCTACTACATGCATGGGACACTTCTAGCCATTGGGACATCATGTTTATCATTTAGAATCCTTCCTAGGGTCTGAAAGGACTGATTAACACATCCAAAACATAACATGCACAAACTAGGGACTTTTTGGGACATGAAAGGTATTATAAAGTTATTAAGTCAAGACTACATTATATAAGCATAAAGGCATGTGCTTTATACCTCCTGGAGCTTCTAGAGAACCAGATAATCTCAGATCTTCAAGCTTTTCTCACTTTTCCAACACCTTGATGCAATACCTTCTTCTTCAACTACTTAAAACACGCACTTTTAGCTCACATACTCAAGAGAGGGGTTAGAGTTTGGGAAAAACAGCTCAAAGTAATGGAGGCTGAAATGACACAGGGTTACGAGCTCATAAGGACACTTATATAGCACCCAAACCCTATATATTAGGGTTTTCTCCTGACATGAGTATTCCCGACATAGTAGCGCACGCCTAGTATGCTATGCGTACCCCTATGTACGTGAAACATACTCTTCCTAGTCCAAAATTGTGCTATTAGCCATTAGAGAATCTCATGGTTGTATCCTTCCAACCCAAGGACTAAAAATAACAATGATAATAATGAGGGAAAGATTCAAAAATACCTGAAATTCTCGGGATGTTACAACTCTCCCCCACTTGACCTAGACTTCGTCCTCGAAGTCTACTATAGCAAACAGATCCAGATACTGCTCCTGCATCTCGAACTCTGGATCTCAAGTCCACTCGGATCCCTTCTGATGCTGCCACTGTACCTTTACCAGAGGTATCTCCTTGTTGTGTAGAACCTTTATCTTTCTCTCCAATATAGCCACCTGCTACGCAACATAATTCAGGTGCTCATCAACCTGAATGTCATCCAAGAACACTACTGCATCCTTGTCTAATATGCACTTTCGCAACTGCAAAATAGGTAAAGTGTTATGAATCTGACGGAGCTCCTCTGGAAGATCTAGTCTATCTGCCACCTTGCCAACCATGGAAATGATCTGAAATGGTCCAATAAATTGTGGACCCAACTTTCCCCTTTTCATGAAGCGGATCACACTTTTACAAGGTGAGACCTTCAGTAATACCATATCGCCGACCTGAAACCCCAACTCGGATCGGCGCTGGTCGGCATAACTTTTCTACCGACTCTGAGCAGTCTGCAACCACTGTCTGATCTGCTGAATCTTCTTGGTGGTCTACAGAACCACATCAGTCCAACCCATGACCGTGTGCCCAGCCTCGCCCCAACAAACTGGGGTACGACATCTCCGCCCATACAATAGCTCGAAAGGTGGAGCACCAATGCTGGAATGAAAGTTGTTGTTGTATGAGAACTCTGCAAGGGGTAGGTGGGAATCCTAGCTCCCACCAAAGTCAATGATGCAGGCCCTCAACATATCCTCGAGGGTCTGTGTGGTCCGCTCACTCTGGTCGTCTGTCTGCGGATGATAAGTTATACTAAAATGTAGTCGCGTGCACAGATCCTCATGGAACTTCTTCCAGAAACGGGAGGTGAACCAAAAATCATGGTATAAAATGATAGAGACCGGAACCACATGGCAAGAAATGATCTCACGGATATACACATCGGCCAGCTTCTCCGCTGATGAGCTCTCCCGAATGGACAGAAAATGGTCACTCTTGGTCAATCGATCCATGATGACCCATATAGCATCGAAACCTCTTGCCGTCTTCGGCAACTTGGTGATAAAATCCATTGTGATCTGCTCCCATTTCCACATGGGAACCTCTAGAGGATTCAACTTGTCATGCGACCTCTGATGCTCGACCTTGACCATCCTGTAGGTCAAGCACCTCTCGACATACAATACGATCTCCCTCTTCATGCACGACCACTAGTAGCTTAGTCTCAAATCTCGGTACATCTCGGTGGCCCCCTGGTGAATAGAGGACTAAGAGTTGTGAGCCTCCTCCAGTATAATTTTTCTGAACCCACCAGACATCAGAACCCATACCCTATTGCAATGGGTCAACAATCCCCGACTATCCTGCACGAATATGGTGATCTCGCCCTTAATCCTCTCCAGCTTCCAGTTCTCCTGTCGTATACCCTCAGCCTAAGCTTCCTTAATCAAGCTCACAAGTGGATAATCCACTGATATCCTCATACATGATGCTGGAATAGAAGATCCAACTGAATTGCTGCTCAGGGCATCCGTAACTACGTTTGCTTCACCCGGATGGTAAATGATATCGCAGTCATAATCCTTGACTACGTCCAGCCACCTGTGCTGCCTCATGCTCAGGTTCATCTGATCCATGATATCTCTCAGACTCTTGTGGTCTGTGTATATGGTACAACAGACCCCGTAGAGATAATGTCTCCAAATCTTGAGAGTGAATACCACAACTCCCAAATCCAAATCGTGTGTAGGATATATCGGCTCATGCAGCTTTAGCTGCCGTGATGCGTAAGTTATCACTCGTCCTCTCTGCATGAGGACCACTCCCAATCCTGTGATGGATGCATCACAAAACACCACGAAATCCTCAACTCCCTCAGGAAGTGTCAAAACTGGCACCTCGCAGATCACTATCGTAGAGACTCAAACGATGTCTACTGCTTAGGGCCCCACCGGAAATCTACCCCTTCCTCGTCAGACGAGTGAGAGGTACTACAATCTTGGAGAAGTCTTGGATAAATCTCCGATAGTACCCTGCTAAACCCAGACAACTCCTGATATTTGAGGGAGTTCTCGGAACCTCCCACCTCATCACCGCCTCAACTTTGGTCAGGTCGACCAAAATCACATCTTGATTAACGAGTTGTACAAGGAACTGAACCTCTTGTAACAAAAACTCGCACTTCGAGAACTTGGCATAAAGTCGTTTTCGCATCAAAAATCCTAACAGCTAACAGAGATGCTCCTCATGCTGCTCTCTGGTCTTGGAATACAGCAAGATATCATCGATCAACACAATAACTAAGAGATTGAGCATCGGCCTGCATACCCGATTCATCAGGTCCATAAATATTGTCGGCAGATTGGTGAGCCCAAATGGCGTCACCATGAACTCGTAATGCCTGTAATGAGTCCGAGATGTGGTATTCTCCATGTCCTCCTCCCTCACCCCGACCGTTTGGTAACCAAACCTCAAGTCTATCTTGGAAAACCAAGATGCTCCCTGTAACTGATCGAAGAGATCATCTATCCGTGGAAGGGGATAACGGTTCTTCACCATCAACTTGTTCAGCTCGAACATCTGATGTGAACCGTCCTTCTTCCTAACAAGGAGAATTGATGCTCCCCACAGAGAATTACTCGTACAAATGAACAGCTTGCCTAGCAGCTCCTACAACTGAGATGACATCTCATGCATCTCTCGTGGTGCTAATCAGTACGGCACATTGGCAATAGGGGCCACACCTGGCACAAGGTCGATCTTGAACTCGACCTACCTATCAGGAGGCACTCCGGGTAGCTCCTCTAGAAAGACATAAGCAAAATCCCTAACAACTAGAACCTCTGAAACCGAGACCTGATCCCTGACTTGCGTATCCACCATATACGCCAAATAACTCGTGCACCCGTGTTGAATATATTGTCGAGCCCTAGCGGCTGAGGAAAACCCTGAACCCAACCTGGTGCCCTCGTCGTAAATAACCAATTCTCCCCCACTTGCGGTTTGAACTACCATACGCTGACCCTCGCAGTCGGTCATGGCACTGAAGCGACTCAGCCAGTCCATACCCACTATCACCCAAACATCCCCCATGGGAATTGGAATCAGGTCAACTGGGAAGGATACCCCAAAGATCTCCAAGACACAACCCCGATAAACTGATGAAGCATAAATTCCATGTTTGTTGGCGATTGAGACTCGCAACAGACACTCTAGCTCTCCTAAGGGAAAACTGAACTCCCTACTAAAAGATCGTGAGACAAAAGATCGACTCGTCCATGTGTCAAAGAATACCAGAGCAGACAAAGAGTTCACTAAAAACATACCTAACATAGGTACAACATACAAGCATAAAACAATATAATCAACAAGATAAGAGATAGAAACATACCAGCCACCACATCTTGTGTTGTCCTGACCTCCTCGGCCGTGAGCTTCAATGTACGTCCCCGAGCCCTCGGGGGCTCTACACTACCCTGTATCCCATCAGTGATCCTCAGTGTAGCTGGTTCGGGAGCCTGCACCGGCTTGGCGGCGAGCAATAGACAGTTGGCCTTCACATGGCCAACCTGATCATAATGGTAGCAGATCCTCATACTCGGAACCGGGGAGGAATGACGGTAGTCCTTCACATAATGCCCCTCATTGCCACATTTGTGGCACCCGCTACTAGATCGACATATCCCAGAATGAGCCTTCCCGCACTTCCAAAAAGTGTGGCTGCGCTGACCTCCAGACCTAAAATCAGTGGTCTTGGACCGCTTCGGTGCTGGTTGTGACTACGTCAGGGCCTACATCTGCTCTCTCAACTGTAACTCAATCTCAAGCTCACACCACCTAGCGGCCTCCTGTAACTCCAGTAATATATCACAACGATGGGTTGTAACAAACTGTCTAATGTTAGTCTTGAGCATGCTCATATAACAAGTCATCCGAGTCTGCTTGGAAGCAAACTCTGGGCAAAACATCTCCCTCTCAGTAAACATACAGGTGATCTCCGTTACCGACTCCAATCCCTATCTCAAATCCAAAAACTCTTGTGTCAGCCACTCTCGCTTAACCCGAGGAATGTAGCAAGTGCGGAACATCTCCCTAAATTGATCCCATGTCACTGCAGCTCTTTGCTCTTCAGAATATGGCCCCGTCATCAATCTCCAGCAGTCCTTTGCTCCGGACCTTAGCAGGTTCAGAGCACACCTGACCTTTTAGTTAGTAGGACAAGAACATGTGAAAAACCATCCCTCAATGTCAGATAGCCACCTCATGGCCATGATCGGGTCTTGAATCCTATCAAAAATTGGGGGCTTTGTGTTATCAAAGTCCTGATACTGAAACACCCATCTTGGCCCAACACCCGCAGCAGCAATAGTCTCAGCGATGGTTGTGTATCTATCATCAAAGTACTCCATCATTGCAATCTTGATAGACACGAACATCTTCAGGATCTGGGCTGGAAAATCTCAATCACCTCCTCACGGATGATATCCCTGACATGATCCTCTGTTAATGTTGTCCCGCCCTGACTGCTAGCTCCTGATCCTGACCCCAATCCGGTCATAAATTGCCTCAAAACCACCATGCTGAAAATATACCAGGAAGATATCATACATCCCATATAACAATGGGGAACCAACTCCCAACAAATCCCTAGGGGTTGTGACCTCCTCACTATGCGTATGGGTCCTGTTCTTTAAGCAGTATGGGCCCATACTACCTTCCATACCTACCCATATTTGCCTCACGGATCATCAGAACACCCTAAGAATATACATAAGGATAGGTGAGCGCTTAATCCTCACTCCTAAAGGAAGACTAAACATCTCACAACTGGCCAACTGACCCCACACAACTCATCCATGAAACTTCCACCAACCCTGCAACATTCGTGTATGCTAGCCATACATAACACTAGAACCTATACACATTCGAATATCTGATTCTATCCTAATCCCTTCATCAAACAAGAACAGGAAATAAGGCCAAACCAAACATTCTCTAGCTATAAGATCTTAGTTATATACAACCGTGATGCATACACTAAATAATTACAGTAATGATGTCAATTTCACATAAGGAAAACCCTAGGCTATCAGGCATCATATTATCAGGCAATTCTATCATGCAATTCCTAAAGATCTCTAGCTTATCACTGTCATGTTATTCTAACATATCATAATATCAAATATCAGTATGGTATTTTGGGGTCTACTTACTAGCTCCGGCTGATCGTATACTTTGCATCCTCCTTTAGTGTTTTGAAAACCTCTTGAAAATCATTTTGAAAATCCTTTCCTTATTTTGAGACTGGATTCACATAAGTGCTCCTCCAATTCACTCAAACCAAGGCTCTGATAACAACTTGTAAAATCCCCAAAATTCATAAAAATTTTAAACTTTTCAAGTATCTAAAAACCATTAGTTATTACAAAATGTTTTCAAAATAGTTTCATATCAGAGTATCCCAAAAATAAAAATCATAAAATACAAGGAGGTGCATGATCAAGCCTTTGCCTTCCCGCGATCATCCAAAGTACCTGAAACAAAATCCAAAATTGTAAGCCCGAAGCTTACTGAGTTACCCCAAAATACTGATACATAACAAATAGCACACATAATAACAGCATGTAATGAGTCCACAACTTACAGACTAGATTACCCCCGACCCCACAGTATGAGTTTGGCTTGCCTTACAGACCCACATCTCACATTTGGCTTGCTCCCGAGCCCACAACATAAGTCTGGCTTGTTCTCGAGCCCACAACTTATGAGTAGCTTGCCCCTTCAATCCTAAGTCTGGAATCTAAATTACCAGCTCATACCTGGCATTCTCCATGGTTTGTTGGTTACTGCACAAAGTAGAAAAACCTCAACCCTACCCACACAACATGTCGACATGTAACAACTATATGCACATACAGATAATCAGACAGTATCACAAGTAGTCCTACAGATCTACCAGACTAGCATATCAAACTAGCATGCATATCTAACTCACACTTAGCACATCAAAAACTACTAGGATATCAATCCAATGGGCCGGCCTGGGTGCCTTCGACCCCTAAGTATAGTGAGGAAAACGCACCTTGCAAGTCGTGTTCAACTGGACTGAAAGTCTCTGAGTGCTGTCTCACCGAAAATCCTGAACTATCCAAAATAACAAATACTAAGTCAACAGTTGGAATATCAATCTTGAGCAAGGGTCCAACCTAGGGTAACAATCCAATTTGCTTTTTCTCTAATTTGGGCTAAGGCCCAGTTCCAAATCCATGATCTAAAAAGCTCAAATACACAAGGCCCATCATTGGCCTAATTTTCCAAATTGGGCCTCACCCTAAGGTCCATTTCCATATTAGGCCCAAAATACATTTATTCAGAAAGTCCAACAAGGCCCAAACCATACTAGCCTAAAGGTGGCCCAATCCGAAGCCGAAATCGCAAAAGATCATCAGAGGGCATACGTTGGGCGTACTCCGCCTTGCATTGACCACCATCGGGGTGGTTGACCGAGTATACTGGGCATACAATGACTTGTGCGGGGTGTACGCGAGTTTTACCAAAACTCTAATAAGTGCTTAATGGCTTAAGCACTTAAGCCCAAATTCCAAATCCGTTGACTAAATGAACCTCAGAACCATAATGTCTCAAACTTTATGACTTTGGACGTCCAAAAACCCCTTAATACATGATATTAATTCATTAAGGCCTTTCTACTACATGCATGGGACACTTCTGGCCATTGGGACATCATTTTTATAATTTAGAATCCTTCCTAGGGTCTGAAAGGACACTTAACGCGTCCAAAACATAACATGCACAAACTTGGAACTTTTTGGGACAAGAAAGGTATCATAAATTTATTATGGAAAGATCTACATCATACAAGCATAAAGGCAGGAGATTTTTACCTCCTGGAGCTTCTAGAGAACAAGATAACCTTAGATCTTCAAGCTTTCCTCACATCTCCAACACCTTGATGGAATACCTTCTTCTTCAACTACTTAAAACACACACTTTTAGCTCACACACTCAAGAGAGGGGTTAGGGTTTGGGAAAAACGGTTCAAAGCTTTGGAGGCTGAACTGATCGAGGGTTATGAGCTCATAAGGACACTTATATAGCACCCAAACCCTAAATATTAGGGTTTTGTCTTGACATGAGTACGCCCAACGTACACAAGTGTACACCCAACGTACTAGGCTTTGCGTACCCTTATATACATGGAGCGTACTCTTCCTGGTCCAAAATTGTGCTATTAGCCATTAGTGCATCTCATGGATATATCCTTCTAACCCCAAGGACTTAAAATGACAATGATAATAATGAGGGAAAGATTCGAAAAAAACTGAAATTCTCGGGATGTTACGCATAGTATGCAGGTTAATAACATAGGCATGACTGGTGTTATATAATTCAAGTGGTTAGTTGATTACTCAAAACATTATACGATGAATAAATTTGTAATTATTATGGTGATTAAATAATAAAAATTATTTATATTTAGTAATTTTTAAACCATCATTAATTAATTTATTATTGATTTTTTATTTGCGTGTTTACTTCCTTGAGTAATTTTAATATTATTCAAAATTCCACAGTCTCATACTTTTGGAAGTAAGTGGTGAATTAAGACGGTCATGAGTTGATTGTAGATTGTCAATTAAGGTTAAGGCATTGCAATTGGAATTGTTACAATATTTATGAATACTTTGAAAATAGGAATTTTAAGTATTAGATAAACCCACGCTTAAAGATTACTTCATGGATTTTATCACGAGTTATTTAAGACGATAATATCTACTATTATTAAGTGGAGATATATAGTTTGTAGTTTACGAATTATTTGTGCATTGGTTTACTCAAACATATCTCATAATTGGGTGTTATAAAGAGTAATTCCATGCATGATTTGGTTAGTAAATTATATGAATATATAGATAAAGTAATTCCTTCCTTTTGCCTTAATAGGAAAAGCGATTGCTTTGGGCCCCTCGATGATTTGTTGCCGACATCTTAAGTGTTTGGCCAAGCCCATAATAAGTTGATATTTTCAATTAGTATTCTTAATTTATTCGTCATAAACCAAGAAATCGAGAAAGAAAATCTTGGACTATGAGACTAATTGTAATCCACGTCTCATGTCCATATGATATCTTGTAAAATGAATGAATAGTCAATCACTTATCTTATGGCCAACATTTGATTTGAATCAAAGTTCATCAGTGGCTTTGGAAATCACTCTTTTTTTTCTAGTTCAAGGCTTATACTTGTTATTGTAGTTACAAACTTATCCAAGTGGGAGACTATTGTATTAAGGTGATGACTTATCTTAGGGCCAACATTTGATTTGAATCAAAGTTCATCAGTGGCTTTGGAAAGCACTATTTTTTTTTCTAGTTCAAGGCTTATACTTGCTATTGTAGTTACAAACTTATCCAAGTGGGAGACTATTGTATTAAGGTGTTTAATCCAGTAACTAAATTAGTATATTCTTGTAATTAGAAGCAAAGTCCTTTTTAGGTTGTCATCGTAACTACAATTTCATTAGAATGACATTTATAGGGAGAAGATAATCTATTAGATGATTATATGATTGATAAACTAATTGGAAATTGTGAGGAAATGATTTGTTAATATTATATGATTAATATATTAATTTGAAATAGAAATTTTATTTGTTAATTTATTATGCTTCATAAATTAATATGAAATCAATTAGAATTAATTAATTATTAAGTAAAATTAATTTGGATTTAGTTCAGGATTAAATGGAATTAAATAAAGGTACAAGGGATGAATTGTAATTGTGCATAATTGAGAAAATAATGAAGATTCTAGAACCCATATTGGTGGTGAACGGAATTAGGAGGGATTATAGGGTTTTCTAGAAGCCTCCTGGTAGTAAATAAGGAAAGGATTTCAATTGAGATTACATCTATTATATAATCATTCAAATCATACTATGTCCCTAAGTTACCTAAAATATAAATAGGACCCCAAGGACATCAATTTTCATATATAATCTTCCTTGAAGGATTCTCTAGCCAAAAATCTCATCTCTCTCCTCTCTCGTCTTGTCTTCCGGTTATAGGGTTTGGGTGTTATCCATTAAAGGCACCGTCCTTTTGGTGTTAGCTATCAAAGACCTACATTACAAGGAGATTGAAATGATTTGTTTACTACAAAAAATCAAGAGGTATGTAACTTTATTCTTGATTATTTCGAATTACACTAGGGTTATACTAGGTTTAGTTGTTCATTGTATGTTTCTATCAAGGTGTATCACATAGATCTTTAATATGATGCATGTATCCTATTAAGTGTTAATTGTTTTTGTGTATTGTAATATTTTGTTTTCTATAAAACCCATCATCAATGATTTTAGTTTGATATGTTTTAAGTCAAAAGTAATTAGATAGGATTATGAGGATTATAAATACCTTTCTATGCATATAAAGATCATTGAAAACATAGTTGAAATGAAGAAGTTATGATTGTTTGAAGCTGGAGGGATTTGGGTGAAAAACTATCATCACGGAGTGGTGAGCAAGTTGTCACAGCGTGGCAGTTGCCACAAAGTAGTAGCCTGCGAGGCCCAAGCCCGTGATTTTTAGGGTTTTCAATGTTTGTAAGCATAAAATTATAACATTTTGGCTATTTTATGAGTCTACATCATATCTAGAACCCTTGGGAGAAATCTTAGCCTTCATATTCAACATTTGAGCTCCCCCACTTTCATATCTCCTCTTTTGGATGCTTTTTATGATATATTGATGAAGGTTAAAGATCAAGAAGGTTCTTTTGGTTGCAAGGAATGATGTTTCAAGTTTGGATCGATCAGAGGCACTACATTTCTGGACTATTGTGAGTGTAAAGTTCCAATCTTGCTCTTTACTTATTTAGATCTTTTCATTTGTGGTTTTTTATACTTTTGGTCCATTTTATGAGTGATCTTGGAGTTGAGTAGACTCCTCATAGACTAGGAAAGTTATGATCCTTTGACTTCCCTTTTAGCTATGCAAGTTATCTTGGTCCTTTAGGTCATTTTAGTGTATTAAAGTTTAGATCATGAAATATTATGACATTTTATGGTTAAATTTGGAAAATTTATCCATCTAGACATCTTGTTGATTTAGATCTGAAAGTGGGAGACTTGGACCTAATGCTTTAGAAAGATGCATTATCGGTCCCTTTAGGACTCAAAGTCTAGATCTTGGTGGTTTGGACCATCCTAATGGATAAAGTTGGAAACTTTATCCATTATGAAGATATTTGAAATCAGACCTGATGTTTATAGCTTTGGTCCTTATGGATTAAACTCTTATTAAAGAAAATATTTTCTAAACGGAAACCACGATGTGGCCAAGGAAGGCCCATAAAATGGAATTTTTACTCGATATTTTTTAGATGTTACAACTTGGTATCAAAGCCTTGGTTTGAGGGAATTGGGCACACTCTTGGGTGTGTCTAAAATCAAACTGAGGATTTAATAAAATCTTTCAAAAGAAAATGAGTCTACCAAAAAGGTTTTTAAGAAAAAGGGGTGTTACGCATGCAATCAGTCGCGCTCAAGTAAGTGATTTCCAAAATACCCATGCATGTTAATATGTTATATATGATATGATATGATATACATACTAGAAGTTAGAGTAAGGATTTTCTTAGGATTTCATGCTAGAATGTCTCCTTAGGAGAGATGTTTGTTTGTGTCTGATATGTAATCTATTAGATATGCATGATAGTGTCTGGATTAAGGATCTTTAGGAATTAAGTGTTAGAATTTCCTGATCTATATGATGCCTTGAGCCTATTGGTTTTTCTGCTTGAATATTGCTTGCTTTGTGATATATAAAACCTATATTGTTGTTAATTAACTATTAAGCGAATACGTTAGGTTGCATGCCAAAAATATTAAATAGTTTTAGAATGTTTGATTTGGCTCTATTGTGCAACTATTATTTGAATCCAACCATTATAGTGTAGGATCCTTCAGTAGAAAGATTATTTAATGTTTTTTTTCATGTGATTGTATTTGTAAGATAGTTAGTTGATATTGGTTGAAGTTTCTTCCGCAGCTGATAGCAGGGTGGGGTGGGAAATTCCTAGTGACATAGGAAGAATGTTAGAATGTGCTTGTATGAGCATTTTTGGAAGAAAGTGTTGGATTAGTGTCTAAGGTTGTAACTATATTTGGTAAGTACTTGACCCGGTTGTGCATGGTCCTTTTGGGTTGCCTTCACCACAGCAACGTGGTAGGGTGATTTAGAGAGAAGAGATATTATTATTAATATATTATAAGAATAATATATTAAAGGAATAATATTATTTGATTAATATAAGTCGTAAATTAATTAGGAATTAATTTGGTGACTTAAGGAGATTAAATGAATAAAGGGGTATAAACTGTCAAATGTGTGAAAGTTGTATTTTGAGCTTATAATCCTTATGGATATAGGGTTGGACGATTTTAGGGATATGGATCACCTAGAAATCGTCCAAGGGCTTATCTAGGAAGGGATTTGGATTGCTTTGAGTCTAAGTTATCCAATTAGGGTTTAAGGGTGAAACCCTAGGAGCTCACAATATAAATAGACCCATGGGGTTGAGGAAATTGGCCACCTTGTGATTAGAGTAACCCTAGAGCCGATTTTCCTCCTCCCCATCTCTCTCAAATCATCTTCTTGCTAGTTGGTGTTTGTAAGCCATTAGAGGAGTGACATTTGTGACTCTAAGCTTCAAGAAGAAGAAGGTTTTCAAGCAAGTAACTCAAGGTATCATTCTAGATCTGTTGTCATATGTTTTGATTATTTGTATACATTAGATCTAGCCATGAAAGTCTTGGATTTGTTGCATGTTCAATTAGTGAAACCTAGATCCAAGCTATAGGGTTGTATGTGCACATAGGTAAAGTTCTTATTGTTGGGTTTTGTGCAATCTAACACTTCCTAAGTGTGCATGCAACCCTAATAAACCTTGGATCTATGTTTGTCTAAATACATGCAAAATAATAATTTTTCCAAGGTTTATAACCTATCTAACATGGCATGGGGAACATTTCAACATAAAGAGTTAGAAGAGATTACATACCTTTTTGATGAGTTTGGTTCTTGAGGAGTTTGAGGGCCAAGCACCAATAGTGTGAATGCCTCAAATGGAATCACAAAACACCACAAACTCTTGGAAAACTTTGAGAAAGTGTATACACTTGTATATTTCAGCCACACACAAGCTCACACACACTAGTTCACTAGTTACACTTAGGCACCATTTCATGCTCCATAAGCATGCTTATATAGTGTGCATGGTTAGGGTGAAACCCTAATAACCCATGACCTTTCCTTTCCAGGGATCCATGGGTTAAAAGCTCCATGGATCATCCATGGACTTCCATATAAGCCTAGCCCATTAAGAAATGAGTATTAGCTCACACTATATAAAATCAATAGCCCATAATCTAATTAGTCTTCCTTTTAATCTCTAAATTAATTCATAATTAATTTAAGACTAAAACTAATTAAATAACATAATCTCATATTAATATATTATACCTTATAATATATTAATAAACATATGTGTATAACTCTCATAAAATTATCCATAAATAGGTTGGATGAGATGCAACCCAAATGGACCATGTCGGGTCGGGTCAAGTATATACCAAATAAGTTATGGACTTAGACACCTTATCCAACAGACTCCCACTTGGATAAGTCTAATAACTATATTTGCGTATATTACTTCAGGAACCAACCAGCAATAGTAGCTCTCGAAAACTCCGTTGAACTATGAAGACTCTGTTGAACTATGAAGCGCCATTCTAGATAAGTGATCATATAATCCTCTGTCCTCATGATATCAGCCGGACAAATACATGGAACAACGTCGTACTTATTGTCCAGTAGTTTGTTTCCCGATTTCCGATTTGTTTGACAAAGAACTTAATCGAACACATCAATTTAGTTCTGACCAGCCGGTACATAGGTCACAACAAAATCATCTAGGGGCCCAGATATCGCTTCTATTTCTAGAAGGAACAGATAAACTTCGACTCATATGCTTGTTCTACTACTTGTTGAATTGTACACAAAGGCACGTTTTATAACATCAAGTTACTGATGCGTTTACGTGCAATCAATGCACAACCAACTCATAGGTAACAACTCATATCTCTAGGTTTGAAGATTTATATGATATTACCGTCTCACGATCACTCGAGATAAATTCCATGAAGTGATACAAGTGAGCGTGGGTTTATTCCAATACTCATAACTTATGAGCACTCATGAATGTTGTAGCAACCATTGCTATGACTAAACCCATATAGCCATCTACAAACCCGATTCATGACAGTCTTGATTCATACCTACTTCCAACATATGAACGATTGTGGAGTGTTTAAATAACTTAGTCATTTGAAAAGAATAACCTAGCTATTTTGGAAGTCAAAACATGCAAAATGAAACACAATAATAATCGAATCCAATATGGTCTCAGAACCCTTTTGAATATAAATAAAACCACCTTTTATTTATCACCATATTGATTACACATTATTCAATGTTTCAAATAATCAACTTAAGACTTGAATAAAAACAACAGTCATCCCATGCTCCTAGCATGTACACTTTGTTTTCTAAACAATAGTTATGCCATACTCCAAGTATGCATACTATGTTTGTCTATGATCCTTACATTGTGATGTAGATCAATTGAACATGATTCCAATGATACTCATTTCACAATCTCAAATCCTTATTGTAAATGTGAGAATCCCCGATTCCTATCATTTACCAAAAAAACTATTAGATTTTAAACTTTTATGCAATGTTCCTCTTGTAATGATTATACACAAATTCACAAAACTTGTCAACAGTCATTACAGAGTATTCCAAAGGAGATCAACTTCTATGGAACGGAAGTCTCATATTCAAAGTACATTGCTTTGAACATCCTTCTTGCATTAAGGTTTTCTAATCTTACATAGATTGAATAACTTCCACCTATGGAGACATTTCCATAGTCCCATTTTGACTATCACTTCCGAACAAGAATTACTTCTTTTTCAGAACATGTCAATACGGTCCTTTCCGACAACTTACATTATACTTCCAACTTTCCCTGAGCAACCAATCTTTGGAGAACCTCAGATTTTCCCTCGACAATTGCTTAATCACTTTAGTCATATCCAGTTCTAGACTTTTCCCTTCTAAATGCCCTAAGCATTTGGAAAAGGTTAGAAAAGATGAATATTATAGCACATGAAATCGATCCTATATCCGAAGCATATGGGACACGATTCATGATGTTTGACATAAAGACATGATACTAGACCAGTCTTTTGCTACAATATTTTTTACTTGCCATGTTTTCAAAATTTAACTATGAAGAGGGATGCCGTAGTCATAATTGAATTTTGAGAACGCAATATATATAGAATTTCCTTAAGTCGAACCATTCAGACATAAAATTCATATATATGTCCTTGACTAAAGATGATTAAAATCTCAATCTAAGCTTTAGTATTGAAATGAAGTATAATATCTTCTCCCTTAATTATAGCAAAACAACTTTTCAACCCCTGCAACTTCGAGAATTGAAACTTTGTTTTCTATAATTAACATTGCTAACTTGCAATACTAAACGTAATAATCATGCTCCCACTAACATGATGATTACCAGCATAACACTTATGCTCCCACTAGCTCTGACATATTTCCAGAAATCTGCTGGACTTCTGAAATTTAGATTCATACACCCTTTCTTAGATAGCTTCCATGTGTGTATAAACAATTTTCAGAACTATGAAAAGGGATGCCATAATCATAGTCTCAATCGCTTAGGCATTTGCCATTTCTCACAAGTCCATGTTAGTGTGCCGGTTAACCACACGCGCTCCACTAACGACTTTTGAAAATGCAAATAACACAATTGATATCTACGTAAAATCTACTTAGTGAAAGCGTTTCCTCACCATCATTTTCATGAATCGGAGAGAAATCTTATGACACTTAGATTTTATAGTGTATGAGTTCCTATCCATGTGAATTTGTCAAAACCATAATCACAAGATAAGGTCAGTGACAAATTCAGCCTTACATGGATTAAACTTGTTCAATCTTAGTTTCTTGTCACCTTGGTAGCACAAGGCCCACCAATGCTTCCAAGTTGAACTCTGATAACTCACACGCAAATTCAACTTATTTGAAGTAGGTACAGAAATAAGAATTATTTCAACACGATAGGTTACAAACCTTAAGTCATGTGCTAGTGATAAATTACAGGTTTTACTCTTGATTAAATCTTGAAACTCTTTCAGGATCTTTAAGGCTCCCACTATCCCCTTGACATATAAGTTTCCCCAGTCAAGAACCATTCCTTGACAGAAACAAATATTCAAGGGATAGTGCAGATTCTTATCAAAACTAACACTTCACACAATTGGTCTTAGTTGGTCTTTGTCTCATCCAAGACATCACAACTTACCAATCTCAAATGTACAAGAGTAGAAAACATTTTACTCTTACATTTGACTAGTGTTAATAAATCTTCCTTTATGTCACTCAAGGTTACAATCTTGGAGTATGACTCTAAGAATTGTTTTTGGAACGAAGTATGACTCATCTTCTTGATTTTAACCAATCCAACAATTCATGACCTCTCTTCTTAGCCATAACAATGCACTAAGACGTCCTTAGAGTATGAATTTGTGATATGGTTTCATAATCATTAAGATGATCATAAAATATGATACTAAAGTACTCTCCCATCCTTTCAGATTTGAGAAACCTTTATCTTTCTGCCCAATTTGATTCTTCTCATTTGTTTTGTCATACATTGTATCCTTTCCAATGTTACAGAATCATACTTAACCTTATAAGTATAATCATATTTACTAATCTTTAGTAAATCATGACAAAACAATCTTTGTGGTGGACCTTGACCAGCGCACACCCAGTGTACCTAATTCCTTAGTCCTTCAATTGACTCACATATACATGTGATCAAAGAATTAGTCTTAATTTTCAAAGATGAAAATTCTCATTCATCATACAACTTGTATGATTCCAACTTTCTGTCCACTTGAAACTTGGGTGATGAAAAACTTTCTTCATTTGGTAAATTCAGACACTACCACAAATGAAAGAATCAAATCCACTTTCCAATATTGCTATTACTGGAAACATATAAGCAACAATTTTCCACAGATGCCATTGTAAGGATATTTTTAAAATAAATAAAATTAAAACCTTTTTTTCTTTTATTTTAAAACTTTGCGGAAAAACTTATCCTTACAATCCACATGAAAACCTTGTTGTTGTCTATTCCTAAGTAATATATCATAACTCTCAAGCAACAGCTCAAAATTCTGATTACCGAACCATGCAATCGAAACCCACCTTCGCAATCAGAATCAACATATACTTACTTTAATCTTCCTATCTTTTCTTTGATTCTTAAAACATCAACATGTGACCCATTCACATTATGTAATAAGAATCTCAAAATAGGAACTTAATAGAGTTATACAGTGGATTTTACCCAAAGTAGAGTCAAACCTCTTGACTTGATCAACCTTATGACCTTTCAGGTGAATAGGGCAGCTTCGCAACCAATGCCCCTTCCTTTGGCAACAAAACACATGGACCCTTTGGTAATGGCACATGAGACTATCTCAGACTTAGCCTTTCTCTTTACCATTTGGTCAACCGAGTTGACTATGGCCGATCCCTTTCCATTGGGAAGAGAAATGCTTTTCTAGATATCCAATGCTACCATTGCCAATGTCCATTTAAGGTTTGGGAAGTTGATCTTCTAATAAAATTTGCTTTACTAGTGTTCCAAATCATTGCTGATTCCACAACACCAAGCAAATAGATAAGACCATTAAGGGTCATGTCATAGTCTGTCTCATAGTAGTCCCAAAGAGACTCACTATGTTACTAAGAAAGTGATTGAACATCCAACTTTCACAAGACTTTGACACCCAACTCTCCCGGCTTGTCAATATGTGACTTTATCTCCAAGATGTGAGCACACATAGACTATGCTTGCCAATAGGGATTGAGTGACTTTAAACTTTTCAAGAACTTGTGGGTGAGGGAGAATAATTGGAGGAGGTGGAGGAAGTGAAGCATGATGTTGAGGGACACCATCTTCAAGAGATTTGGGAAGATCATAGTTGTCTGAACCAGACATCTATAATGGGAGAAAATCAAGTTAATTGATTCAAAATCCTTAATATAACACCCAATATGAAATATTAAGGCTAGGACCCAACACAATATTTTATAATTTGGAAGAGGGATGCCGTAATCCAAGCTATAAAATATTTGAAGGTAGGCGAATGACGATTCACCAATTTCCACCATGGAAAAACGAAATGATTTTATTAGGTTTTAATTGGATTTGAAATTCCTAGATCTTTTGAGATTCATTGAACTTTTCAATGGCATGTTTCAATCTCGAGTGTGCCCTCTCAAATTTTGTGACTGGGATGCCGAGGATCACAAAACAAGGTGTGAATAACCATACCAATTCACTTGGTACCCTTAATATTATCACCTAATCAATGTGTCAGTTAACCACACACGCTCCATTGATCTATGACAAACATTAAGTCACCCTTCGTGGTCCTTACTAGTCCAAGTTAGTGTGCCAGTTAACCACACACGCTCCACCAATGACTTGGTAAGGTACAAAGTGTGAATTCCATGGGCTGGCACCAAATTCACATTTTTCCTAAAGTAACTAAGATTGGGAATTAAATAAAAAATATTTAGTTACTTTATAATAATCATTATACTTTTAACGAGAATTTAAAGTCATTGTCCTACCCGTTTGGCTAACGACCCTCCACCGATCAAGCAAGCGGTGGGTGAGAGTGGACACCCATTAAGTCGCCATTTTATAGGCAACAACCTTATACCCACCTTATAGACCGGCTTCGTGAATGAGGCCTACTAACAGTAAAACGACTTGTTCTTATACATATATATAATAATTAACCATTAATGTTATAAAAAGTATAATTGTTGAATTTTAACTTTTAAAATTCTAAGTGTTGGAATTAAAGTTTATTAAAGTGTGTGAAACTTTTCCAAATTCCAAAACTTGAGGGCAAGTTTTGAACAATTCATAAACTTTTGGATATTCATAACTTATGAGTTTTAATTAAGTGTTTTAAAGCTTTTAATGAAGAGTCTCTTGGAAATCCATAACTTGAGGACAAGTTATGGAGTCCATAAAATATTTATGGGAAAAACTCTTCAAGAAAATGTAACCTGCAACTTCTTAAAAAAACATTTAAAAGAAAACCTCTTGGAATTCCATAACATGAGGACAAATTAAGAATTCCATTAAAACACATTAAGATCAAGAATTAACTAACAAACAATTTGCAAATAATTCCTATGATCTAACAAAACTCATATGAACATGAACATCCACATCAACAATTTCAAGAATCATATGAACACATATAAAATTGAAATTTTGATTATAACTTTGAAATTGGTCCACCATCATCATTACCACATCAAAAACAGGTTTTATGAGTCCAAAACAGTTGAAGGTAATGATTCTAGACCAATTCCAGCACCAAAACTCGAAGATATGCTGTCTGGGGGTCCAACTCGTCGAGTGCATGAACCAACTCACCGAGTTGGATGAGTTTTGCCTTGGACTCGTCGAGTCCCTACATGTACTCGGCGAGTCAGCTGTGCAGACAACATAAAATCTTCATTTTTCAGCAATTTGCATCAAGTATTCAAACAAGCAAGCCTAGGCTCTGATACCACTGTTGGGTTTTGAGCAATCTAACACTTCCTAAGTGTGCATGCAACCCTAATAAACCTTGGATCTATGTTTGTCTAAATACATGCAAAATAATAATTTTTCCAAGGTTTATAACCTATCTAACATGGCATGGGGAACATTTCAACATAAAGAGTTAGAAGAGATTACATACCTTTTTGATGAGTTTGGTTCTTGAGGAGTTTGAGGGCCAAGCACCAATAATGTGAATGCCTCAAATGGAATCACAAAACACCAAAAACTCTTGGAAAACTTTGAGAGAGTGTATACACTTGTATATTTCGGCCACACACAAGCTCACACACACTAGTTCACTAGTTACACTTAGGCACCATTTCATGCTCCATAAGCATGCTTATATAGTGTGCATGGTTAGGGTGAAACCCTAATAACCCATGACCTTTCCTTTCCAAGGATCCATGGGTTAAAAGCTCCATGGATCATCCATGGACTTCCATATAAGCCTAGCCCATTAACAAATGAGTATTAGCTCACACTATATAAAATCAATAGACCATAATCTAATCAGTCTTCCTTTTAATCTCTAAATTAATTCATAATTAATTTAAGACTAAAACTAATTAAATAACATAATCTCATATTAATATATTATAACTTATAATATATTAATAAACATATGTGTATAACTCTCATAAAATTATCCATAAATAGTTTGGATGAGATGCAACCCAAATGGACCATGTCGGGTCGGGTCAAGTATATACCAAATAAGTTCTGGACTTAGACACCTTATCCAACACTTATGTCTAAAACCCATTAGTGGTATCAGAGCCATGATTGGTTTCAATTGAATAAGATGCTTAACTGTTTTGCTTGCTGGAAATCGTTTTTCTTCACCTCTGTTCGACCCAACTCGGCGAGTCAGTGTTTGGACTCGGTGAGTTGGCCCTACTCGGCGAATCCAAAGCTTGACTCGGCGAGTTCAAGCGCCAGACAGAGGATAATTTGGGATTTTGTTGCTGTTTTGTCTTGGATTGATACCTAAATCGTTTTATTATGTAAAAATCCGAATTTTAAGCTAATTTAATGATTATCCTTGACATAAACATAGATAATTTCAAATCTTTTGAATATTGATTATTTATATGATAAATATTGGACTATTTAAGATCATTTGGTAATTATCTAATGGCTAAAAGTTAATTAGGTCAAATATAGATAATTATGAAATTAATTGTTTAATTTGAATTATTTGTTATTTGATCCCTATTGTTTGAAAAGTTCAATATATATCCCGAAGTTTTGAAATTTGATTTTTTTGTGATTAATAGTTTAATTTAGAAGAATTTAAATTTCAACCCCTAGAGTTTTACAAGTTTAAAAAATTCAACCCTATACTATATATTATTAAAAGCTTAATATATATATAAGTAAAATTAAAATGCTAGTCTTACCGTTAGTAGGCCTCATTCACGAAGCCGGTCTATAAGGTGGGTATAAGGTTGTTGCCTATAAAATGACGCTTAATGGGTGTACACTTACACCTACCGCTTGCTTGACCGGTGTAGGGTCATTATCCGAACGGGTAGGATAGGGCATCTCTCTCTCCTCATTAATAAGTATAATGAAACTATGAAGTAACTAAACTATTTTATAAAATTCCCAATCCTAGTTACTTTAGGAAAACTGAATTGATGCAATCCCATGAAATTGCACTTTGCACCCTTGCTAAGAAGTTAGTGGAGCGTGTGTGGTTTACCGTAACACTAATTGGTTCTAAGCAAAGGTGGCAAAGGGTGATTCATTGTTTATCATAGTTCGATGGAGCGTGTGTGGTTTATCGGCACATTGAATAGATGATTGTAATAATGAAGGCACCATGTCGATTTGCATGGTAATTCACACCCACTTTGTGATCCTCGGCATCCCAGTCACAAACAAAAGGGGCATATCGAGATTTAAACATGCCATTGAAAGGTTCAATGAATCTCTTAAAATCTAGGAATTCTTAATAAAACTTAAGGTTATGTTTTCGTGGTGAAGAATTAGTGAATTTTCATGCACTTACCTCCAAATTATTTGCATGATTGGATTACGGCATCCCTTTTCTAGTATGTAAATAATGTTGTTGGGTCCTAGCCCTAAATTTTCATTTTGGGTGTTTAATTAGGGATCCAAATTCTAATCAAACTTTTTCCTTTCTATTTGTAGATGTCGAACGCAAACAACGTTGCTGCCAACTCATTCACCTTAATGAGTCTTTGCCAAAAGGTGACCTTCGATGGTACCAACTTTAGCGAATGGATAAGATACATTCGCACCATCACACGCTACGAGGACAAAGAGTATGTCATCGACAAAAATCTCGAGAAGGTCAACCCATAAATCACCACTCCCGAAGAAATGGCTGTCTTCGAGACACACGAACGTGATGCAACGAAAGTTCATTGCATCATGATAGCCACTATGAACCAAGAATTCCAAAAGTCCTATGAGGACATGTATCCGTATGAAATGCATCAAGACTTGATGGAGAGGTACCACCAAAGCGCAAGGCAAGAGCGCTACGAGATCATCACAAACATGATCACCGCTAAGATGGGAAATGGAGAATCGTTGACCGTGCATTTGCAAAAGATGCAACGATATGTTGATCGTCTTCGAAAGTTAAATGTTCACTTTGGGGAGGATTTGGCCATCAACATTGTTCTTCATTCCTTTCCTTCATGCTACAACTAATTTAGGATGACCTACCACATGAACAAAGAAGAGGTCACCCTAATCAAACTCCAAGGACTCCTAAGGACTGCTGAGAGCAACCTAAAAGACAAGTCTGTTGCACCAACTCCCGCACCAACCGCTGCTCCTGTTTTGGCTATAGGGCAGGGAAGGGGCAAGAAGAGGAAGGCTCCATCAAAGAGCCACCGCAAGGGAAAGTCCCAAGATGGTTCCTCTTCTAGTGGGACAAAAGTGATCCTGCTAAGCCCAACCCTAACCCGAAGGAGGCAGAGTGCCATCATTGCCATAAGATAGGGCATTGGAAGAAAAGCTACCCGGAATATCTACAAGCCATCAAGGACAGAAAGATCAAGCCATCTTTTGCAGGTATATACACAATTAAATCTAGTAATTCATCTCACACTATTTCTTGGGTTCTTGACACAGGATGTGGTTACCACATTTGTCCTGACTTGTAGAGGTTAAGAAGAAATAGAGATGTAGAGCAAGGAAGAATAAATCTAATCATGGGAAACAGAAGATCGTCGCCTGTCACCAAGATTGGAGTGTATTCTTTAGTGCTTAGTAATGGATTAAGTCTAGATTTAAATAATTGTTGCTACTCGCCAGATATGGCAAGAAACATCATTTCATTTCATGGTTTGTTTAGACAAGGATTTAGATATTCGTTTAATAATGTGAATTGTTCTATTTATGCTTATCTAAATGATGTTTTATACTTTGAAGCTTGCCTTGTAATGGAATTTATGAAACTGTTATGATTGTAGATAACCCAGGAAATGATGTGTTGTATATAGATTCTTCCAATAGTATGGATAAAGCATCTTTGTGGCATTATCGCCTTGGACATGTCAAAAAGAAGTGCATAGCCCAACTCTAAAAGGATGGAGTGTTGGAGTCATTCGACCTTAGGGAAGATGACACGTGCGAATCTTGTTTACTTGGAAAGATGACCAAGTCACCCATCACTGTAACATGTGAGAGGGGTGAGGGTTTATTGGATCTCATACATACCGATGTATGTGGACCCTTTAGATCCACAACAAAGGATGGAAACCGCTTCTACGTGACTTTCACCGATGATTATAGTAGATATGGGTATATTTACTTAATCAAGTACAAGTATGAAACGTTTGAAAAGCTTAAAGAGTTCAAGAATGAAGTGGAGAATCAATTGGGCAGGAAAATCAAAATGCTTCGATCCGATCGAGGAGGAGAGTACCTAAGTCTTGAATTCCACGACTATCTCAAGGAATGTGGAATAGTTTCACAATTGATGCCACCTAGAACACCGTAGTTGAATGGTGTGGCTGAAAGGCGCAATCGAACCTTGTTGGACATGGTCCGTTCTATGATGAGTCGTGCTTCACTACCTATCTCTTTTTTGGGGTATGCCTTAGAGACTGCCGCCCATATCCTTAACCGAGTCCCTACAAAGAAGGTTGCCAAAACACCTCACGAGATGTGGACAGGGGAAGCTCCCTCGTTGGCACATATCAAGGTTGGTGGTTGTGAAGTTTTTGTAAGACGAGAAACTCATGACAAGCTCGAACCTCGTAGTGAGCGATGTATTTTCATCGGCTACCCGCAAAAATCCTTTGGATATCTCTTCTATAGACCGGGTGACAATGTTGTCTTCGTTGCGAGGAGAGGGGTTTTCCGAGAGAGAGAGAGAGAGAGAGCACTCATAAGCCAAGGAGATAGTGGGAGGCAAACCGATCTTGAAGAGATTCAAGATTCCAGCGATGAAGGAACCTCTACCGTTGGCGTTCAACCCGAGGAAGAAGCTCCCGTTGAATCCATTGACCAATCCTTACCTCTTAGACGTTTCGAAAGAGTTAGAGTTCAACCCCAGTTATATAGTTTTCATATTATTGCCGAAGGGGACACGTATATTAGTGATAGTACACTAATAAATCTAGATGAACCTAATTTCTATAAGGAAGCAATGGCAGGCCCGGAGTCTGTAAAATGGAAAGAGGCAATGGATAGCAAGATTCAGTCCATGTATGACAACCAAGTTTGGAATTTGGTTGATAATGTGCCCGGACATAAGACGGTTGGGTGCAAATGGATCTTTAAGAAGAAGACTGTAATGGATGGAAACGTGCACATGTACAAGGCGCGATTGGTTGCAAAGGGATTTACTCAAACTCCTGGAGTTGAGTATGGTGAGACCTTCTCACCAGTTGCAAAGATAAATCTATTAGAGTGATGTTAGCTATTGCCGCATTTCATGATTATGAGATATGGAAAATGGATGGCAAAACCACTTTCCTTAATGGGAAGTTGGCTGAGGATGTTTACATGGCTCAGCCAAAGGGTTTTATAGATCCGAAACATCCAAATAGAGTGTGCAAGCTTGAGAAGTCCATCTATGGACTTAAGCAAGCATCTCGCAAATGGAATCTTTGCTTTGATGAGAAAGTCAAAGAGTTTGGATTTGTACAAAACGAAGATGAATCTTGTGTATATGTCAAAGCCATTGGGAGCATAGTTAGCTTTCTCGTTTTGTATGTCGATAACATACTGCTCATAGGAAACGACATGACGACTTTGCAGGAGGTAAAGTCCTGGCTCGGGAAGTGCTTCGCTATGAAGGACCTCGGAGAGGCTTCCTATATTTTAGGAATAAGGATGGTGAGAGAAAGAAGTAAGAGACTAATAGGACTTAGTCAGAATACTTACTTAGATAAGGTACTAAAACGTTTTAGTAGGGAAAAGTCTAAGAAGGGAGAATTGCCGATACAGAGTAATACCAAGTTGATTAAGACTCAAAGTCCGAGTACCGAAACCGAGATAGCCGAGATAAGCCAAGTACCTTACGCTTCCACAGTTGGCTTGATAATGTATGTTATGACTTGTACTCGACCCGATGTGGCCTTCGCTTTGAGCATGGTCAGTAGATATCAAGGGAATCCTGGTAGAGCGCATTGGATTGTGGTCAAGAACATCCTTAAGTACCTTCGGAGAACCAAGGAATGGTTTTTAGTCCTCGGAGGGAGTGATGACTTGAGGGTGCGAGGGTATAGTGACGCCAGTTTCCAAACCGACAGGGACAACTACCGTTCGCAGTCGGGATGGGTCTTTACCCTTAATGGAGGAGCAGTAACTTGGAAAAGTTCCAAACAGGAAACAATAGCTGATTCAATGTGCGAATCAGAGTACATTGCAGCGAGCGAAGCGTCAAAGGAGGCAATATGGTTGAAGAACTTCATTGGCGATCTTGGAGTTGTGTGCTTGCCATAAAGGAGCCCATGGAGATTTTCTGTGATAATGAAGGAGCGGTTGCCTTAACCAAGGAACCGAGGGATCATGGTAGATCTCGGCATATCGACAGAAAATATCACTTTATTAGACATCGAGTAGAAGAAGAACACCTCGTAGTTAAGAGGATGTCATCAGAAGATAACCTATCAGATCCGCTTACGAAGGGACTGAGAAAGGTTAAGCACTTGCAGCATGCTAGGAGTATTGGGCTGAAGGATGATATTCGTCTATATTAGATAGTATTAGAAACATGTAATAGATAAATATAATTGACATTTGATGATTAAATAAAAGAGTATTATATTATAAGTATTGTTACTGTCTTATGTTAATTATTTAGCTATTGTTTCACTTTGCATGTTTTGAATTCTAGAATAATTGAGTTTGTTAAGGATAATCGAGTTTTTCAAACTGTCCACAATCGTTCATATGTTGGAAGTAGGTATGAATGAAGATTGTCGTGAATTGGTGTGTAGATTGTCTAAATGGTATTATACATAGCAAAGGATTGTTGCGATGTTCATGAGTGCTTATGAACAAGTTTTGAGCATTGGAATAAACCCGCGCTTGCTGGAATCACTTGGAGTGATCGGAAGACGATAATATCATATGGTCTTAAAACCTTGATATATGGTTTATTATTTACTAATTGGTTGTACATTGATAATGCGAAACCACATCAGTAAATTGATGTCATAAAACGCATTGTTGTGTATAGTTGGTTAGTCGATAAGTAAATGCATATAAGTCGAATTTTATCTGTTACTTTTATTCTAAGAAGGTAAAAGCGATATCACGACCGCTCGATGATTTGATTTGACTTATGTGTCGGGCCCGGTCAGGACTAAATTGATGTGTTCAATTAAGTTCTATGTCAAATAAATATGAGATCGAGAAAATAGTTGCTAGACAATAAGTATGACAATGTCTTATGAAATCGTCAGCACGATATCAAAACAGAGGACTGTACGATCCCTTATCTAAAGGACAGGTTGCTGATATGATCAGAGTTGACAGCGTCTTTTAGAGCTATGATTGCTAATCGGATTGTGTTTGCGGTTATAGTTACTAGACTTATCCAAGTAGGAGACTGTTGGATTAGTGACTAAGATTGTAACTATATTTGGTAAGTACTTGACCCGGTTGTGCATGGTCCTTTTAGGTTGCCTTCACCATAGAAACTTGGTAGGGTGATTTAGAGAGAAGAGATATTATTATTAATATATTATAAGAATAATATGTTAAAGGAATAATATTATTTGATTAATATAAGTCATAAATTAATTAGGAATTAGTTTGGTGACTTAAGGAGATTAATTGAATAAAGGGGTATAAACTGTCAAATGTGTGAAAGTTGTATTTTGAGCTGATAATCCTTATGGATATAGGGTTGGATGATTTTAGGGATATGGATCACCTAGAAATCGTCCAAGGGCTTATCTAGGAAGGGATTTGGATTGCTTTGAGGCTAAGTTATCCAATTAGGGTTTAAGGGTGAAACCCTAGTTGCTTACAGTATAAATAGACCCATAGGGTTGGGGAAATCGGCCACCTTGTGATTAGAGTAACCCTAGAGCTGATTTTCCTCCTCCACATCTCTCTGAAATCATCTTCTTGCTAGTTGGTGTTTGTAAGCCATTAGAGGAGTGACATTTGTGACTCTAAGCTCCAAGAAGAAGAAGGTTTTCAAGCAAGTAACTCAAGGTATCATTCTAGATCTGTTGTCATATGTTTTGATTATTTGTATACATTAGATCTAGCCATGAAAGTATTGGATTTGTTGCATGTTCAATTAGTGAAACCTAGATCCAAGCTATAGGGTTGTATGTGCACATAGGTAAAGTTCTTATGTCCAAAACCCATTAGAAAGATCCTAGAATGAGAATCTAGGAAGATTAGTAGTGTGTAATCGTTTTAGGGAAGATATGTTTGATTGGATCATACGGTAATGGACTTGATTAGTGAATTAGGAATCTTGATACGATTCTTGGGACGAATACGGATATGTATGGAAGGTAGTATGTGCTCATACTACTTAAAGCTTAGGACACGTATGAGGACCAAAAAGAATCAAAAAGGTTTTTAAGGATTTGGGAGAGAGTATATATCAGGGTTGCCACCATGATTCATTGTAATGTGTTCCCATACTTATCGGTTTATTGGTTATGGTTGTTCATATTGAATATGAGTCTAGTGATTGTTGGGCCTTAGTGGCAATGTCAGTTTAGGTCTGAATGGTGCAGAACGAGGTGAGTTAGTTGATTTTTTGGCCTCGAGAGCCTTGCTCGAGGTAGTTCTAGTTGAGTCGTCGGGCTCAAGAAGGAATCAATTGTGATGATCGACTTGAGGATCGTAGTCGGAGGATGAGTGATTGGCAGTTGGATTGGGATGTCACTATCTATGACGTGGATTATGTTCTTCCATCTTTCCGTGTTCGGAGGAAAGAAAGAGCATATGTGTGATTTTCAGAGTTGGGATATAGACCCAACATGGGGTTAAATGGTTGCGATTTTTAGCAGCAAGTATGGCAGTATGGGAATACATAAGAGGATTCTTATGGTATGGTTATCTTGAGATGAGATCATAGGTATGCTTTCTTTCAGTTTAGTTATGTCAGGTGCTAGCTGATTGTTTAAGGTGATCATGGGAAGTGAATCGGGAATAAAAACATTTGTTGTCTCTGATGTATCCTGACTATAAGAATGATGCCTCTTGTATTTATGGATGATTCTTGCTATGAATTGATGTTTGGGGTTTTATAGGCGAGGTGTGTGGTAGTCCATTGTTTCTACATAGAGAATCGGTGCTATGAATGACATGTAAGAATTATTGCTTTTTCATCTTCATGCTTTTGTTTAAAATATTGCATTTGTTCAAATCTACTTTTTCAGTTGAACATAAGTCATATCTACAAAAATAATAAAATAATCCATTTTAAATGCTTCTTGAGAAGATTGACGTTCTCTTTTGGTATTTAAAATTTCATTAAATTGTTTTTTTCTATTATAAATACGTTTTGAGGAAATTCATATTTAACTCCAATATTATTTGCTATTTATGTAGCTTCACTTATAGCAAAGTCAAACCCACTTTCCCTATATCATTCAAAATAATTAACCTCACTAAATTTTTTACCGCAACGTAAAGAAGCATTTCTTTGTATTGTAATTTTTTACTTACTAAATTAATTTTGTACAAAATTTCACACAATATAACTAAACTTAAAATAAATTAAAAACTAAAAATTCACCATTTACTAGTGATTTCGCATCTCTACACACTTTTCCATCATCACTTATTGATTTTGCTGGATAGACATTTTCTGGAGTTGAATTCCAAAAAATAGACCCAAAAAATCGAATTTCAAGATATAGACATCGATTCCATGGAGGTGAGCTCCAGGGGCTCCACATAATTGAGTTAATCTCTGAGGAATCTATGTAGTGAAAAACAATTATGAAGAACCATTCCGTGGAGCTACCTCCAAGGAATGAACTTGTTCCTCAGAGTTAGCTCCGCGGAATGGTTCTTTAGATTATTTTTGACATAGCTTCCTCGAAGCTTATATTCATTCCGCAGAGCAAAATTTCATTCCTCGCAAATAGTTTCTCAGAATTGTTCTTAATATAATTTTATTATTATTATTATTATTTTGCCATATTAGTTCCTCAGAGCATATACTCATTCTTTGGAGCCCTTGTAGCTCACCTCCGCGAAATCCCCGTGCTAATCAATCAAATAAAACACCAATTATTAATTGAGTCATAAATTATAACTAGGAATCTCGTTCGTATGTCCAACTCCTAGGGTGAAAGACCATTTTACCCTTTCCTGACTTGGCCTAATAATCGTGGCCCAACCTTATGGTTCCAAAAAGCCCAATATGGCCCAAATTCCTAAATGAGGGCCAAATCCCAACAATGGCCCAAATTTAGAAAGACTACTGCCCAAAACGCTAATAGTCCAAATATGGTCGAAATCGAAAAAGTTGATAAAAGTCAATGGTAGCTAAGTATGCCCTACGTACTCAGACTTATGCCAAGAATATGCCTTATTTGGCCAGTACGCGCAGTGTACGAGCTGGGTACGCCCAACGTACTCCACAGCCAACCCCAAATTACCATTAAGTGTTAAATTGGTTAATACACTATGTATAATTCTCAGATCTGATCCACAATGATGTCTTAACACGTAAAGTTGGCAACTTTACTCATTTGCATGACTTAATGGGACCCAAAACCCGTTTTTATCCATCTAAACATATAATATGAACATCAACTTAAACATGATTCATCAAAACCCATCAAGATGATATTTTTATGGTTCCTAATAACTCCATAATGTATAAAGTTCCCAACTTTCTCCATTAGAATGATCCAACCAACCAAGAAATTGTCTTTAAGTCTCAAAGGGACCAAAAGTGCATCTTTTCCAACTTAATCCATTAAGTCTAAATCTCAAGCTTTTAGATCTGAATCAATATGATGTTGTAACACCCGGAAACTAGAAGTCTAATTAAGTAAAGTTGAAAATCAAATTAAAGGTCTACTCGTCGAGTCCATATGGGATAACTCGACGAGTAGGAAGTTAGTTTAGAAGTGGGTAGAGAGACCTACTCGACGAGTTGGGGAGGACAAACTTGACAAGTTGTTATGGGTTTGGGAAACCCTACATTCGAGGTTATACACCCTATTTAAGCATCTCAATCCCTACCCTTCAGCCTCATTTACAGCCTCCACTGTCCAAACCCTAATCCATAAAACCCTAGAGCATTTTTTGAGTGTGTCTGAGCCATTTGTGAGTAATCTTGTGTGTTCTTGAAGCTTGAAGCAGAAGAAGGAGTTAGAAGACTAAAGAGGAATAGAAAAGATCCATAAACTACACTTATTTGGCTACATTTTCTGGTAATCAAGTTTCTATTTTGACCACTAGTTCATTAGATCTCTTCCTTTATCTTTTATAAAGGTTTTGGCCCAAGAATGATAGCCTTTGGAGAATGGACGACCCAAGTGGATATTCTTCCATATCTAAGGCCTAGAAGGGTTGGCATGGCATAAAGGTTCAAACCTTATGCCATTAGAGCCCCAATGTAAGCCATAGAGTGTCATTTTGGCCTTTTTAGCCCAAAAACGCCATGCATGAAGAGAAAGGTGGTAGCTTTACATGTCCAAGTAGTGTTATGGGTTAGATTTGTGGTTGTAAGCTTTAGTTTGATGCATGGATGGCTTAAGGACCAAGTTTTAGGTCCTAAGGAGTTAGGGTTTAACCTAATCCATTATGGAGAGGTATTAACGGGTAAAGTTGGAAACTTTACCCTTAAAAGAAATTTTCGGGGTTTTATGTGAAGTATGAAACCTAGATCTGAAGTGTAGGGGTTGAATCCATCAAGATAGCCAAACAGACAAGGGGAATCGGCGAGTCTAGGGGGACTCCACGAGTTGAGTCGATTTGTCACGATTCCGTACCAGGTGGAACTCGACGAGTCTGTAAAGGGACTCAACGAGTTGACTCGGTTTATCATGAGTCTGAATAGCATAGGAAATCAACGAGTTGGGTCAACTGGAAGTTGACCTTGACTTGGACTTTGACCAGAGCGTTAGCTTTGACCAGGGGTAAAATGGTCATTTTATCCTTAAAAGGATTTTTAGTTTTTTATTAAGTGTTTCTTGTGAGTTTATAGCCAAGGAGTCGTCGGAGGAGCCATCAAAGATTCCTCATGTGAGATTTCAATAGCCAGCTTGAGAGGTGAGTTTTCTCCTGTAGAAGTGGGTCGAAGGCACCAATGTGGGCCAGTTTATGTATGGTAGTGTATGCCGGACCTAGGTCTAATGTTATGGTTATCCCGATGTAGATTGCATGTTCTGGACTTCGGTTCGATGTCAGGGCAAGCCCGAGGAAGGTCTAAGCTTTCCGGTCTTCAGTCTGATGCCAAGAGGGGCCCGAGGAAGGAATGCATGTTTAGTTATAATTGTTGTCTTTGTGATACTTGTATGTGTCTGGTAGGGAGGTGAGTGTGGGCGGGGACCCGTATCTCATCACTATCTGAGTGTGGACGGGGTTCTATATCTCATTATTAGCAGAGTAGGGGCAGGGCCCAAGATAGGCGGGGCCTTGAGACTAGCAGTTATAGTGTTGTGCTTAATTGTTATATACTAGCATGATTATGGTTATATGTATGTATGTGTATAGCGGGAGGGGCCTAGTAGAAACATATTTGTATACCGAGCGGGGCCTAATGCAGAATTCTTCTGATGTCGGGTGGGGCCCGATGTAGCGAGCTAGGCCCAATATTTGCAGTATGTGATTATGTGTATGGTATGTGGTAATTTGGGGAGACTCACTAAGTTTCATGCTTACAGTTTTCAATTTTGGTTTCAAGTACTTCCACTAGCAAAGGGAAGAGCTCGGGATGACTGCATGGAACACACCACAACTTTTAGCCTAGGATGATTTATTTTGATAGTTTTTATATATTATTTTGATACAGTATTTTTATATCATGATTTGAGATACATCACTTATGTCTTTTATGAGATGATGACTGGTAATTATGGTTTTTATGAATAATTAAAACGAAAATTTTGGACTGTATTTTACAGATGTTTAGATGGATAAAGTTTCCAATTTTATCCATAACAAGGTCACAGACTCAAAGATCTAAACTGTATGCATTAAAGTGACCAGAAGCTCATAACACCCAAAACTAGCTAGATCTATCAAATTTATCATCAAGATTCAAACTTTATACCTCCAGAAGAAAGATCGAGGTGAAAAAGGTCTGGATCTACAAGCTCCAATGAAACCAATGCTTCTTCAATGAGTTCATTCTTCTCCAAGGTGCACCAAGAACACTCTAAAGCACTTAAAAACACATTCTTTTTGCTCACACTAGGGTTAGGGTTTTAAGGCAGGGTATTGGGGATGTGGATGTTGGGAATAGAATGGGTTTGGGGAAGTTAAGGAGCTTAAATAGGGCTCAAACCATGAAAATAGGTTTTGGGCACTAATCACGTACGCTCAACGTACTCAATTTACTGTTGGATTAGTGTCTAAGTCCATAACCAAATTTGGTATCTACTTGACCCAGTTGTGTATGGTCCTTTTGGGTTGCCTTCACCGAAGCAACTTGACAAGGTAATTTGAAGAGAGAGAGAGGATATTATGGTTTATTAATATATTATAAGGATAATATATGAAAAGAGAAATCATGTTTATTTAATTAGTATTGGTCATAAATTAATTAGGAATTAATTTGATGACTAAAAGAGATTAATTAAATAAAGGAGCATAAACTGTCAAATGTATGATAGTTGAGTTTTGGGCTAAGGGAACCCAATGGACTAAGGGGGAACGAAATTATGATGAAGGGTCATCATATATTTCATCCAAAGGCCTTATTCCAGAAGGTTCCTTGGGCTACTTGGTGGCTAAGTTATCCATTAGGGTTTAGACTAAAACCCTAGCGGCTAGCACTATAAATATGACCCCACGGCTCCAATTTTAGGCCACTTGCTTCCAAGGGAAACCCTAGGGCCAAAAATTATCATCCTCCCTCCTCTCTCAAAGTTTCCTTCTTGCTTGAGGTATTTGTGATCCATTAGAGGAGTTACAATTGTGACTATAAGCTCAAGAGAAGAAGAAAAGAAGATCTAAGCCACTTTTTGAAGAGGTAAACATCCAGATCTGATGTATTAAGTTAATTTTCGAATTATGTATGCTAGATTAGGGTTTGCAAGTCTTGGATTCAATGCATGTACAATAGAGAAACCTAGATCCAAGCATTAGGGTTTATATGAGCATATAGGATTGTTCTTATGCATAAAACCCATCATTTACGCCCAGCGAACTCCTCGTACGCGACTGACCCAAAAATCATCCAAACTTCAAACATTCGTAAATTCTTCGTTTCAAATCCAATTTTGACAATCCTTATATCCACAGAAATTTAATGAGAAGCTCTAACCCTATAAACTCTCATTTGCCTTAAATCATTATGCACATAAATCCAAAATCCATAAATGGCCTGAACTATCACTTTACGATTATACCCGTGGGATCCAAAGTACCAACCAAACTCTACCCACATCCAAAGGGGTCTAAATCTCTCTTTCCCCTAAGGCCCGAAGCATTATGATAACTGGTCTTTGGGTCACAACCCCGAATTATGAAACGATTTGAAATAGGGTGTTACAACTCCCCCTACTTAACATAACCAACCATTAATCCCAATTGAATCCTTTAATTGAGATCACGGGTGACTTCCAATGCAAGCATTATCCCTAAGTAACACACCCATATAAAAACTCTCATCTTGGTAACCAAAAATTTTCAATTTCGATTTGTCCTAGATCTCTTGCATCCAGGTTGACCTCCCACCGAACTGAGATATAGACCGTCGCGATTGGCAGTTTAACACATGATCCAACCACTGACCACAGTGTCAGCCCACCCTAACATGATCCAAAACCACACTCCAACCTATTTCATCGGGTCTCACCCCCACTATTATAACCATAGGGGCCTCGCTCATGGGTGTCACCTAGTTGAGTGTTATACATGCCTAACCTCTCCTTGGATCTAATGATCCGCATATCACACATATCATGCATACATACATACATCGGGCCCTGCCCGGTATATTCATCAGGCCCCGCCTGGCATCTGGCCCTGCCGTTACATCTATCTACCATACCAACCATAATCATCATGAGTCAAACCTGCATCTGATTATGCCCCAATCAAGTGTTTAGGTCATGCTTCGAACCCCAAATCCTTAATAAGACAAGAACATGAAGACATGCTCTAACATAACCCTCAACCTAGAAAAAACTCTATCTAGACTGCCACTTGAACTGGTTTCCCTCTCGACTAGGATGTGGAAATTTTCCTGGTTCGCACTTCATGCTATCCCCGAAAATCCATACGATTCTCCCCCACGTGGATTCGACTGAACTCTTCCAATCCACAAAAAAATGATGGGTTTCAAACCCATCTCACATCCTTGCAATCCGACAATCAACAACCTGAGCTTACAAAAACTAGCGTTCCATTACTATCCAATCTTAACGATCACACACACATTCGCATCCGGGTGAATATTTCCCGAAATCTTACCAAGTTCAATAATCCCAAGCACTTCCCCTATACATCTCCAAATCTTTAAGTCCTTTCTGCTAGTGATAAAGAACTATAACCCTTAACCAGAACGGACGAAACACCAATCCAACTACCCATTCACCAAAGGATCTATGCATTCTAACCATCTTCAACCAATGCGATTTCAAAATTTCATTGACACTCTCAATGATTGGACCAGCCCATGTGACCGCCATCATTATCCGATTGCTACGCTCCTTCCCTAGCAACGATAGCGATCATACCCAAGAGTCATTTTAGGAAAAACTTCCATTCTCACTTGAGCAATACTTTCTAAACTCTGACTTTGTTGTTGAACTGATCTTGCTAACTCATCTAATGATCTTCTAAATGATGCCCCAAAATTTTCTCCACTACTAACCCAAAACAACAACCAGGCAAACTAAATCCAGCTCGACAAAATGTGTCCTACTCATAACTCTTGGTATGTAAAATGGCATATAACAATCCTTAATAATATAAACCAGGCAGTAACAAAGAAATTAAACCAAGATATTGCTTACACATACCAGCACATGATTCCAAAGTACATATCTACACATTAAGGAACTAGAAGAACAAAATATAGCATACACGCGATAGCATCTGGTGAACTTTGGCCTCTCCTGACTAAATCTGCAATGCTCAACCATTTACTGTTGGGGTTTCTGTCCACTCTCACGGCCGCCAGTGATCCTCACAGTAATTGGAGTAGGTGCACTCACTGATCCACCTCTCAACATCGGACAACCAACCTTCTTGTGGCCCACTTGGTTGCTGTGAGAACACATCGGAACCGATCCACTGGGGCAATCCCACTAAAATGACCCGTGTCACCACAACTGAAACATCCCTGATCTGTCTCCTGACATTCTCTCTCATGGGTCCTCCCACACTTGGCACAACGGACTCGGCCCTAATGGCCTCCCAAATGTGAATCCTGAGTCTTGGGCCTCTTCTCCTAGCCCACTTCAAACTGAGTCTGCTCTTGTTTCCTTTTCCCAAAGTGCTCTAAGTCGACCTCCCACTCTCGGGCTCTAGTAATCATATCATTCAGGGTCTCACACCTTGACAAATTCACAAACTCCGTGATGTCATCTCTCAGCACAACATGGTACCTTACCTTCTTCAACTCCTCATCCGCCACATACTGCAGAACCAACAACACCCTCGCGTGGAACATACGGTGATCTCAATCATCGCTCAGTAGTCTGGTGAAGGTCCTGAAACTCCCTCGCTAACTGTTGCACCTTAATCACCATACAAACCTATCTCTAAATTTCATCACAAAGTCGTCCCATGACATCGAATAAACCACCCCGTTCGTACAACGCGTCTAACCTCCTCTCACAAATCTCGGGCTGTGTCTTTTAGAAAACAAAAAGAAAGTCTGACCTTTGCTCTATCGGGACAATTACTAGTGCATAACTCATTAGAAACATCCTCTAACTAATGTCTACTCATGATCAGGTACTTCTCCCCAAAGTACTCCAGAGCCCCACATGCATGGAACTCCCTAAAAGTCAACGTGTAAGCTGCCATCAATGCTACCATCTCAGAACATAAGGAGCCCTAACACTTCTCCAAAACCTCCATGATAACCTCCGTGGTCGTACCAAAGATTACAGGAGTCTGCCCAAGTATGTTGCAGGTAATCTCAGACGAAATGAACTCTCGCATCTGCTCATCTAGCTGTCCAGATCCAGAGCCCGAACCAAAACCATTTCCAGAATCTCCTTGAGTGGCCACCATACTCAAAATAGACCACACAAACCATCAGGACATACATACATATACATCGAGTAGGCCCATACTCTACAAGCTTCCTGGTATCATTGCAGTTTTCCTTGATTAGAGTACGGATCCTCTGCATCCAGTAGTATGGGCCCATACTACCTTCCATATCTATCCGTACTTTCCTCAAGGACTATTCCGAATCCTCCAAGTCACTTGCTTATCCATACATACCACCCTCAACAAGACAAGGCTCCCAACACTAAATCTCTTCCTAGGTTTTCCTAGGGAAATCACCAGGCCACTCTCTTCCATCAGCTATAGAAGGAACTCCTACCAATACCCTCTAACTAGCTCATGAATACAATTACATGTCACAAACACTAGATATTTCTTCGAATGAAAGGTATCACGCACCAACAGTTGGTCTCACACAAGAGTTACATAATAGAGTTAAAACCTAACCTTCTAAAATTATTTAGTCTCAATAATATGTAATATAACATATTCTCTTGCAAGTTAGCCGAAGTTAATGAGAACTCCTAAAAGGCACAATGCAAGCAACATTCGAGCATTGAGTAATTGGAATCAAGAATAACCTAAACATACCATCCTATCACTAAATGATTAGTACTAGAATGCAAGTCTACAAGGTCATATAGCAGGCATACAAAGGCATCTCTGCTAGATCATTAGCCCTAATATAGCATGCAATTCACAAATTCACAGATCAAGCATATCATAAAACATGTCATGGGTATTTTGGGAAAAACTTACTTGAGCTCAGTCGATTACATGCACCACACCCCTTTCTTTTGTTAGAAAATTCTTTTTATAAAATATTCCTTTTATAAAAACCTACCAAACCCTCAGTTTGAGTTTAGACACACCCAAGAGTGTGCCTGAATCCCTCGAACCAAGGCTCTGATACCAACTTGTAATGTCCCAAAAACTAAGACCAAAAATTTTAATTTTTAAAAATAATAAACCATCCGTAACATGTTCATAAAACCATGATAAATTTATAGTATGTCAATAAACATCTAAATACATCAGAGTCATATAAAATGCAGAACAATGTGGTGTGTGGAATGCAGTCATCCCGAGCTCTTCCCCTTTTAACCAGAAGTAACTGAAACATAAACTGAAAACCGTAAGAAAGAAGCTTATTGAATTCCACAAAACACCACATACCATACATATCAAGCATATAATGGGCCCCACCTGTCATCAGGCCCCGACAAGCTTCGAGCCCGCATGACATCGAGCCCCACTCGAAACAGATCTTTTATTAATCAGACTCTGGCATTGGGCCCCACCCGGTATACATAAAACACATAAACACATGCAATAATCAAAAAGATAAATAGCATACAATATAGTCATCAGGCCTTGCCTGGCATCAGTCTTCGCCCGATATACATATCAAATATCATACATGCAAAAACCACACAGACAACTAGCATCATAATCATAATAAACTATATGCCGACATTGGTGCCTTCGACCCGCCAAACACAGTGAAAAACTCAACTCAAATTGCTGAAAATCAGATAAGCGCCCGGACTATTGATCTGGTTAATGCCCGTGCTAATCAATCAAATAAAACCCCAATTAATAATTGGGCCACAAATCTTAACTAGGAATATCATTTGTATGTCCAACTCCCAGGGTGAAACACTATTTTGCCCTTTCCTCACTTGGCCCAATAACAGAGGCCCAACCTAATGGTTCCAAAAAGCCCAATATGGCCCAAATTCCTAATAAAGGGTAAAGCCCTACAATGGCCCAAATTCATAAAGACTACTGGCCCAAAACGACAATAGTCCAAATATGGCCCAAATCGCAAAATTCAACAAAAGTCAATGATAGCTAAGTATGTCCTACATACTTAGATTTACGCCCGGTGTATGCCTTATTTGGCCAATAAGCGCAGTGTACAAGCTGGGTACGCTCAACGTACTCCACAACCAACCCCAAATTACCATTAAGTGCTTAATCGGTTAAGTCACTATGTCTAATTCTAAGATCTGATCCTAAATAACGTCTTAACACGTAAAGTTGGCAACTTTACTCCTTTGCATGACTTAATAGGACCCAAAACCCATTTTTATCCATCTAAACCCATAATATGAAAATCAACTTATGCATGATTCATCAAAACCCATCAAGATGATATTTTTATGGTTCCTAATAACTCTATAATGGATAAAGTTCCCAACGTTTTCCATTAGAATGGTGCAACCAACCAAGATCTAGTCTTTAAGTCTCAAAGGCACCAAAACTGCATCTTTTCCAACTTAATACATTAAGTCCAAGTCTTAAGCTTTTAGATTTGAATCAATAAGATGTTTAGATGGATAAAGTTTCCAATTTTATCCATAACAAGGTCACAAACTTTCAAGATCTAAACATTATGCATTAAAGTGACCAAAATCTCATAACACCCAAAACTAGCTAGATCTATCAATTTGATCATTAAGATTCAAACTTTATACCTCCCGAAGAAAGATCGAGGTGAACAAGGTCTGGATTTACAAACTCTAATGAAACCAACGCTTCTTCAATGACTTCATTCTTCTCCAAGGTGCACTAAAAACACTCCAAAGAACTTAAAAACACACTCTTTTTGCTCACAAGGCTTAAACTAGGGTTATGGTTTCAAGGGAGGGTGTTAGGGAGGTAAAGGCTGAGAATGGGATGGGTTTGGGGAAGTTAAGGAGCTTAATAGGGCTCAAACCATGAAAATAAGATTTGAGCACTGATCTTGTATACCCATCATACTCAATTTACTCCCATCGTACTTCCCGTATGCTCAACGTATGTTGCTGACCCAAAAATCGTCCAAACTTCAAAAAGTCGTAAATTCTTCGTTTTTAATCCGATTTGAACGATCCATATATCCATAGAAAGGTAATGAGAAGCTCTTCAACCCTATAGACTCTCATTTTCCTTCAAACTTTCCAAACTTAAATCCAAAATTCATAAAACTCCTGAACTATCACTTTACAGTTATACCCTTGGGCTCCAAAGTACCAACTGAACTCTCAGATTACCTAATCTGCATTAACCACAACCAAAGGGGTCTAAATCTCTCTTTCCCCCTGAGGTCCAAAGCCTTACGATAACTGGTCTTCGGGTCACAGCCCCAAATTATGAAACGATTTGAAACAGGGTGTTCCATAAAAACTCTAAAAAAAACTCTTGTACTTTTAATGGCACACTTTGCACATCTACACATATTATAATCAAATCTATTTGTTCTTGGTGACTTGCATCCATAGTGCAATCAAGAATTATAAAAAAAAATATTTTGCCATTATATATATATATATATATATATATGTGTGTGTGTGTGTGTGTGTGTGTGTATGTATGTTTATATATATATATATATATATATATATATATATATATATATATATATATATATATATATATATATATATATATATATATATATATAATTGCACTTTTTACCGCGGATGCCAACATTTCAATTAATTCATTTTGAATATTATGACTAAGATAATCATTCACAAATAAAATAATTATAATCATGACTTCTTTCCGATGTTCCGTATCTTTTTATGTCATTTCTTATAAATCTTTATCTTTTGTTTCATTTTTATTTAACCTAATTCATATTTCAATCCATGTTCTTAAACTAATCATATGATCATAATTATTTTCATGTTGTTTGAATGTTTCACTAAGATGCTTCCAATCTTTAATTCGTTCGATTGCTAAATTATTTTTAGTTCGAACAGTTTTAAATAGCTTACAACAAAAATAAAAAACGTTATCCAGTTCTTTTGAATACACTAACCAAATATCACCATTTCTTAATTTACGAATAAAAAATCACATGAAAAATGTCTACCAAGTGCATCTTTTGAAAACATTGTGTTTGCATAAGTTTTTCTATTTGCATTTTCTATTAGTAAATCTTTCATTTTCGAATCTAAATCATCTCATACTCTCGGATCAAAAAATATTAAAATCACTTGGTTTATCTTTATCAACGATCATTTTTTTTCAAAACCATCAAAAATAGCAACCAAATCATTGGAAGTACTAGATGTAATATTAAAATTATTATCCGGATTAATTTGACTAACATTTTAACTTCTAACAAAAAATTTATTCAAAGACCCTCTTAATTGATTAACTTCTTCTTGTTCCTTTTTTTCGTTTTCTATTTTGTGTACCTGATGGTTGTTTTCGAGGAAACATATTTAAAACTCAACAATTCTAGTTATAAAAGCCAAGCAAAGAAAGATACAACCCGAATAATGTTTTCTTTTTTTGTTCCACTTTCAAGATGTCAAGAAATCTGAAAAAATGAATCAAAGAATTTAAAAATAAGAATCCAGTTTAAAAAAACTACTATGTAATGACAACAATGAAATAAATTTATACATTTCGAGAAATAAGAACACAAAGCAATAGATTTTTTAGCAAACCAGAGTAGTCAAATTTCAATACAAAGCAACCTCTTGATTCACATCATAGAAACAAGAAACAAAAACAAAAAAGGTTAGAAAGGAACTTTAGAAATATGTAGCCGAAGAAAACCATAGTAGTCGGAAATGCACCTGACGTAAACCACAAATAAAAGAGAAAGATTGATGGCAACAAATTCCGAGCTTAAACAGGGGAGAAATCCAAGCTCAAACAAAGGAGAAAGACATTTTTTTTACTATAAATTGAATCACTTAATCAGATACAATGAATTATATAAATCAAAATCAGAAAATATAAATCAAAATTAGAAGAAGAGAAGTAGAGAACTCACCTAAATCACTTGAAAAGAAATAATAAATCAGTCATTCTTTCATTATCCAACTCCAAATATTCAAACTAAATATGGTATGCCTCCTGATTATGTCAACTGTCATTCACATCATAGAAATTTAGAAACGAATCACTTAATCAGATTCAGATACAATGAAGAGGTGATAACTGATGTTAGCAAGTTTAGAAATAAATTAGAAACAAACTAAGAAAAAATGAACTCACCTAATGACCCAAATCAGTTAGTCATGTTGAAGAGATACCAAAAATAAATTAAAAAAATTCAATAGGTCCTTACTCTTTTTTTTTCATTTTCCTCTTGCTTTAGGCAAAAAAACGAACCCAATCAAGCACAGTAGTGAATCGCTAATGGTTGATCGAACTCATAATTAAAGGTTGAAAAAAATCAAACTTGATCGATTGATTTTTTGAATGTAGTAGCAGTCGATTTAAAACAATTGAGAATAAGAGAGAGATTTCGAATGAGAAAGTGAGAATAAGAATTAAGGAATAGAAAACCGTCAAAGGAAAACCAGTCGTATTATGAAGATCCATTTGGAATATACAATACGATGTCACATATTGATTCTAGAAAAGATTGTAATCGTTGTCCAAAATCAAACATGGTGTTTCCAGGTGCTTCTTTTCCTAAAACTGAACGACAAAAGAAAGGGGATGTTTGCACAAAAAATCAACAACAACCGGTAGTAGTTGTTGTCTGTCTTCATGTAGCTGCAGAAGGTGTTTCGACTGTTGTGGAAGCTATATCGCAACCTTCTGTTGATGTTGGAGCTAATGCAGAAACACTGTTTCTTGTTGTTGGAGGTGAGAGGAGGTTGTCGGGGAAACAGATAAATGGAGGAGGATGTGAAGCGAGATGCTCAGATTCTATTTTTTACTCGCAACCTCCAGGCTTTACTCCTTCACAGTCTGATGGAGTTGAACCTTTGGGGTATGAAATCTGGTTTTCAAAAGGCATACATCAGCATGTTACGGGATCAGGATCCAGATAAACAGACTCTTCTTTTTTATCAAATATGGGTTGTTTGGAGTATGTTGTGGTAGATGAAGTTTCTAAAACTATAGAGATGGGAAAGTTTCTTGGGTATTCAATGGTTGGTTGTCAGAAATTTCTGGAAGCTATGTTAATTTGGAATGGAGAAAAAAGTGTTAGATGAATTGTCACTCAATAAATGTGCAAGGAGCGGGGAGTTGTGATAAACTGTTGTGGATAAACAATTTATGTAATAAGCATTGGGTGAATTTTCTAGGGATTCAAGAAACAAAGACCCAAAATTAGGATCTTTCTTAGATCAGAGATTTTTAGGGAAATCCTTCCTTTCATTTTGAATGTTCCTATCCCCGGGGTCTTTCTGGAGGAATTTTGGTTATTTGGGATCCGGGCCTTTTTTTGTAAAAGTAGGTCAATTTCTCATGATTTCTTTATTGGGGTGGAAGTGGTATGGATACCTACTGGTTTAAAGATTCTTGTCATTATGGTTTATGTTCCTCAAGATATTAATGACAATAAATGTTTTTGGTCTTCTATCATTCTTTTGATTGAAGCTACAGATGTTGGGGTTATTCTTATGGGTAATTTCAACGAAGTTCAGGATGCTTCAGAGAGATACGAGTCTCAATTTTGTATTGCGTCTGCACGAGTCTTGAATCAGTTCATCTTTGATGTGGGCCTCATTAAGGTTCCCCTTGTAAGACCTCAGTTTACTTGGTCGAATCCTTCGGGTTCCAAATTAAGTAAACTTGATAGTTTTCTTGTTTCAGGGGGTGGATTCTTTTCCTCATCTGACATGGCTTATTCTTCAAAAGAAGATTTTGGATCACCATCTGATTCTTCTTTTGGAGCATGTGGTTAATTATGGTCCTCAACCTTTTTGGATGGATTTAAAGATATAGTTCATTCTACTTAGAGTCAAAATATTCCAGGGTTTGATGATGCTTGGGTGATTTTTCAGAGAGAACTTCAATCTCTTAAAAATAATCTTAGACGTTGGAATTGCCAGTTTCCTGTGGAGAGAGATAGGAGACATTTGGAGCTTCAAAGAGATATTGATAATTTTGATTCTAGCATACTCGACTTGGATGTTAGTTCAAAGGCTAGAGATTCTCAGCTTAAGGCTATTAAGGAGTTACGAGTCTTGGATCATTTACACAATTTGGATTTGGCTCAAATGGCTAAGAGCATCTACAATGCATAGTTTAATGGAAGGGTTGAATGAGGTGGCATGCCTAATCAACATCCAATGGGTTAAACTCTACCATTATGGGATACCATTTTGGCATTGGATATGGAGTTTAATGGCCATTAAACTCTTCAATGAGAAAAAGGAAACCTGATAACTATTAAATATATATTCCATTGAACTCTATTGAGTTCAATGCTTTGTAGGAAAATTAATGTATAGTTTTATAGTAAGTAAAATGATGATGTGTCAATCTATTAAACTCTAATAAGTTTAATGCATTGTGTATGCCCTAAGTTTCAATGGGGAATTGAAGGAGATAAGAATTCCAAGTACTTTCATGGCATTCTTAATAGAAAAAGAAGACAATTACATATTAAATGGATTATGGTGGATGTTATTTGGATAGATGACCTTGTGTTAGTTAAAATAAATTCAAAAATTAGTATCAGAAGTTATTTCAAAGGCAAGGGGGTAGGCCACTAAGTACTTCTCTTTGTTCCTTCAAGTCTCTTTCGGGGCCTCATAGAATGTCTCTTGTGACTCCTTTTACTAGGGAGGAAATCAATAAGGCAGTTTGGGATTGCGGGGGTAATAAGGCCCCGGTTTCGGATGGGTTTACGTTTGATTTTATTCGTCGGTTTTGGGATATTATTCAGGATGATGTGGTCTCTTTTTTCTTAAGGTTTTTTGAAGATGCAAAAATTCCAAAGGGTTGTAATGCTTCTTTCTTTACAGTTATCCCTAAAATTCTAAATCCTAAGTCTATTAAGGATTTTCGGCCAATTAGTCTTACTGGGTGTCTGTATAAGATAATTGGAAAGCTTCTTGCTAATAGATTATCTGAAGTTATAAGTTCAGTGGTTAGTGGGGAGTAGTCTACTTTTATAAAGGATCATTAAATTCTTGATGGTCCATTTATCCTTAATGAAGTGGTGACTTGGGCGAAGGCGAAAAAGAAAGAACATATGATTTTCAAAGTTGACTTTGAAAAGGCTTATGACTCTCTCTTATGGGATTATTTATTAGTGATTATGGATATTATGGGTTTTAGTAAGTGGTGTAGTTGGATTAAGGCAACTCTTATTTCTACTCGGGACTTAGTTTTGGTTAATGTTTCTCCTACAAACGAGTTTGATATTCATAAGGGTCTTTGTCAGGGGGATCCTCTATCTCCATTCTTGTTTATTCTTGCTATGCAGGGTCTCCATGTTGCTATTATCCAGGCCAAAGAGAATAGGGTTTTTTTAGGTATTGCGATTGGCACGGTTCCTGTTCATATATCTCATCTTGTTATGCGGATGATGCAACTTTTCTTTGCGATTGGGATTTAGAGAATGTTAAAAGAATCCTTCGAATTTTGAGATGTTTCTTTTTAGACTTCAAATTATGTATCAACCTTACAAAATGCAAGTTTATTGGTGTTGGAGTCCCGTTTCATTAATTCCAAGTTGTAGCAAATTTGATTGGTTGTGCTTCTGTCCGACTTCCTTTTGTTCATTTGGGTCGATTTATAGGTCAAATATCTCCAGAATTGATGTTTGGTCTTCAGTTGTCGAGAAATTCAAAGCTAAGCTTTCTTCTTGGAAAGCCAAAAGTCTATCGATTAGAGGTAGACTCACTTTGATTAAGACGATGTTGGGTAGTATTGGTGCCTATTCTATGTCTATTTTTTGCGTTCTTTTGGTGGTCATAAAATTACTTGAATCTTTGAGGACTTCTTTTTTTTGGGGTAAAGATTTGGGTGATAGAAAACTGCATGGGTTAGGTGGGATGAAATTTTAGCTAGTAAAGAAGAAGGTGGTATGGGGGTTGGTAGCCTTTTCGCTTTAAATCGATCTTTGGTTTTTAAATGGAATTGACATTATTTTCATTTTTTGAACTCCATTTGGGTCAAAGTGGTTCATTTTATTCATGTTTTTGGCTCTACTTCTAATATGAGTTTGATGTATTCTTCTCTTTCTCCTTGGGTTGGAGTTATCAAGGTGGTTCATCAATTGAGAGCTAAGGGGTTGGATTTGATGCCATTTTGTCCTATTCATGTTCGTGACGGGAAGAATACTCTCTTTTGGTTAGATGTCTGGTCGGGAGAAAATCCTTTAGCCTACACTTTCCATTGTATATATGCTCTTGATTTATGCAAGAATGTTACGATGAATAATAGATTATATGTGGATGTTTTTACCTCTTCCCTTTGCAAGTTCCCTAAAGGAGGCATGTAAGAGACACAATGGAATGAGCTTTGATCGGTTCTTAGTTTAGTTAGTTTGTCTTTGTTTCCTGATCGTCTTGGATGGACTCTGGAGCCTTCAGATGAGTTTTCAGCCTCTTTCACCTGTTCTTTTATTGATGTTGGTTATTTGAAGTGTGCTAACAAAGATACGAGATGGAATTCATGGGTTCCTATTAAACATAGTGTTTTCATGTGGAGAATCAGGCTTGGTAGAATCCCAGCGAGGGGAAGCTTATCAGCTAAAGGCATGGAGATTGATTCCATCATTTGCCCAATGTGTCGTTCTAATTTGGAGAGTATTTACCACATTTTTATTAATTTCCCTTTACTCAAGGAGATTTGGGGTCATATTGCTTTTTGGTGGGGTTTTGATTTTCCGGTTGAGCTTACAGTCATGGGATTTATTACTTGGACATATTCTATTGTGGGGTTCTAGCTCTTTTCGCAAGGCCTTTGATGCAGTTATTATTACTACCTTTTAGTCCTTATGGAGGTTTTAGAATAATCTCATTTTTGGAGTGATTTTACCTAAGTTTTCAGTCTTGTTTGATGATATTATTAGTATTTCTTATTTTTGGGTTTCAAATAGGTGTAAGAAAGCGAATATCTCTTGGTCAACTTAATTGTTTGATCCTAATGTAGCTTGTAATTTTTTGTAATGCTTTCCTAGTTTCTCGCTAGTTTTAATAAATTTTTACCGTTCCAAAAAAAATAATAGAAAACAAACCAAAAGAGATGAGATTGTTCAGTCGATTTACAACCTCGATTTCCACAATACGATTTCAAGGTTTCGGTTACAGATTTGACGATTAAAGTTCTCAAGAGGCTCAATTCTTTGGCGCTCACGCCTTCCACTCATGCGTTTGGACACATTTCTTCTTGGACCGGAGCTGCTGGACTTAATTTTCGGGGCTATATATATATATATATATATATATATATATATATATATATATATATATATATATATATATATATATATATATATATATATATATATATATATATGGGAAAAGTGAATATACCTAACAATCTTATATAAGCTTAGGTACCTAACTCCATAATACTACATCGGTTTGTATCATATTTACATTGTAATTGCCTAAGGTTCTTAAACTTCAACCCCATAACTTTATTACTTCCAAAATCTTTGGACTTTCACCAATATCTTTCTTTTACATAACGTATTTGTATCGAATACCGTCTGATAGGTTTCATATCCTACCGCTACAAATGAAATGATGTAGAAGAAATATAATGATGAATTTCCAATTTTTTTTGAAGTAAATCAAGTTTATGGATAAAGTTTAAGAACCTTTCATGATTGCAATGAAAATTTAATGCAAAATGATCTAGTTTGATAAGGTTATATATATATATATATATATATATATATATATATATATATATATATATATATATATATATATATATATATATATATATATATATATATATATAACATGCTTCCTTTTGTTTGATGCGCTAGCCTAAGCCCAACTAATTATTGGCAAAATGCATATTGTTTTAACCATCAACTATGAAGATAAATTCCAAACTCTAATCTATGTTTGGAATTTAATTTAAGTTTTATTTATCTATGTTACATTCGTTTTCAATCTTATAAATGGTTTGATCTATAATAATGTCTTCAGATTATTTTTGAGACTCACTTTTTTTTCTATCTAATCAATAGACATATCAATAACAACACAACCAACAAATTCTATAAATTTTGATATGTATTTTTCCAACAAGAATTAGACACATTATCCTTTATCTTTTGTTTTGAAAAAAAAATGTTTCATTTGAATTTTAATGTTCAGACTATCAAAAACACCACAAATAACAACCACAAGACTGACATGGGAGTTATGAGTTAAAATGAAAAATTGGTACATACAAAATGTTTCTAAATGTGAGACTTCTTTCAAAAAGAAAAATATAAATTGATAGTTATTTTTATAAAAGAATATGTAAAATCAGAAGATTATCAGTAAACATCCAAAAAAGCCAAATAAAAAAATTAAAAATTATCCACGGTGTTTTTGAACTAAATATGTTTAAGTGTAAACAAAAAATAAATCAAAAAATATAAGATCTTTTATATAATTAACTTTTTTTAAAATAAAATAGATTTCGTTTAAATTATTTATATCTTATTGATGCCAGAAATAACAACCACTTTGAGATTATATACCGTGGTTACAAAGAAACTTCTTATTACGTTCATATTTGAATTTTTGCGAAAACTTAAATAATCAATCTGTCCTTTTTACCCATTCTCCACATTCGTATCCTTTTGACTAAATGTCTCTTGTTTGTGTTTGTACAACAACATGCCCTCTTTTTTCAATTCAAAATTTTACAACAAACCAAGAAGAAATTTTTACAAGTTTTTTCACTCACTCTTCCTCTCTCTTTTGCATATGTTTCTCCTAATCGTGATTGTAGCAAAGTAAAGATGATGATAGTAAGAAATAACAATGGTGTTGCAACGAAAATCATAATTAAAAGTTCTTGGGTTGCAAATTGGGTCTCACGAGGCTCATAAAATTATTTATTTCTAAAGAAACGAAGACTATACATTAAAGTCCCAATATTTTTAACAATTGACAAGAAAGTCATACACTTTATTTTTTTTACAATAAATTTATAATTCACGATTTGACAAGAAAACTCAAAACTTTATTTTTTTTGAAAGTAAAACCCTAATTACCGTTTAATCGGAAAAAAATGATAAAAATATCAAAAACTGTCGGTAATTTGAATTTTACTATAAAAAAATTAAAATTTTCTTATCAACTCGTTGAAAGTATTGAGAATTTTAGTTTATATGTCCCTAAAATTAGTTTTGTGTTAAAATTAATTAAATAAACACTCAAATAATTAGAAAAGTAATCATATACAGCATCCATAGCGTATTTTCCAATTGAATTGCAATATGCCAATATTGACTTTTCCAATATAAAAAGACGAATAAAGTCTCTAATGGTCCCACAGATATAAATATTTACTTCCCGTTTTTATTTTAATATTAAAAGTAACGAATTATATATATATATATATATATATATATATATATATATATATATATATATATATATATATATATATATATATATATATATATATATATATATATATATATGGGAAAATGAATATACCCAAGGGTATATAAGCTTACGTACCCAAACTCACCATACTACATCGTTTTGTATTATATATAGACATTGTAATTATCTAATGTTCTTATAATCGAACTTCTAACTTGAATTACTTCAAAGATTTTTATAAATTTCATATTTATCTTCCTCTTACATAATTGTCATTTTCAACAATAAAATATATAGCCTAGTAAGTGTTCGATAAAAAGATGTGATGTAAGAGGAAGATAATAGTGAAAATTTAAGAATATTGAATATAAATCAAATTAAGGATTGAAGTTTAACAGTATTATAATGAATATATCAAACAAAACAACGTATTATTATAAGTTTGGGTACCTAAGCTTATATACCTTAAGGGTATATTCACTTTTCCCTATATATATATATATATATATATATATATATATATATATATATATATATATATATATATATATATATATATATATATATATATATATCATGAGATAATTTTTTTAATCAAATATTCTAATATTTTGTTATTTAAAAAAAATATATAATATATGTAATATTTTGATATTCTAAAACAATATTTTTAACATAATTTACATTAAAATATTTTAAAAACATATAATGTTAAAATATTATATTTTTATGATGAATAGAATAGTAGAATATTTCACTAGAAAAAATTAATCTCACGGTCTCACAAAATTATGTCTGTCTCAAATTAACTTTATATATATATATATATATATATATATATATATATATATATATATATATATATATATATATATATATATATATATATCATCAAGTAGGAACTCAAAAAATGGTAGGAACTGCGATGATAGTTTTTGGCTTTAAGATTGAAAATATAAATGGTCAAGATTTGATTTTATTTATCGTTAAAATCCCGCGAGATGATATGACATTTTCGTAATTAATTGCATGATTTTGATAATTTTCGGGGAATGTTAAATGTTTGGAGGGTACAAGTGACAAAAGCAAAAAGATTAAAAGAAAAAAAAATGAAAATCTGGCCCTATGGTCTCACCAGGAACTGACACGTGCCCATACCCCAGCATGACAAGTGTCCAGACCTTATTGGTTGATGAGTTTTTTCCACACGCTTAGTTTATCGACCATAATTTTTTTTATCTGAAAAACCAAAGTTCTTTAATTCTCTTTAAAATGAGCACAATCATAAAAATTTGAATATATATATATATATATATATATATATATATATATATATATATATATATATATATATATGTGTATATTATTTTTTATGTTAATAAAATACCTAGAAAAAAATTCTCCAAAAATTATAAAAATTTAAGGAATACTTCCACTCACTATTCTAATGATTTCATATAAAGAATTTTTTAAAAATAAGGTGTTTTAGATACCAACTTGATTTTAAAAGATTAAAAGTTTTTTTTTTAAATGAACATAATATGATTGTAACGTCTGATTCCTAGTATGTATTTTAAATCAGATTTATTCATTTGTACAGAAACTCGACGAGTTGGAGGCCCCAAACTCGTCGAGTAGGAATGGATTTTTGGGATGCGGAACTTAAAGTCTACTCGACAAGTAGAGAGACTCAACTCGACGAGTAGGGCTGCCAGTATGAAACCCTAATTTTTAGGATTTTGCACCCTATTTAAAGACCTTAATGCTTCATTGTGGCCTCCCTCATCGCCCCCTCGGTCCAGTGAAACCATAATACATGATTTTAGACTATTTGGAGTGTGTGTGAGTGTAAAGAGAATGTTTCCTTGGTGTTTTCTTGAAGGAGTTGAAGTTGAAGGTGCTTGGTTCAAGGGGGAGGCTTTGGATCCAATGATTTATCTGTTGAGGCTGCCATATTAAGGTATAAAGTCAAGAACTTGGCAATTTATTTGATAGATCTCTTCTTTGAGGAGTTTAGGGTCTTTAGTAGCTTATTTGAGGTCCATTCTTGGATATGAGCATGTCTTAAAGTTATGACTTGAGATCTAGACGTCTATGGCCTAGAGAGACTTAAGGTTTCCTGCTTTATCAAGTCTTGGCCCTTCTCCATGCCATAGACCTCTTATAAAGCTTAGATTTTGTGTTTTTAGCTTCATAACTCCATGCATGGACATAAAGTTAGCAACTTTACATGATATATCAACCCTAGGGGACCATATCTATGGTTTGGAAGCATTGAACTCAATTGGAAATGACTGAATGGATTTAGACTAAGAGAACTCGACGAGTTGTTCATCCGACTCGGCGAGTTGGTTCGTGGTCCCCTGACCTTTTCTGTTACTAAGCAAACTCGGTGAGTCTATGAGATGACTCAACGAGTTTGCCATGGCTTTTTGGTTTTGAAGATTGAAGCACTCGACAAGTTCAAGGAGGGACTCGATGAGTTGTGTTGAAAAGTCTCGACTCTGTTATATGGAGGAACTCGACGAGTTGGATCGCGATTTCAAGGTTTTATGATTCATGGAGCTCTACGAGTTGATGGACCAACTCGGCGAGTTGAGTCAACCAGATCTTGACTTTGACTAGGATGTTGACTTTGACCAGGGTGTTGACCTTGAATTTGACTTTGACCAAAGTTGACCCTTAAAAGGGTATGAGCATGAAAGGGTAATTAAAATAAATCTTTATGTGTAGGAGTTTGAGTGAGGCAGATTTTAGAGTCGAGGACAGTTTAGCGACTTCACAACATTTGAAGTGAGTTACCTTCCAGTAGAAGTGGGTCGAAGGCACCAATATCAGCCCACTAGTAGCTGATTATAGTTGAGATGATTGTCTTTGTGATAATTGTTTGGTATACCACTATTCGTTATGCTTTATGTGCTAGTATGCTATAATATTATATGATAGTGGTAGGAGGGGTAGGATAGTCCCTGGTTACTGGTTGAAAGAGACCGAAGGGGTAGGCCAGCACCTAGATATGCTAGGCAGTTATCGGTTGAAAGTGACCGAAGGGGTAGGCCAGCACCCAGATATGCTAGGAAGTAGGAGAATTGTATGTATATGCTAGGATATTATGTGGTAGTGTTAGGGTGAAATAGTCCCTGGATACCGGTTGAAAGAGACCGAAAAGGGTAGGCCAACACCTAAATATGTTAGACAAACTATCAGTTGAAAGAGACCGAAGGGGTACGCCAGCACCCAGATATGCTAGGCGGTTACCGGTTGAAAGAGACTGAAGGGGTAGGCCAGCACTCAGATATGCTAGTTAGTTACCGGTTGAAAGAGACCGAAGGGGTAGGCCAACACCCATATATGTTAGGCAGTATGTTATTGTATGGTATGTGGTATGATGGGGGAACTCACTAAGATTTATGCTTACAGTTTTCAGTTTTGGTTTCAGGTACTTCCTCTTCAAAGGGAAAGGAGTCGGCATGACTACAGCGCATCACACTACATTTTCCGCACTGGAGATCTTTGGGATTGTTACTCTGTTATTGTTTTAGCATGACATGTTTTGACTATTGATATTTTGGATTTGATATGAGTTGATACTATGGTTGTTTTCAAACAAATGGTTTTATAATTGTTTATTTAAAAATGAAATTTTTAGTCTTAAGTTTTGGGATGTTACAAGTTGGTATTAGAGCCTTGGTTTGAGGGATTCAGGCACACTTTTAGGTGTGTCTAAACTCAAACTGAGGACTTGGTATAAAATTTTTAAAAGAAAAACCATTTTTACAAAAAGATTTTGAAAATAGGAAGAATAAGAAGTGTGATGTGTGCAATCGGTTGAGCTAAAGTACGTTTTCCTCAAGATACCCATCGATGTTTATTATGATATATGATATGATTATGAGAACTGCATGCTAGATTAAGGCTAAGGATCTAGGAAGGGTGCCTTATATGCCTACAGTATGTGTATGAGAAGTGCATGCTAGATTAGGGCTACAGATCTAGGAAGGATGACTTATATGCCTACAGTATGTGTATGAGAACTGCATGCTAGATTAGGGATAAGGATCAAGGAAGATGACTTATGTGCCTGCTATATGTGCTTATCGAACTGTATGATAGTACTGACTAGTCAATGATATAATAGCCTGGATAGGATATGCTTGGTTTGGGTTAATCAATGCCCGAATGCTGCTTACTTTGTGGTTTTGGAGTCCTAGTTATATTTAACTAACTAGTAAACGAATATGTTAAGTTACACATTACAAGGACTAAATAATTTCATAAGGTTAGGTTTAGCCCTATTTCACAACTCTTGTTTAACCCTAACCATTGTAGGGAGAGACCTCTCATTTGAAGACTTATATAGTCTTAGTAATATGTAATAGTATTCGCGAGCTAGTTAGGGAAAGGTAGCAGGGATTTCTTATGCAGCTGATGACGGAGAGTGGCTCGAAGACTACCCTAGGGTAATCCTAGGATGATATTAGCACGAAGAACAGTTGTAGTAAAAGGGACTTTGTGGAGTCAAGGCAATTCTTGAGGAAAGCACGGATAGATGTGGAAGGTAGTATGAGCTTGTAGTACTGAAAGCAGAGGATTCGTACTCGAATCAAGGAAAGTTAAGATTATACCAGGGAACTTGTGTGAGTATAAAGTCTCTCGATATTATGTATGACCCGATGATTGTGTGATTTGTTTCAAAATGGTGGTGACACATCACGGAGCAAGAGGTTCAGGGTCAGGGTTAGGTTCGGGTATAGATTCGGAGTCGATTGACGACGGATTGCGCGAGCTCATCGCATCTGAGATTATGAGAGGCGTCCTTGAGGTGATCCCGGTGATTTTTGAGTCGATCAAGGAAGAGATCATTGAGCTGATGGAGGATCGCCTTAGGGAATTCCAGAGTGACATGACATCTAGCCAGTCAGGGACGCACACACCCTCATTCAAGGACTTCAGGGGATGTGGTGCGCTAGACTTTCACGAGGTGAAGGACCCCATTGTGTCCAGGAGATGGATTGTAGATGTTGAGTCTGCACAATTGATGAGCTTCTACCCTGAGGGGTCGAAGGTCCGGTATGCTGCAGGATGTTTGAGAGATAGAGTTATAGACCGGTGGGAGGTAGATACTGATTCCTTGGGAACGCCATCCATTGAGGCTATGACCTGGTCGGACTTTATGATAATATTTCGAGTTGAGTTTGCACCAGTTGTGGAGATTCAGTAGCCAACCAGGGAGTTTCTTGATATGAGGAAGATAACAGAGACAGTGGAGGAGATTACCGCTAAGTTCAGGGAGAGGGCCTTTACTGGTGCCTTAGTACGCCGGTGATGAGGACACACGTAAGACTCGATACCATGACAATTTGAGAGCTGACATTCAGAAATATGTCAGCTACTCAGCATGTCCGACCTTGTAGGATACAATAGTCATGATGAGAGAGAGGGAGATTGACATAGAGAACCTCAGGAAGATGAAGGCAGAGAGTGGGCAGGCGACTGGGGTTTTGGGGAAGAAACCTAAGGGATTCGACTCTACGTCGAAGGGGAAACAGGGTCAGAGTCGTTGTGGGAAATGCGGCAAGACACATGATGGAGCTTGTAGATTGGGGGGATCATGCTACTATAAGTGTGGCAAGCTTGGGCACTATGGCAAGGATTATACTGCTCCTACCCCCACCCTTCAGACATCACACCTGATTTGCTTTCATTGCAATCAAAAGGGTCATAAAAAGTCCAGCTACCTGAGATTGGTATCAGCAGCGCCAGTGGTGGCGCCAGCTCCAACGACCCTGCAGATCACGGATAGCCGACAGGGCAAGACAGATGCTCCAGTGGTGAGGAGCCGAGCCTTCCAGTTGACCGTTGAGGAGGCGTGTGCCGCACATGATGTGGTGGCGGGTATGTTTTCTTCTCCCCAACTTTCATTACATGTTGGTTATGATATTTATGTCTTATGTGTTTTGTTTAGGATCATTCTATGTCAACGGTATATCAGTTTAGGTGCTATTTGATTTGGAGGCTACCTGATCATTTGTATCTCTTGCACTCAGCAAGAGGTTTTTTGAGTCTTCGTGAATGTTGGATAGTCCTTTAGACGTAGAGATTATGGACGACCAATCTGTCCGGGCATTAGAGGTTTACGAAGATTGTGTCCTGAGGATGTATGATGAGTCGTATCTCGTGGATTTGGTTCCCATTCCTTTGAGGGGGAACAAGGTATTAACATAAAACCATTCCTATGGTGTTCATGCAACCCTAATTGCTTTGATCGAGGTTTTCTAATTTGAACATACAACATTGAATACCAAAGCAATAAACCCTAAAACTAGCATATCAAATCCGAAAATCACATATGATTAGGGTTTAGATCTTACCTTGATTGTTATGTAGCAATAAAAATCACAAACATTCTTGATCTTGACTTCTGAAAGCTTAGTGCCCCAAGTGTTGCACCTCTAATGGAGTCACAAACACCACAATCAACAAGATGACTTAGGAGAGGGAGGGGGAGGCACAAAATTCGTCAAATGCACTCTTGGAAAGCATAGGGTCGAATTTTGGGAGCCTTAGGGTTCCTTTTATAGGTGAGGTGCTAGGGTTTCAGTCAAAACCCTAATTGGATTGCTTAGCCACCAAGCAGCCCTTTCGATCCTTCCAGAATCAAGGCTTGGACGACTTCCAAGTGGGCTTCCACCTTGAATTCGTCCACCTTATTCCTAAGGGATCTACAGCTCAAAAACCAATTATCTTATAATTGCAATTTCAGTCCCCTAAGTTTAATTAATCTCTTTTGACCATAAAATTAATTCTAAATTAATTATTGATCAATCTCAATTAAATAATATGATTGCTCCTTTAATATATTATTCATATAATATATTAATAAATCATAATTAATCCTCTTTCTCCTTAATTCATCATATCAGTTGCTATGGTGAAGGCAACCCAAAAAGACCATGCTCATAATCAGGTCAAGTACATACCAAAATAGTTATGGGCTTAGATACCTAATCCAACAGTCTCCCACTTGGATAAGTCTAATAACTATTTTGCAAGTACGACTTCAAAAATCTAATCAACAATTGTAGCTTTCTAAACCCGCTTTCAACTCTGATCTTATCAGTAACACGTCCTTTAGATAAGGGATCATATATTCCTCCATTCTAGATATCGTATAGACATGAGACATGGATTATAATCACTCTCTAAGTCTATGTGTTGTTTCCCGATTTCTTATTTATGATGAATGACAACAGACTACAATTAAACACATCAACTTAGTCCAAGCTTGGCCAAGCGCTTAGGTGTCATCACTAAATCATTGAGGGGCCCACATATATCGCTTTTATCCTCTTAGGGTAAAGGGAACGGATAAACTTTGACTCAAATGATCACTTGTACCTACTCTCAAATCACATACAACAATATGTTTTATAACACCAAGTTACTGGTGCGTTTACATATGTCAATATGCAACCGACTTGTAAACTACGACTCACACGTCTTGGTTTCAAGAATATAAGATATTATCATCTCAGTAATCACTCGTGATAAAATTTATGAAGTGATTCAAGTGAGCATGGGTTTAATCCAATACTCTAATCTTATTACATGAGCACTCATGAACACTGCAGCAGACTTTTGCTATGTCTAAACGCTTTAGACAATCTACAGTCAGATTCATGACAGTCTAGCTTCAATACCCACTTCCAAAGTATTTATCGACTATGGATGGTTTGAATAATCTTATTATTTGGGAAGTCAAAACACGCAAAGTGAAACACAAGAATAATACTAATCCTATCTGGCCCCAAAACTTTTGACTACAAATAAAACACCTTTATTTAATCACCATATTGATTACTCATTATTCATTGTATAATGTTTCAAATAATCAACTTATTACTTGAATTATAACAACAGTTATCCCATGCTCCAAGCATGCACACTATGTTTACCTATGGTCCTTACTTTGTGAAATAAATCAATTGAACACATTTCTAATGATACTCATTTCATAACTCCTAATCTTTATCATTAGTGTAAGAATACAAAATTCTTGCCACTATTAGAATATGTTAGATTCTAACATTTTATGCAACGATCCTTTTGTAATGTCATAGCACCAAAGTCAGCAAGACTTTGCCAATGAAATTACAAAGTGATCTATTGGAGATTGTTGCAAGGCAATTCCATAGATATGAAGTCTCACATTCAAAGTACATTCCTTTGAACAACAGTCTTGCATAAAAGTTTCTAATATAGACATAAAAGTTTCCTTTGAATCCTACCTATAATAATAATGTCGATATGGTCCATTAATTACTATACTTCCAACTGCTCACAAGTGACGAATTCCCGGCCAACCTTTGATCGACCTTGAAAGTTGTTTAATTATTTAGTCATAATGTCATATCTAGTTCTGGTCCCTTTTCCCTCTTATTGCCCTAGACATTTGGAGAATTAGAATGATCAAATATTACAGCATATGCAATCGATCTTTGTAACGACCCAAAATTTAAAACCTAAAATTTCTTTTAATAATTCACTACTCAAAGTAAAATCATCATTTCCAAAACATAATATGAGTATAAGTTTTCAAAACACATGTTTATTATCAGAGTAAACATTCCCAGGCTATCTAATCTATGGTGTGTGCCATGCGATCACCCCGAGCTCTTCCCTCCGCTACCGGAAGTACCTGAAACCAAAACTGAAAATCGTAAGCACGAAGCTTAGTGAGTTCCCCACCCTACCACATACCATGCATAACCACATACTGCACATACTGGGCCACGCCCTCTATCTTGGGCCTCGCCCCCTACCTTGGGCCTCACCCGCTTCAACGGCCCCGCCGATCCAGGCCCCGCCTGGCTTCGAGCTCCGCTCGGATACAAATCTGTTTTACTTAGTCCTCACCTGTCACAAGGCCTCGCCCGCCAACAAATAATAACACATAAACATTTCACAACACATAACTAACACATGCAATTGGTTCTGTCCTAAGGCCTCGCTTATCCTGGGCCTCGCCCATGTCCTGCTACTGATGAGTCATGGGACCCCGTCCACGCTCCTAATGGTAGTAAGGTACGGGCCTAGCCCACTCTCACTCCTGTTCTAGTTTGGGCCTCGCCCCTATTCTGCTACTAATGAGATATGGAACCCCATCCACACTCTGCTATTGGTGAGATACGGGACCTCGCCCACACTCACCTCCCTACCAGGCACATACATGTATCACACAGACAACAAGTATAAACTATCATATAAACAATTCTTTGGGTACCCGCCCGCTATTACTGGACCTCATCCTGAAAATCATACTAGCATACTGTGCCTAGGGCTAACCCCCGGGTCTTCTACTCATAACTACATGGGCCGGAATTGTGGCCTTAGACCCATTCACACCAAGGGAAAATCACCTGCACTAGCTGAACTTGCTGATGATCTCACTAGCTGCTACCCGACAACTCACGGAACTCCTGCTCCCCTTGCTCCCCGAACTACCAATATCAATGCAACACTGAGTCTAACTGACCCCCGAAAGACAACCAAGTCAACCCTGGTCCAAGGTCAAGGTCCTGGTTAAAGTCAACCTTCCAGGTCAACCCTACTCGCCGAGTCACCCTACTGACTCGTTGAGTTCAAAATGATCCGATTCCCTCTATTCGCGACTCGACTCACCGAGTCAGTCCATGACTTGCCGAGTCTACCGATTTCTGAGTCCTGACCTGTCCAACTTACTGAGTCTCCACCCGACTCATTGATTCGAGTCTCAACTCGAAGGGTTTGGGGGGGTTTCGCGACCTGACTCGCCGAGTCCAAGAACAGACTCGACGAGTTGTTCATCCCACTCGTCGAGTTTCTCCACAACTTCATGCTACTCGTCGAGTCCACTCAAAGGAATCGTTGAGTCCCTTCAGTTCTCCTTACATGCAGAGGACTTTTGAGTCATGCATGGACTCCAAGCTGTAGATCTACCCTTCCCAAGCCTATTCCACACGTAAAGTTGCAAACTTTACGTGTAGAGAAGGAGATCTAGGCAAAATATGCCATAAACTAGGGTTTAAGGCCAAGGGGCTTCAAGATCAATTCAAGGGCTGATACTTTACGGGGTTTTAGATCAAAATAAGCATGGATCTGAGGTAACAACCTCAGATCTGAACCCCTAGCTCGAAAGGTCACTCAAATGCCATAAATGCCCAAATACACACATAGATCTAGGTGCAAAGAAGGGAAACTAGCAGCTTGTTACCTCCAAGATGAACACCACTGAAGTAGATCTCGGATCTACACCTCCTTATTTGAAGCAACCCACTTGATCTTCAAGTTCCTTTCCCCAAAGTTCCTTCCTCCAAGCTTTATCTCTCAAATAATGGAAGCTCTTACGAAATCAAGGGTGCACTGGTTCTCTAGGGTGATATGGGGGCTGAGGGAGGGACATAACACCCTTTAAACAGGGTACAACTCCCGGGATTAGGGTTTTCCCCGTTCAGACCAGACTCGCCGAGTCACCTTGGCCGACTCGCCGAGTCGGTCGCTTACTCCTCGACCCGGATCCCGCTCGGACTCGCCGAGTCTACCCTTAAAATTAGGGCTTTTCTTTCCTTTCTTGGACTTCAAAACTTTGGGTGTTACAATCTTATATTCAAAGCGCATGGGATACGATTAATAATGTCTTACATAAAGACATGATACTTTACCAGTCTCTTGCTATAATATTACCATATATAGAATTCCCTTATGTTGAATCTTTTCAACATAACATTCATATATGTCCTTTGACTAAATTTGATTAAAGTTTCTCACTACAAGAAAACAGCCCTTTATTGATGCGCAAACAATGACACTCGCTGATAGACGACGTGCATTTGTAAGTGCCCTAAAAGATAATGTCAGTTTTGCAAAATTTGAAGGATAGAGGGCACGCATTTGTGCGCGCCCTAAAATTAGTGTCAAAAAAGAAAAAAAAATGCGGAGGGTGCCTTTCATAAAATGCGTGTCATGTAAATGTGTCGCTTTATAATTTTTAAGTGAACCCCGCCTATTGAATCCCAAAAATTAATCCCCCCCCCCCCCCCCCCGCCTCTTCTACTTAGCAAGAAAAAGCCCTAGGTCCTTTATCTTCATCTTCAGTATCATCAAACATCTCGTTCATCGGATCTCTACTCGATCTCCTTCTTATCAGTATCATCAAACATCTCGTTCACCGCCTCCGCCCTATCTATAACAAATCTCTCTCTCTCTCTCTCTCTCTCTCTCTCTCTTCCATTAACCACAACAAATGGTTTTTCGAACACAAGTCAGGGAAAACCTAGGTCGATTCTCCAGGTTTTTGCAACAAATTTATCGACATCCATATACATATTGTGATTTCAAAGTCATCTTATAAAATCAACATTCCCTTAATTTCAATTTGATGCAGGTAATACACGACCAACTACAAGTCTCTCTCTCTCTCTATCTCTCTCTCTACCCCCTACTGTTCGACAACAACCTAGGCACCCACCACCCCTCGTCTTCTCTCTGGTTCACCACCGCCACCAATAAAAGCCCCATTATACCACAAGATTAAAGAACGAAACATTGGGTTTGTGTTTTTGAATCCCAGGTACAGCATTTGTTGATGTTATTTTTTCTAGTCTGCTAATTTAGTATTTTTTTTGGTTTTTTAGGGCTCTTCATGGTGTGATGATGATGCGAAGAAGGGTGACACCGGTCCGCTGAGTCACCCCTCCGACTTCTTACGCCTGGGTAAGACAATTATAGATTTAAGGTATTTTTGTTTTTTTTTTGTTTCGAAGTGCTTCTCGACGCCTACAACCCTCATCCCATCCATTTTCTTCTATCTTTTGAAATAATATCTATTTTAGAACTCAATTTTCGATTTTTTAGGTCTTTAATATTAATCCTTTTGGTTTTACAATCGTTCTTCTACCTCTTCTTCCCTACTTCGTCACTGTGATGCTGCTTCAGCTTCATTCAACAATTCTGGAAATTAGGGGACAAAGAGAATGGTATTGCCTGGCTTTATTTATGGTGGTTCCATAAGTGGACCTCCCCCCATCCCCATGCCAACTTATCAGAACAGAGAATAGTAGCAGCAGGGGACTTCTAAGAGGTTGGTGATTCAAACTACTCTTCACCTTGAAAGGATTATTTCCATATGTAAAGTTGAATATGCTTGGAATCCTTCAAAGTATTCTCATTGTAAAGTTTATGGTCATAAGGACTCTAACTGTGGAATTATAATTGCTAATCAAAAGAAAGAAGAAGAGGAGAAAAGCAAAATAGAAAAAGGTAAAGAAGGCGTTTCTATGGATCTTAGGCAAGTTCTTTTAGCTAGCACTAAAGAAGTCAAGGATAAGAATGATGGTTTTGAAACTGTAGTGAAGAAAAACAAAGGTAATAAGTCGAAAGTTAGCTATAATTCAGCTGTAGGGGAGAGGAAAAAATCTGCGATCCAGGGGCAGTATAGGAATAATTCGAAAAATGAAAGATTAGGGGCTGAGGCTGGTAATCGCATACAGGGGCAAAATGGGAATAATCCAAAAAATAAAAATTCTGGAGTGTTTTCTAGAAATAACATTCAGGGTTATTATGGGAATAACTCTATTTTGTCGGAAAACAGATCTGTTCAAGGAGGGAAAGCTAGTAGCAAAAATGAGCAGGGGTATAATGGGAAGAATTCTGATTTTAATGGTAAAAAAAGAATTCATTTGGTTGATAAAGGGCAAAGTAGTAATTCTAAAGGTTATGATAAAAAAGGAAGAGGTTTTGGGGGTTCTTTATATCCTGATGGTAATTTAGGAAGTTGTATTGATAAAGGAATTAAGCAGGATTATTTGAAAAAAGAGGAAGTGGGCAATAAAATTGTTTTTACGCAGAGCTATGTTCCAAAATCTGGAGGGTATTTTAAAGTTAGCTCAAATTTTGATAAGTTCCACCAAAATGTTAAGGATGCGGCTCCGATTAATTTAAATGTTAGCAATTCTTTTGGAGTTTTTCAAGATTATTGCAATGAAGAAAGTGAGGAAGCTTTGTATGAAGAATTTGGATTGGATAAATTTGCTTATAAAAATTTTATGAATCAAGTGGAAGCTACCGATGGTATCACGGGGCTGGATACCAACATGGATCCTGTTATTAATGATGATTAGCTTCAGTTTCTGGTTAGTGAGGGGTTTGATTCTTTTTAATGTGTTTTGGTGTTTTTGGGATTTCTTTGAAGGTTGGTGGGTTTTGGTTTCTGGAATGTGGAGGTTTAAGAGCTTCTTAAAGATTGATGTCTTTGAAGATTGTTCTAGACGGAAGAGCTTTGTTTTTTATATCATTGGTTTTTATTTTAGTAGCTATGTTTGGTTTCACTTGTTGCGGTGGAATTGGACTTGGAAGTGGGTTGGTTGGCGGAGATTAGATAGATTTTTGTATTTTTTTTCCTTGTTGTTTCTAGTTAGTTGTTTAGTTTGGGTTGTAGTTAGTTTTTTTGGGGCGGTGGCCCTCTTCCCTTTGTAATATTTTTTCTTTTTTAATATATTTTTCCAAGGGGTTTTCCCCTTTTATCAAAAAAAATTATGGTTTGTATATTCTTGCTTTTAAATGCGTACTCTGCTCAGGATCTTGAAGGAATCCGTGTATGCTTTCCTATTTTTGATCTACAACTATTACCATATTCTTCTTTATGATTGAATTTATCGACATTTAGAAAATTTGGATATTTTTTTAGGTCAAAAAGACTAGTTTGAGTCCAGAGCCTGAGTCTCTTTGTTATGAAGATGGATAGTTAGAGCTGGTAGAAGCATTTGATAATCTTGAAGACTATATGTGTTTTTTCAATCCTATTATTAATAGTTGCTATTGATTCTAATGGCAATCATGCTTGTTACTGGGTTGTTTTAGGTTTATGGAGAGACGTGAGCAAATATTTAGAGGTTCTTGTGGCTGATGATGATGGCACTCATGCTTGTTATTGGGTTTCCTCTAGCCAAAGGTGAACATCCAATCTAACAATCTTAATTGCTTATCCAATCTAACAATCTTCCTCTAGAATTAATGTGTGATGTCCATTTAATCATGATTTTGCAACTGTTCATAACATTAAATCCGTTTTGACTTCTGAGCATTTGGGTAAAAGTGATTTGATTATGGTGTTTTTGATTACTTAGCTACAAAACAATCAGATTTTTATATTAAAAAAAAAAACGGCAAGAAACTGTAATATACAGACTATTTTAACATCTAGGTCAAATCTATTTATGTAGAATTGTGTGTGAACTTGTCTGAGTTTTGATCATCTTTATTATATAAAAAAGGTTTCATTTCATTTTTATATCCTGCCCACTTCAATTTCTATGTATTTATATATCTTTCACACCACACATCTCTCTGAACAATCAATCGAAAACCCTATCTTTATATTTTTAAAATTCGACTCTTTTGTTTTCCTTTTCTTGAATAACAAGTCTGAATAGCATAGTAGTATATCAGATGAATTTTTGCTGTTGTGGCAACTGTTTCTTTAGGGCATGTCCCCCTTAATGCAGTGCAGGTCTCTTTTTCTCAATCTTGTCAAAATATCAATGATCAATAATAGTTTGATAATGGCAACTTACTTTGTATCATTGTATTTTGATTGAGATAAACCAAATAAATTTAATATATGAATATTTTTTTTCTCGATAGTGTTGCTAATTTCTTGGAGTCACGTGGAATGATTGATGAAGCTTAGAAGTTGCTACAAATCCTAATTATAGATTTGAACAAGCCATTCAGCTTGGTAAACTAGAGATCGTGAAGGTAAGCAAAAGATATTCCAATACTTGAATTTATGAATTATAATTAATAATGACATTTGTTTATGTGTATATATGATATTGCACTAGTAGCACAAAGTGAGTCGAAATGGCTGAATTCCTAATGTCTCTCCAAATAGATCCTACTGGTACTATTTCTTGAATGAGAAATGATTTGTCATTAAAGGTGGTTTATTCCATAAATCATGTTAGGTTTTTTAATTAAGCCTCGGGAGCTGATACTATATATTTCTAATGAGAAATGACTTATTTTTTAAAAAATGTTTGAACAGGAAACATTTGATATTGTCGGAATTCACCTTGTGGATATATTTCATTTACAGTAATTGATGATAAAGGTTGTGGCTGATAAAGGTTTATGGTATTATAACTCCATTCTGTAACAATCTAGCTCAATAGGAAAATATAATTATTGCAAATTTGGTTTCATGTCATTTTGCTGCTTATGCATTAGATATGGAAGCCTTTCTTTTCTGATTAACTTTTCTTCTGAGGTTCAAACTTGTTGTTCCTATTCTAAAATGATGATTCTTTCAAGTCGAGAAAGAAGTGTGTCAAGTTTATACACTTCGAATGATATAGGGTTTCGAGGTCAAAAGAGTATACACAAACAATTGAAGCCAGAGGCAACTGAAGTTGTGTGTAAAGGCTTAGGAAGGTTTCCTTGGATCAGTGAAGCTCAAGGTGGGGCTGATTAGTTTTCTCTCAATGAGAAATATTTTTTCACTGTGTGGTTTAATGGAAGATGAAATCAAGCTTTGCAATTCACTGATGAGGACTGGAAACAACTAAATGACATTAGTTATTGGATACAAGGAAGATGACCAGGGGGTGTACTTCATATGAAACATAATTATGCTTCAAAACTTACTGAAGCTCATGAGTTTGTTGCTGAGTTATCCTGTTATGTGAATCAGAGGAATCAAACACAAACTGTTGCAGGGGGGCATTAATTTATCGGTAAAAACTTTTGGCTCTCTTTGATTGATAGCTATTTCTGTGATTAAGTTTACCTTATACATGATAATGGTGCACAACAATGTCTTTTACCAGTATTGTTTTCCTATACCATATTTTTTTGAACTCTTTTCATGCATGCTTCTACTCCTAGTGTATATTGGAAGCTTCATCAGAGTCAAAAGATTCTGAAATAGAAGGGGTTCATTTTTATCATGAGATTTTGTAAGCTGTTAGCAGTTCATTTTTTTGTTTCTTTTATCCATTACAGCTTATTTCTTCCACCCAAGCAGCATCGATCCACCAAATTTTGTCTGCAAGGAGGGTTTATTTGGGATTGGGTTGACCAGGTTTAAAACTCATCTCTTAAATTTTATAAAATTGTAAATGTGGTGCAAGGGTAGTTCTAAATATTTGCATCTGGTTTCAGAGGTTACTCAAGGAAAATGCAAATGTAGCAAATACTGGGCATATAGTGGTGACTTTGAAGATACACCAAATGACTTAAATTTCTGCTTAAATGGTCTCATATGGCCTGATCAGACTCCTCGTCTTGCTCTAAATGGTGACTACTATAATTTTTTTGCTTAGTATTTAGGTTTTTGTTTAGTTATTTCCAACAAAAATGTTTCCATGATGAATCTTTTGGTAGAGACAATGTATAAGAATTACTTCATTGAGCTAATTATGATGCGATCCATTGTTTATTTGTTTTCAGAGGTCAAGTATTGCTATCAACCAATTAAAATTTCATTCACCAAAGGCATAATTAAGGTATCAATATCATCACTCTTACTTATTTGTCTATATCATTTTCATGAAAATGTTTATGTTGCGTATTATATATTCATATGTCCAGTTGTGCTTTCTATATAGCAAATGTTAACCTTGATCTTTGTGTTTTTTGTTCATAGATTACAAACACCAATTTCTTTCAAACAACAGAAGATCTAGAGTTTAATTGGGTGATTGAAGGTGATTTTGGTTCTTCAAACAAGACTCAAGCAAAAGTAAACACATAGAGAGTTGTTGGCACATAGTAAGCTAGATGATGTCCTTGTATATAAATGAGTTCATTTTTTTTTATAACATTTACTCACTTTTGGAATAATTATTTGTATTTGACCTATTAGTGAAATTAATTATCTTTGTTATTTATGGTATTTTATTTTGTATTATGAGATTTTTAATGTATTATTTAATTTGAAAATTAGTAAATCTATAAATAATATTTTTTTAAACATTTAAAATTATGATACGCAAAAATGTGTGTCATCTTCATTTATGACATTGCCTTTCTTGACAGGGGCTTTCTTAATACGCATTGCGTGTCATTAACATGCGCGTCGTAAGTTTATGACACGCAAATGTGTGTCGTCTTCCTTTATGACAGGGCCTTCCTTGATACGCATTGCATGTCGTAAACGCGCGTCGTAATTGTGCGTCATAAATGAGCGTCGTAAATGCGCGTCGTCTCTCTTTATGATAGGGCCTTCCTTGACGCGCATTTGCACATCGTCTGAGCCTTTTACGATGCGCAATGAGCGTCGTAAAAGGCTGTTTTTCTAGTAGTGTCTCGATCTACGCTTTTAGATTTGAAATGAAGTATAATATTCTCTCCCTTAATTATAGAAAAAACAACTTTTCAATCTCTCCAACTTTGTGAATTGAAGCTTTTGTTTTCCATAATTAATATTGCTAACTTGCAACACTTAAAATAATAATCATGCTCCCACTAACATGATAACTGTATTCATACCAGCATACCATTTATGCTCCCACTAGCTTTGACATGTACTCAGAAAACAACTGAACTTTTAGATATCATTATTTATTGACTTCCAAAGTTCATATTTCTAATACGATATGCTTCGATAAGCCTTTATCTAAGCTTCTCAAACTCATACACCTTTCCTTAGATAGTTTATATGTATGTCTAAACTAATTCAGAACTTATTGCAATAAGTCCCACATGTTCAGACCCTTTTGCTATTTCCCACAATTCGAACTATGAAGAGGGATGTCGTAATCATAATCGAACTCGAGAATGCAATTTACACAATCGCTATCTCCTTAACATCTTCCTAGTGAAAGCGTTTCCTCACAATCATTTTCATGAAGCGGAGAGAAACCTTGTCACTTAGATTTTATGGTGTATGTGCTCCTATCCATGTGAATTTGTCATAACCATCATCGTAAGATAATTGTTTTGAAAAATCCAACCTCATATGGATTGAACTTATTTAATCTTAATTTCTTGCCATCAAGGGTCCCACCGTTGCTTCCAAGTTATTAAGCAGCTCATCCCTACATATCAATGTACTTTCCATTGACCAAGGTATTTTGCCTTTATGCATTAAAATGAGAACTCATAGAACTCACATGCATAGTGGACTTAAAACTCGAATGGCACAGAAACAAGAATATGTCAACACGATAAATTATAAACCACAAGTCGTGTGCTAGTGATTAATTATTCTTGATTAGTTCTTGAAACTTTTCAAGACCATTAAGACTCCCACTAGTCTCTTGACATATAAGATTCTCTTGTCGAAGAACATTACTTGACAAACAAATATTCAAGAGTTAGTGTGGATTCTTATCAAGACAAACAACTCACACAATTGGTATTAGTTGGTCTCTATCTTATCCAAGATATCATAACTTACCAATTTCAAATGTACAAATGTAAGAACCTTTTCTACTCCACATTTGATAATTGTCATAAACCTTCTTAAGATGATGTCACTCAAATCACAATCTTGGAGTACAACTCTAAAACTTGATTTTGGAACAAAGTATGACTCATCCTTTTGATTTAACCATTTCAACAATTCCAGATTCCTCTTCTTAGTCATACTTATGCACTAAGGTGTCCTTAGAGGATCAATTGTGATACAGTTTCATAATCATTAGGACAATCATAAAACACAATACTTAAGTACTCTCCCTTCTTTTCAGATTGGAGAAACTTTTATCTTTATGCTTAATAGATTTTTCTTATTCGTTCTGCTACTCATTGAGACTTTTCCAGTGATTCAGAATTACACTTAAACCTTTAAGTATAACCATATTTACTAAACTATTAGTAAATCATAACGAATAGTCTTATGTTATTTGTGGTGGACTTGACCAGCGCACAACAATGTGTACTAGATCCCCTAGTCCTTCACTTGACTCACATTAATATGTGATCAAGGAATTAGTCTCAATTTCCCAAATATGAAGGTTCCCATTCATCACACAATACAAGTTGTATGATTCCTAGTTTCTGTCCAATTGAAACTTGGGCGATGAGGATCTTTCCTTATTTAGTAAATTTCTGACACTACCACAATTAACATAACTAAGAATCATTTTTCAAGATTGCTAAGAATAGAAACATACAAATATCAATTTTCACAAATAACATTGCAAAGATATAAATAAGACAAAATCAAAATTTTATTTTATTTATAAAAGTGCGGAAAAACTTGTCCTTACAATGCAAATTCAAATGAAAACTATTCTATTACATATTCCTAACCAATCAATCATAACTCTCTAAGTGGCAGCTCAAAAATCTGATCTTCGAACCATGCGATTAAAATCCATTTCTTTGTGATCAGAATTAGTTCACCTTTTCTTTTAAGCTTCCTTTCTTTTCTTCGATCCTACAAAACATCAAAATGAAATCTTATCACATAATGTATTAAGAATCTACAAATAGGAACTTGATAGAGTTAGATAGTGGATTTTTACCTGAAGCAGAGTCATACATTTTGACTCTCCCATCTTTGTGATCTCCCAGGTAAATATGGAAGCTTCGCATCTAATGCTCCTTCTCTTGGTAGTAGAAACATATGGACTCTTCTGGAATGGTACACAGGACTATCTCAGACTTAGCCTTTCTCTTGCGTAGAGAAAACTTTTTTGGACTTCTAATGTTCCCATTGTCCATAGAAGTATGGGAGGTTAATCTACCAGACAAATATACTTGACCAGTGCATCAAATCATTGTTGATTCAGCATCAATAATTAAATATGTGAGATCAATGAGGGTCACGTCGTGGTCCATCATATAGTACTCTCTAATGAACTCATTATTAGATTCGGAAAGTGATTGAAGTACCCAGTCAACTTCCTTGAGACATCGACACTCAACATCCTCAACCACTCAACGTGTGACTTCATCTCCAAGATGTGTAGGCCTTGAGTGACCTTGAGCTTTTTAAGTCGTCGAACACGTGGGCCAGGGAGAACAATAAGAGGAGGTGGAGGAAGTGAAGAATGATCTCGTGTTCCTCGATCGAATTGTGGAATATCGTTTTCATGTGGAAAGATTTTTCCATGGGATTTGGGAAGACCACAGTTAGAATCATACATCTACAAAAAGTGAGAAAATTCAAGTTAGTTGATTGAGTCCTTAATAAAACACCCAAATGAGATATTAAGGCTAGGATCCAACACAATATTCTACAACTCGGAAGAGGGATGCCATAATCCAACTGCAAAATATTTGAAGTTAGGTAAATGATGATTTACCAATTTCCACCATGAAAAACGAAAATTGAAAATTAGGTTTTAAATGAATTGAAATTCCTAGATCATTTGAGATTCATTGAACTTTTCAATGGCATGTTTAATCTTGATTATGCCCATCATGTTTGTGACGGGGATGTCGAGGATCACAAAGAAGGTGTGGATAACCATGCAAATTAGCTTGGTACTCTCGAAGATGTCCATCACCTAATCAATGTGCCGGTTAACCACACACGCTCCATTGATCTATGATAGTCTACAAGCTACCCTTTGCCATCCTTCATTGGTCCCATATTAGTGTGCCGGTTAACCACACACGCTCCACTAACGACCAACAATGTGCATTGTGCAATTTCATGGATTAGCACCAATTCCACATTTTTCCTAAAGTAACTAAGATTTGAGAATTTGTAAAAATGTTTAGTTACTTCGTATTTCATTATACTTATAATCCTACCCATTCGGTTGACTGACTCTTTACTCATACATGCCGCTTCCTTAAACACCCCTTATAGACCAGCATTGTGAATGATGCATAATAACGGTAAGAGTGACTCTTTACTCATACATATATAATATTAGACTTTTAATTTTTATGTTGTATAATAATGTATTTTACACTTTTAAAATATTATGTGGTCTAATATATTAAAATTACACTTTTTAATTTAATTAAACACAAACCATATCATTATGGATTTATTAAATTTCTTTTAATTATACATAATTAATTTAATAAAACCATAAGAGTGTAATATGAACTTTTCAAAACCATAAGAGTGTAATATGAACTTTTCAAAATACTAGGGTTTTAGAATTTAATATTTCAAAATTAATACATTTTATTTAAATTTTAAATTCCAAAACTTGAGGACAAATTTTGAAACCTTTCAAAATATTAGGGTTTAACTATTTAAATTTCAAAACCTAAACCTTTTAAGTTCAAACTTAAACTATAAAACCTAAAGTGTGTAAATTTAAACTTTTCAAACTTACTAGGCCAAATATTTGAATCATAATAATCCTATATTATCCATATTTAACCAAATCCTTTAATTTTGATAAGGATAACATACCAATCATGAAAAATCGATTTTTAGGCAAGAAAAACGATTTTAGGTAATTATCCTCATCAAAAACTCGTCAAAAAATCGAAAATGACTGCAACTGCACCCTGCACTCGCCGAGTCTACTGATGGACCTGCCGATTCAGCTGCACAGACAACAAAAATTCGAATTTTTGATCCTTTGGCAGTTCACTTTTGCATCTATTCAACTAGAAAAATGACCTAGGCTCTTATATCACTGATGAATTATTAGCACAACATCATTCCTATGGTGTTCATGCAACCCTAATTGCTTTGATCTAGGTTTTCTACTTTGAACACACAACATTGAATACCAAAGCAATAAACCCTAAAACTAGCATATCAAATCTGAAAATCACATATGATTACAGTTTAGATCTTACCTTGATTGTTATGTAGCAATAAAAATCACGAACATTCTTGATCTTGACTTCTGAAAGCTTAGTGCCTCAAGTGTTGCACCTCTAATGGAGTCACAAACACCACAATCAACAAGATGACTTAGGAGAGGAGGGGGAGGCACAAAATTCGTCAAATGCACTCTTGGAAAGCATAGGGCCGAATTTTAGGAGCCTTAGGGTTCCTTTTATAGGTGAGGTGCTAGGGTTTCAGTCAAAACCCTAAGTGGATTGCTTAGCCACCAAGCAGCCCTTTCGATCCTTCCAGAATCAAGGCCTGGACGATTTCCAAGTGGGCTTCCACCTTGAATTCATCCACCTTATTCCTACGGGATCTACAGCTCAAAAACCAATTATCTTACAATTGCAATTTCAGTCCCCTAAGTTTAATTAATCTCTTTTGACCACAAAATTAATTCTAAATCAAAATTTGATCAATATTAATTAAACAGTATGATTTCTCCTTTAATATATTATTCATATAATATATTAATAAATCATAAATAATCCTCTTTCTCCTTAATTCATCCTATCAGTTGCTATGGTGAAGGCAACCCAAAAGACGAGATCTTTTGCAGCGAAGGCCTGTCATCGAATTCTTTAAACCTGGGGCATGTCGATCCTCAATGAAACTAAACATCATTGATCCTACTATCAGTCAATCCAAAGGCCTAACTCTGTCTCTCTCTCTACGGGTGGAAGGAGGGGCCGGGTCAAGTACATACCAAAATAGTTAAGGGATTAGGCACCTATCTAGCACAAGGTTATTATAGGCATGGATTGGTTGAGCCCTAATGGGGCGGTGATCGACTGTACGCAACAAATGGTACGTGTCTGGACCCCAAGTAGCGGAAAGTTGGTGATTCAGGGCGAGATACCGCAACATGGGCCAACTATGTGTTCAACAGCGAGGGCTGGATGCTACCTCCAGCAGGGATGCGTAGGTTATGTCGCCTATGTTATGGATACCCAGGAGAATGGTAAGGCGGCCGTCGATGATGTGCCAGTGGTGCGGGAATATTCAGATGTTTGCTCGGAGAATTTGCCTGGGATACCTACAGAGAGACATGTGGAGTTCATGATTAAGCTAAATCTGGGTGTGGCTCCGATAGCCAAGGCCTAATATCGGTTGGCTCCTCCCGAGATGCTGGAGTTGTTTACACAACTGCAGGAGCTGTTAGACAAGGGATTTATTAGATTGAGCAATTCACCCTGGGAAGCACCACTTCTATTTGTGAAGAAGAAGGACGGATCCCACCAGATGTGTATAGACTACCTTTGGGCTCACCAATGCTCCTGCCACATTCATGGATCTCATGAACCACATATGCAAACCGATGTTGGATCGGTCTGTGACAGCTTTTATTGATGCCATCTTGGTTCACTTCATGAGGAAGGAGCAACACGAGGAGCACTTGCGAGAGGTGTTGGATACCCTAAGGAGGGAGAGCTTTGAAAGACCCACACTTTCATATGTGAAACATTATTACTCCAAGTTACTCCAAATTACTTCAAAACATGCTACATGCATATTCATAAAGAATATTTTACATTGATAATTTGATTACAAAAGACTGGATACAAATTGACTAAGTTTTAGTATATTACATAACTACCCAGTAATCTATTATTCATATACATACATAAAACCAAGTACAAAACTAATAGTATAAACTATTCAAAATCTTCTATCAGTATATGACTATCCTGGATGCTTATGACCTGCAATTGTTAAACACTGAGAGGGGTAAGCGGTGACGCTTAGTGAGTTCAATAATAGATACAATAGAACGTTATGCCATATATATATATATATATATATATATATATATATATATATATATATATATATATATACACACACTTTAATATGGCAAAAGCAAAGAGGAACAATGAACAACAAGGCATATGTGAATCATGTGACAAGCTTTCCATATCAATCAATGATCTGATTCAAAGATATACGATCAATGAGACATAACAATTTCAATACTTGATAAACATCAATAAAGCTTCGGCCCAAATGGCACAGTAGATATACACTTTCTAATTGAACATTTTGGTAGATTTTAGGCTTTCAACCCTATCTAACCATCTGCCAATGCCATAAGGGTAGAATTCATTCTCTTACGAGACATGCTCTACACGGCCAGAGGCTATATACCAATACCACTGTGAATTTAAGTCCTTTCATTGATCACATAGTCAGAGTTACAACTTTGCTACCATAATAACACGGGATAATAATACAAAAAAAACACATAACACATATAACACATAACATACAATTGTTCCTATATATTGAACTCACCGTGAAATAACTGAATGAGTAAATGATAATTTGGGTAGCGCTTCGGCTCTAAATATGACTTTCTGTGATGAAACCGGGGATTTTAGTTGAAAACCGGTCCTTACTCGGGCAGAGTTTCGACTTGAAAATATGATTTTCTTGGGAACTTCGGAGCGTCGGGACTTGCTCCGGGTGTCGGGGATGATACCGGGACTTCGGGGCGGGGTTTAAAGTGGGCTAAAGAGGGTTTAGAGACTGAGACATATAAGAGAATGTAACCAAAATACAGCTGCCTTCACATCCCTTTTATAGGCTAAAATTGGAGGTTCACGCCGTGAACCAAGTATGTTCACATCGTGACTTTGATCCTGGTCATCTTCTCAGCTTGTTGTATGTCTTCTAGGCTCGAATGGTGTCATTCAACTAGTTCACATCGTGAACCATGCTATGTTCACGTCGTGAGTTTGGTCATACCTTGAAGTATGTGTTCCAAACTTCATAAATTCATATATTTTGCATATGAGCTCCATTTTTTACATTCATTATATCCACGCGTAGGTGAGATTATTCTCTACAACTTTCGTTTAGACTTTATTGGCTAATTTTGAATTCATTTTTAATATTATATTTTTAACAGGCTGAGACATGAAAAGTCCGTTAAAAATTCATAACTTCTTCATCTGACATCCATTTTCATCTATCTTTTTACCGTTGTACTACTATTGAAGAGACCTTCAATTCTCGTTTAGGTTGTGTTGGCTAAAACTCACTCGATCTTTATTTCGAGTTTTTAGTTGTATATTACTATATCGAAATTTAGAAAAATCATAACTTCTTCATACGAAGACAGATTTGGACGTTCTTTTTATGAAAATTCTTGGTTTAATGAATACTAAGACTTTCATTTAGATCACTAAAACTAAAAAGTAGTTTATCGCAAACTCAGTTTTTACAGTAAATAGTGTTTTGCCGATTTTGTCGCGAATCTATGATTGGTCATAACTTCTTCGTTATAACTCGGATTTCGATGAGGTTTTTGCCTAAATGTTTCTAACGAGATTCTTTAAAACTTTCAATAATATAATTTTACTTAATTTTAACTTTTATATTTTCGTTAAATTTCAATATTTGATATTTGATCGGAATCTCATATGACTTCCAATACTTTCTGAATGATTCTAAAAATAGTTTTACTTCAATTCTAGTAAAAACTATCTGTTAGAACTCAACATTCAAAATCACATAATATTTCATAATATTATTCATTTTTAAAAGTTACAAAACGCGATAACTGAACGTGTATGTTACAAGCTTGTATGCCAATTTCTCCAAGTGTGAGTTCTGGTTGGGCGATGTGCAGTTCTTGGGGCACCTAGTCAACCAGAACGGTATTCTGGTCGACCTGGCCAAGGTGGAGGCCATGATGAGATGGGAGGTTCCGAAGTCTTCATCTGAGATTCGACGTTTCCTCGGTTTAGTAGGCTATTACCGTAGATTCATACAAGATTTCTCCAAGATAGTAGTACCACTGACCCGACTGACGAAAAAGGTCGTTGTATTTTGCTGGGGGCCTGAGCAGCAGGTAGCATTCGAGACTCTGAGACAGAGATTGTGCGAGGCGCCGATCTTAGCCCTTCCAGATGGCGTTGAGGACTTTGTAGTGTATTGTGATGCATCCATTTCAGGATTGGGTGCAATGTTGATGTAGAGGGGCACATCATTGCCCATCCCTCTAGGCAATTGAAGCATCACGAGGCGAACTACCCGACGCATGATCTCGAGTTGCGGGCGGCTGTTTTCACCCTCAAGATTTGGATGCATTACCTCTATGGGGTTCGTTGTACCATTTACACGGACCACAAGAGCTTGAGGTACTTCATGGATCAGCCAAACCTGAATATGAGGCAACGTCAGTGGTTAGATGTGGTGAAGGATTACAACTGTGAGATCCTTTATCACCCGAGGAAGTACAACGTGGTGGCCGATGCACTTAGGCGTAAGACAACCCTGATCAGAGACATCTACTTGAGGATGACAGTAGGCCGGGAAATTGGGTTGGGTTCCGATTTGCGGGTCACGGGTTGGCGGGTTGACGGGTCAGAATACATTGACCCAACCCAACCCAACCTAAATAACCCGTATAAGTATATGGGTTTGTGGGTCAGTGGGTCGAACCCAACCCATATAACCCATTTAATAAGCAACACATTTTAAAATTAAATTAAAAAATACAAATAAAATGAACTCATAAAATCTTAAATATTCAACATAAAGTCATAAACAGGGGTGACGACGACGAGTGGTGTATGACAACCGGGGGACGATAAGACGAGTGGTGTGCGTGTGACACCGCGACAGTCAATGCCTCAATTGACAGAGACGGGAGACACAAAGTCTTGAGTTTGGAGACTGAAGACTGGATTTCTTTTTGATTAGGGGCTAGGGGATGCTAAGTCGACTCGAAGATGTTTTGCAGTTTTGGAATTTCGAAGATGATTAAACGATAATCAAATATTCATAACTAATAAATAATTAAAAGTATTTTTTAAACATTATATATATATATATATATATATATATATATATATATATATATATATATATATATATATATATATATATATAATCGGGTTGGCGGGTTGACCCGCGAACCCAAACAGGTAACCCAGCCCAACCCATGAAATAAACGAGTTGACGGGTTGGCGGGTCAAAAATCTCAACCCAAAACCGTTTATTTTCATGTTGGGTCAGTGTTGGGTTACGGGTTGGGTCGAGGATTACCACCCCTAGATGAAAGTAGTGACTTCGCTTTTGGAGTGGATCCGAGAGGCGCATGTCGAGGGTATGAAGGAAGAGTGCCAGAGGTGTGAGCAGATCATAGGTCACGTGGCTTCTTTTGACTATGACAGCCGTGGGTTGCTAACCATGCATTGGAGGTTTTGGGTTCCTTAATAGGGTGGGGTACGCCAGGTTTTGATGGACAAGGCCCACAAATCCAGATTTTCCATCCATCCCGAGGCGACGAAGATGTATAGAGATTGTCGTCCTAATTACTGGTGGCCCTGCATGAAGCGGGACATAGCTTGGTATGTGGAACGATGATTGACCTGCAGGAAGGTCAAGGCCGAGCACCAGAGACCTCACATCAAGACGCATCCGTTGGATATCCTTGTGTGGAAATGAGAGGATATTACCATGGATTTCATCATGAAGCTTCCCAAGACCGCACAAGGAGTGGATTCTATTTGGGTCATCGTGGATCGGTTGACCAAGAGTGCCCGTTTCATTCCGATCCAGGAGAGCATTTCGGTCGAGAAGCTGGCTGACATTTACATTAGAGAGGTAGTAGCTCGACACGAAGTGCCAGTTTCAATGATTTCTGACCGAGATGTACAGTTCACTTCCAGATTGTTGAAGAAATTTCATGACAAGTTGGGTACTCGTCTGCACTTTAGCACGACTTTTCACCCACAGACACGTGGCTAGAGCGAGTGGACCATCCAGACCCTGTAGGATATGTTGTGGACGTGTGTTCTAGACTTTGGTGGTAGTTGGGATCCTGAATTACATTGATAGGCCGATAGCAATTTTCGATCGGGAGGTGAAGGTGTTGAGGAACAAAGAGGTGCCCATGGTTCAAGTTCAGTGGCAACATCGGAGGGGGTCTGAGTGGACTTGGGAGCTGGAGTCCGAGATGCGCGGGCAATACTCAGAGTTATTTCCGCAACATGACTTTGAGGGAAAAGTATGATTCTAGTGGGGGGGATTGTAACATCCCAATTCTAGGTATATCTTATAAACCCTTTTTCTTTTGGTAACTGTCAATTTTAGCCCTTATTGAGAAAAAGGTGGTAAATGAGTACAAGGGGCGTACGCGTGTGTACGCTCAGCGTACTCATGTGCGTGTTTTTGATGCAGAAGCCACCTAGTACGCTGGGCGTACTAGGTCCAGAATGAAAACCCTAATTTGGGGTGTATCCCCATATAAAGGATATGATGGCCTCATTCTTAGCCAATATCCTCATACAAACAACTCTCTCAAACCCTAGATTCTCTTTCATTGAGCTGGTGTGTCCTTTTAAGAGCATTTAAGTGATCTTGTGTGTTCTTGGAGTAAAGAAGGAGCTTTGAAGAATATGGAGTGAGAGTCTAGGCTGTGGATCTGAGCATATCTGTGTTGGGAGCTTCATTTAGAGGTATAAAGCTCAAAGCTTGCTCACTCTTTTGATTTGTGCATCATGTTAGATCATTTTAGGCTTTTGGTCCCAAAGTTGGATGCTTTATGAGATATTGAGCTCGAGAGAATATGATCAGCTCCTTTGAGTATCTTTAGTGGTGTAGTGTCATAAAATCCGAGACTTGGACGTTTGAATCAATCCATGCATGAGATATGAGCATTTTGAGATAAGAAAGTGAGAGTTTTTGGGTGTTTGTGACTTTATCAACCATGAAAAGGCTTAAAGTCACATACTTTATGGAGTAAGAGCCTATAGGGAGTCCAGATATATGATATGACCTAAGGTCTTAACTGACTAAGACCAAAAGAGTAGGAAGAGCAAAATTAGGGCGTATGCCGAGCGTAATCCCAGTACGTGCAGCGTAGGGTTGAGAATTCCCGATGCATGCGTGACATCAGAGTACGCCCAGTGTAGAGATCTTGTACGTGCAGCGTATGTGCTGCCATTGACTTTTGGTTGAGTTTTAGGGTCTGGTTAATTTGCGGACTACTAAGGCCATAGAGGGGTAAAATGGTCTTTTACCCTTCCGTGAGTTTGTAGAAGGGTTAGTCTAGCTTCTTTGAGGGCCTTTATTAATTAGATATAATTATCGTATGTGTTAGGAAGAGGCTAGACCAGTGATTCGAGCTCGAGGTTATCCGATTTCTTACGATGTGAGTCTTCTCACTATACTTACCTAGTGTGGTAATTTGAGTTGTATAAACGGAGGGTCTTATGTGTTTATATTGAGTATTGTGATATCCTGTATTATTTCTTTGTGATTTGTGTTGTGTGTTATTCTAAGATACCGAGTTAGAACCAGAGGGTCCACCCGAGCTGTGGGACTAGAGGGTCCTACTGAGACACATTGACCGGAGGGTCTTATTGAGTTATAGCCTCAAGTGGCTAATGAGCTGCATGTGGTATTTTGGGGAACTCACTAAACTTTGTGCTTTCTGTGTTATGTGTTATGTGTTTCAGGTACCTCTCAGGATCACGGGAAGGCACCGACTTGATTGTACACACATTCGAGTTGGAGATATGTTTTTTGGAGGATCTTGGATTTGTGATATATACAATTTTGGAATATGTGTTTTAATAACTTGATATTTGTGGGATTTTTATGATTTTGAAATGAGATAATTGTGTTTTTAAATGAAAATTTTGTTTGAAAATTTACGACGTTACACATATGTGATCATATAATGTAAGATTCACATGTGATTATATAATGTGATATTGACATGTGATTGTATCTTTTAAGATTTAAATGTGAAATTCACAAGAAAATTTAAAGAAAAAAATTAATGAAGAACACTCACACAAAATGCATGTGTGCATATAGATGTAATTCATATGTGATTCGCTTGTGATTTACATGTGAATCACATGTAATTCATATGTTATTCACTTGTGATTTACATGTGAATCACATGTAAATTACATGTGAATCACATGTAATTCATATATGATTCACTTGTGATTTACATATGAATCATATGTAATTCATATGTGAGTTACATGTGATTTAGTAAATTAAACACTAAAAACTTGATCTAACCAAAATAATTAATTGAGAGGAAGATGGAAGTTGCATAAATCACTAAAGAACTTCAACAATACAAAAGCAAAAAAGCAAGTTCTTTGAACAACCATATTCGTAACTTTATTGCTAATTAAACATTGTAGTTAGCAGACGTTAGAACTCAAAAGAAGCACTATATTATGATTTATACACAAACAAGAAATACTACTAATAATATTAGTAATCTTGTTGGAAAATAACCATGTTAAATCATCTTAAATCTCTTATTCCAACAAAATGTAGTCTTCATTTTGTATTTTACAAGCATAACAGTTAGTTTGAAATAAAATCACAAGTACAAGATTGATGGTGAACATGGAATATTTAGACAAACTCCTAAAAGAAACTTACATATTTTTATGCATTCGAATAGGAATTGGTTATAGAGTTATATTTCACACCTAAATCTGTAAATCTTGTTTCACCCTTACATAACTCCTCATCAAATATGAACTTCGTGTAAAAGTTTATTTATCAATCATTGGAAAAGAATTCTAGAACCAAACATTTTTTTCAATTATCTAGAATAAATAAGCATAAAAAATGATATACTTACACAGATGAATGCAAAGTGAGATGAACATGGACAATTTTTGTTCCAAAATTACGAATTTCCAGTACTTTGCATCTTGACCATAATTCAAAGAGTAATAGAAACACATCATTTTTATAGCCTATAGAAAATTCCATAACAATCTCATAGTATGCCTAAAATATATCCATGACATGATTGATATAATCAGTTAACTACACATGATGACATAATAAAGAAAGTACCTGGTAAATGATGGGATTCACTACAGGAAACAAATAACATAACCTGTATATTGAGGTAAAAAGATCATAAAATGCACACTTCCTACAAGTAAACCAAAGGAAATTTTCACAACAAGACACCTAAACACGCACACTCAATCACAAAAAGACAAGATAATCAGAAATGGAAAAAATGGAACATATAAACCTATATCATAATTTTTAGGGGAGGAAAACTAAAAAGAGCACCCTAGATTTGGAAATCATGATAACTTTAGAAATAGAAAGTACAACAAAATACCAATCTTAATAATAAAAGTAACAACAAAATCAAAGGAATCATGGAAATCTAATAAGTGGCTTAACTTTTGATGATGGTTCGCTAGGGTGATGAGTCAACCGGTGGGTTGTTATTTCACTCTAGATCAACAGGAGCCCCCCCCCCCCCCCCCCCAATACCTCCATTAACCACCAAACCACCAATAATAATAAAAATCTACTAATAATAAGAAAAAGAAAGGTGACAGGAACTTGTGATCGATTTCAAGAAAGCAAGAGGAGAATGAAGGATGCGATTGATTAAGAAGAGAAGAGGTCCAATTTCGAGTTTGATATCTGCGGTTTTTTTTCTTGTGTGTGTAGCATCGATTGAAGGTGGAGACAGAAGAAGAGCTCTATCGATTTTTGGGGTTGTGATAATTTGAAGCAAGAGCAGGAAGAAGGTACACAAGGAGAGTTGCGATTTTTTTTATTGTTTCCTTGGCTCCTATGATCACCTTTTGCAGAAGGTGAGGGAAGGCATTCCTATACTAGTCGATTATGACCTACATCTGCGATTGGTTTTTGGAGAAGCGAAGAACCCTTGGGATACCAACACGCACACAGTAATATTAATAATATGGTAGATGATTTCATTAAGAACAAGGCGGTGAATGGATGAATGTGCTATTTCGGTAACATGTCTCTGTTGACAGTCAATTTCGAAGAATTGGTGTTGGAGAAACTGATTCCCAGCTAACTGTTCATTTGCGATACATGGTTGAATCAATTTTTATTTGATTAATGATGAACTGTTCATAGTAGAACTAGGTGAGGGTGAGTTGGATATGAAAGATATTTGAAAGAGATGGTGAGAATAAAGCTGTCGAAGAGAGATATGAGACATCATCGGAGATCTGGAAGCAGTTCAAATGTATGGAACGACATCGATCTATTGGTTTATGGATTCATCATCAGATATTAAAGAGTGTGAATTGGCATTCAACAATGGTAGAGGTAGTCGATGAAGGGAGGAGGGAGGCGGTGATTAGAAGGCATGACAGAGGGAAAAGGGAGAGATCGCTGAAGATTTGGAGGTGTGACATTGATTTTTTTACAGTGAGAGAGAAAAGAGTTTGGACTTTTGGATCCTTACATTTAGCAATTTAGGGATAGTTATTTCAATGCTAATAACACCCTTGGGTAAAAAAAAAACTAAGGTACCTCGTGTCCTTTATCCCCAAATATTTACAAAATTGTCATAAGAATTCTCAATCCTCTATTTTTATTAATCCAACGGTCTAAAATTAGTTTTTAGGTTCTCGGGAAACTTTAAGTTCTCAAATTATCATCCCCCCTCTTTATATATATATATATATATATATATATATACACATATGTGGCTTGATTATAGTGTGGATGTTAAGTATTGTGTGAATGTAAGAATGAATGTCGACCAAGACTTTAAAATACATATTCTAATAAAATACATATTCTGATTGAATACAAATTCTGACAGAATACTTATTCTGACTAAATGAACATTTTGAAGAATAACAAAATTTTGAACCATAACTTGAAGAATAACAACATTCTTAAAGAATAATCATATATTGTTAACATTATTGAAGAATTAAAGGTCCAAAAAAAAAACAAAAAAAAAACAATTTTTACTATCACGCTCTATAAAAATACAATGTCATTTTTTGAATTTTTGCCACATTCTATAAGAATACAAGCTTTATAGTAAGTCATTCTTGAAAAAATCTTCATTCTATAAGAATACAATGTCATCCATGAAAGAATCTTGTTGTGTGTGAAATGCACTAGTTTTAATCCTACTATTTTAAACACAAATTAAACACACGATAGGCAGTGTACCTATCGATTAACAATATAGTTCTAGCAAGTAGGGTATCGAACACAAGAAACGGTAACAATTAAACTAACTACTAGAATTATCTAAATAAAAACAAGTAATAAAAGAAGGATTTTCTCTAGTTTTGCAAGACTAGAAACTTAAACAATTAACTAACACTCAAACAAAAAACAATTAACAATTAAAGGAAATAGAAGGTAACTAAATTCAATAATAAAAGAGACTTCTATTCAAATTCGACTAACTTATTCCTATGGTTGATTTCATGGCAAGTGCAATGGATTAATATATCATTGGTTACCGATTAATGTGATTAGGTTCATGTTTACTATTACTAATCCTTAGCAAATAGGTTAATTCAAACAATGGCCAATTGGTTAAGCTAACAAGTTTTCTAGTGTTTTGATTCGGATCAAGTAAGACTTGTAATATTAGCTAATTAAATTTGGCAATTCAATCAACTCATGTATGGTTATTCATTATACATGCTTACACATTAACTTACTTATTTTCTAGTTAATCCTACGTTCATGTTCACTAATACTAGGCATACAATGTTGTGTTCACAAAATTATATGATTCAAGTAATTAAGAAGATGTTCATGCAACTTAATAGACTCGATAATTAACAGAAAATAATTATTGTCAACACATAAGGGTGTTTAACAAACTTAACAAGACAATTCACCAAATTAAATTAATCCAAACCATAAAATCAAACCATATTCCTAAGTTTATCTAGTCTAAACAGAAGTAATGCGTTTTTAGCTCATATCTACAACAATTAACATCCTAAAAATGAAATCTAGTGATCCACACATAGTTTATGCAAAATATTAAGAAAAGAGTATGTATGTTGCCTTTGATCTCCTCCAAATTGATCTCTAGGTTGAATTCTTGAAAACCAGAGCTCCAAGAAATCTCTAAAAGTCGTCAACCAGTCGTTAAGTTTCGGGAATGACCTATATATATATATATATATATATATATATATATATAAGGATTTTCATAATTATGCACCGACTCGTCGAGTCCTTAGACAGACTCGACGAGTTCTCTACTTAAATCGCGTGTACGGTAAGGTACGGCTGGTTCGCGAATATTCTGACTTACTTGTCGAGTTGATGGCCAACTCGCCGAGTACTTCCTCTTTTAAGCTTTATTTATTTAGACTTTAATTCGCAAGCTTCCAATCGCTAGTTCTTCTTCCATTTTCACCTGAGCATATCTTTAAGACAAAATTGCAAGAATGGTCCCTGTGGTATGTCAAAACTAGCAACTTTGGTCCAAAATGGGTTTGGCTTGCAAGGATGGTCCAATAGTTTCTTTTTATTGCGAGTTTAGTCCAATATCCTATGTACTTTTTATAATGATGGATTTCCCCTTATTATTTTATTTTCCATTTTTCTTTTATTACAACAATTAAAACCAATTAAAAATAAAACAAAAATAAAATCTCTCTCTCTCTCTCTCTCTCTCTCTCTCTCTCCAGAAGAAGAACAGCCAAGAACCACCTCTGTTTTGCTTCTGTTCTTCTTCCTTCTCCTTTCGATCCAGTCGTTTCCCTTTCCCCCTCGATTTATGGCCACCAACGACGAGAAGAGAACTAATGGGAGTTCGTCGGAGATCGACTCCCTTCTCGCGATCTGTTTGATCACTAGACCACCATTTTGACTACTTCCATTTGTGTTCCTTCTTCCCTCTCCCGATCAGTGAAGACGAAGAGTAAGCCCACAGAGGGTCGTCAGTCTCGACGGACCCCTTTGCACCTCATCGTGATTTCCCAGCCGCACTGGAGCTCCCGTCGATCTGCCTTTCGTTCGAATCGATGGTGGGGTTTCGTTTTAGGTATGGTTTTGTGTATGGATTTTGTTTCAGATCTACCCTTCTTCATCTTCATTTCAAATTTGGAACCAAGAACATACCTACCTTCAACTTTTGGATTTGGGTTTTATTTCAGATCCAAAACAAGAACGAAGAACACCCATTGCGGATTTGGATTTGGGATGTTGGATGGTGGTGGCTCACGACAGGGGGAAGCGGAGGAGCTGCCACAGTCGATTGTGGTGGCTCTCTTCTCCAGAGAAGTGAGCAACGAGGGATATACGAGTTGGAGATGAAAGGGAGGCTGAGGAAAGGATTCTGACGGCATCGACTATGGTTTGTTCTTGAGTTCACCCAAATCTGATGAACACACAAAATTAGATCTAGCACACACACACAATCAGATGAACATACACACACACACACACAATAAAATCAGATATCTCTATCTCTCATGTATTTTAGAGGTGTTTTCGGAGGGAACAAACCTTCCAAATTTGGGTCGGAAACCTCATCGGAGGTGGTAATGACATTAGTTTAACCTATATGTGATGATTGTGGAATCGATGACTTCATTATCAGATCATAAGAGGCAGGCAGTTGATGGCTTAGCACAATAACTAGGGCCTCATAAGATCTCGACATCACAAACCCTTTGGAACTATGATTGTTATCAAGCTTGAAGGACGAATGGAAGTAAAGGGGTGTCGATGGCATTACAGGTGGGTGAATCCATTATTGATGATTTCTAGATTGATTATAAAGAGTATTCTTCAGTGTGTATATGTTTGTATGTGGAGTTCTTGATAAAAAACCCAAAATGTGTTAGGGGCATGATTTTGATTTTTAAAGAAGATGAAAATATGTAAAAAAGATGATGATGGTGTTTTGTGGATTGTCTTCTGGAGAGAGAGAGAGAGAGAGAGAGAGAGAGAGAGAGAGAGAGAGAGAGAGAGAGAGAGAGATTTTATTTTTTTCTTTTTATTTTTTTGATTTCTTTAATAAAAAAAATAAAAAAGGGAAAATACCAAGGGCAAATGCGTCATTATAAAAAGTTTAAAATTTTTGGACTAAACTCGCAACAAATGAAACTATTGGACCATCCTTGCGAGCCAAACCCATTTTGGACCAAACTTGCTAGTTTTGACATACCACAGGGACCATTCTTGCAATTTTGTCTATCTTTAAGGCTGAAAATAAAATTTTAACATAATTAAGTACCTTTTGTTCATAAATCGAGACAAAATGACCAAAAAGTATTAAGATATTATATGAAATAAATGATCAAATATGCACATATCAAATCTTCATTCTCATTCTTGTTTCATGCTGTTATATTTTGACATTTTGGTGTGGTGAATCTCAATTGTCATGAAACTGTTTCTTAATTTCCATTCACCATTGTTGTTCCAAACAACTTTGCTACATTCTAAGTGATCCTGAAACAAAACACATACAAATAAGGAAGTTCAAGAATATAAATATATACAACTTGTGGCCTCATGGACCAATTGTCCATTTATACAAATACTTTGTATATTGAAAAATGGAGGAGCTTAGCAGTTTACTTGTTTAGGTGATTAGTTATATGATTCTGTAATTGCATCATCCATGATTTGTGATTTGTTTCCTTATGATTTTGTATAGTTATATATAAGCCCAAAAGACAGAAACAATGAGTAAAAAGTAAATTGTCTTTAAAACAAAGAACAATTGCACTGGTCAACGTGATTTTGGCTTTTCTAGCTGTTAGTATTTTACTATCATTAGTTAACATATAATGATGTTGGGAAGTGAAAAATATTGAACAACTAATAAAATCACAAAAATTATCTATGGATAAATTTGTGAAAAAGTAGTATAGAATATAAAAAAACGTTAAGGAACATTATCTGAATCAATACAAACAGGAACATTTAATTAATTATTTATTAAAATTAAACAATAGACTCATATTAATCCCCCCCCCCCCCACACACACACACGCACGTCAAAACAATAGAATTATAGTAATATTAGTTTAAAGTATTTTAAAACACAAATATATAAATTAATAGAAATATAAATACACAAAAATAAAATACTTTGAGTGTTCTCGACCGATAAATGATAAAATTATCATTTAAAAATATAGAATTATTTTTTATTAACAACATTATGGATCTATAATTACTGATAGATTTATTGCACCGATTTAATCGTTATTAAACTCTTTAGTTACAGTATAAAGCAATCTTTTTATTTTTATATATTAACTTTTAGTTATAAACAATTTTAATATTTAATTAAGAAAATATAAAATGGTTAGGGCTTACCCAACAGTGCCCTCCTTTTTTGAGATCGAAGGTTCAAATCCCGTCGTTGATATATGTGAAATAAGTGTTGTTAGCTTAGGAGTAAGATTAGATTTGCGGGTTAAAAAAAAAAAAACGTGTATTGGTAATTTATTAAAACTTTATAGAAAAATTTACAAAATAGATTATATCTTAATACCTGGTAGATTTATTTTAATACATTAAAATTTTTAATACATTATTGAATAGTATCGTTTGTTTATTTTACCACTTACCCATCTGAAAGAATAAAAGACGCCCTAAGCTCATACCCACGCATCGCATCTGTTGTTTGCTTTCTTCTCTTTCATCGCACACTCTCGTTGTCTACCTCGCCACCGACTAAGCTTATCCCCATCGCCATCTGCAGCCGTCGCCACCCTCCCAGCGTCATCTCCGATCGTCGCCACCCTCACCACCGCCAACTCCAGCCGTATCAACAACAGGTTCGTCTTTCTTTCTCTCTCTCTCTCGGGGTTTTTTTCCCCGATATTGCTTTACTTTGCTGATCTTGTCGACTGATTTATGAAATTGCTCCTCTTTGGTTCAGTTAGCACTTTATTTTTTACCACTTCGTTTTTTTTTTTTTTTTTTCTGATATTGCACTTCGTTTTTTTTTTTTTTTCTTCTGATATTGTTCCTCTTTGTGTTTTTTTTGTTAGTAGAACTGAGAGTGTACTTTTCATTAGTTGAGGGGCGTAAATGAAAATTCCCACTTCTGCAAAATAGGAGAGATGGGGCGGGCGTAGGTTTGCTTTAAACGGAGGCCATCTTCGATTCGCCATTGTCAATGCTCTAAGGTTCTACAGATTTCAGCAACCCTCATTTGTGGCTGAGAAGTAGAGATGGCATCCAAATCAAGACCTAGAACATTAAGTGTGTATCTTTACATCCCCAACATCATTGGTGAGTTTGTTTGCCCTCTTTCACTAGTCAAAGTCCTATGATTTTTTGTGATATACATATACCAAAAGACACTTCAATCAATGAATTAAAGAACCTCTTAACTCATAATATCACATGTCTCAAATATTTACCCTCTCTCACAAGTCAAAGTTTCATTATTTCTTCCTGTATACTTGCTCAAAAAGCTGAAATGTGAAGGACTGCTTTATAAGTTATAAGTAATGCTATGGCTTGCTAAGCACACAATGGAGAAAATCAACCAAAAGGGCTCACAATGGAAAATATCAACCATGATAGCAATCGAATTCAATAAACCAAAATATCTTTGAAAACAACAAAAGAAAAAGTGAATTAGCTAATCGAGATGCTAATGTCTCCCACAAAGAATTTCATTCATGCTCTCCCTCTTATTCCCAAGATACTAATAAGATATGTTGTAACAATAAAGAGCTTATTTCATTCATCCTATGTTTTATGTTGATGGATTTGACTGCTTATTTTTCATGTACAGGATACATAAGAGTTCTGATGAATTGCTTTGCCTTTGCTATATGCTTTTCCAATAAAGAGCTTTTTTCAATCCTGTATTTCATAAGGTAAAGGGTAATGTAAAAGAAGTTGTGTAGTTTGGATACATTTTCTTTTTGAAAAGCTGTAGTTAAGATATTAAAATGGTCATTTTTTGCTGTTACAGCTTTGTTTGTGATGCCTTGGATGGTTGGTTTGCACGCAAATTCAATCAAGGTAAGGAGTAATCCATAATTATTGACTTAATTGTCATCAAAATATCTGAATTTATACACTGAGTCCTTGAGTTTTGACTACTCTAATATCACCCCCTATCATTTTTACCTTTGGTAAGAGCAAGTTTTACTATAGGCAGTAAAAGAATTTCATGCAGAATACAAAAAACACTTGTTCTTTCATCATTTAATCAATTTAGTCAATGAACTTATAACTTGCAAATCATTCTACACAGTGCAGAATCTTTTTTATTTTCTTTCTCACCATTTTATGGATTCTCATACTCTGGATTTAATCCCGTTGTTTACTATTTTACCCTTGTAGTTTCAACATTTGGAGCTGTTCTGGATATGGTCACAGATAGGTGATATACCAAGTTCTTGTTAAAGTCTTCACATTTTGTTTTTAAACCTACCCCTCTAACTTCTCTTAATGCTCATTAACTCTATTCCATATTAAATTTAACCTAAATTTCGCATCTCTCAGGATAAGCACTGCATGTCTTCTGGCTATTCTCTCTCAAGTCTACAGGTTTTAAATTTTTTTTTTTTTTTTTTTACCTTTAATTCTACTCTACTTGTATATGTATATATCTGAACTTTCTTTCATACATCTAACATTCTTGCTTTTTAACATTCCAGGCCTAGCTTTGTTTTCTTGTCTTTGCTTGCTTTGGATATTGCCAGCCACTGGTTGCAAATGTACAGGTATTTATTTACAAAAATACCCTTTCATTTCTGAGTTTTATGGGACATGATATTGATTGATATCCACCCTTTTTGAATGCAGTACATTCTTGGTTGGAAAATCTAATCATAAAGATGTGAAAGACAGCACCAGTTGGTTATTTAAGTTATACTATGGAAACAGGATGTTCATGGGATACTGCTGCATAGCTTGTGAGGTAAAAATTATTATTATTATTATTATTATTATTATTTTTAATTCCCATTTACTGCTCAATACAAATTACAAACTGAAGTTTTGATCTTGATTATGTAGGTTCTTTACATAACTTTGTTTCTTCTTGCAAAGGAGTCAGAAAAGATAACTGATGTAAGAAGCCTGAATCTTACATTTGTCTTTTCTTTGTTAAAGTTTTTACAGATGTGAATTTTTTTTTTTTTTTTTTTTTTTTTTTTTTTTTTTTTAATAGGTTTTGCTTGGTGCTGCACAACAAAGTTTGATAAATTCTGCATTACTTGCTTTTCTTGTATTTGGTTGGGCAACCAAGCAGTTAGTCAATATTATACAGGTATCTTCATGATATAATAACTTAATCTTCTTTATCATCTCATCTTGCCTTATGTTAATACTAGTTAAAAATGCTTTAACCTTCTTAAGAGGTATTGACAATTGGAATACACAAGTGTAAGGCTTTAAATGGACGGAATTCAATTCCATTCCATTGCTTCTTTTGCTTGCCAAATGGATGGAATTCAATCCTTTAAATTCCAGCTTGGATTTCACTATTTGTAAGGCAGGGGGGAAGAAATTCAGTTTAAATTTAGAGATGTTATTGGAATCTACTATGCTCTTTATTTTGATACCAAGTCTTATTTTTTGGTGCAATAAGATAAGAAGAGAATATATTTGTGAAATTTTGTATGAATAAATGATGTGTGTGTGTGTGTGTTTAATGAATGACAGATGAAGACAGCAGCAGATTTATGCGTGCTATATGACCTCAACAAAAAGCACAATGCGTAGTGAGAGTGAATAGGGGTTTGAAGTTTGATAATGGATGATATGTATCTCTCTCTCTCTTTCTTTCTTTCTTTTTTTTCATTGAAGAAGCTGTGCATGAATGATGAAAATGGTAAAACTACTGATTGGCAGCATAGAATCTTGTGTATACAATACATTCCTCTTCTCTTCTCTTTGTACTCCTCACTTTTTTAACATGTTTTCTTTATCATGGGGGAATTTCAATTTATACGACAATCTTGAATCATCTCATGTTGGTGTATCTTGTTCAATTGCATTTCTAAAATTTCCTTCAATTTCTTTCCTTTGTTGCTTGGTTGGTGTGAATCTCTTTAATTTTTATACTTGTTTAATTACTGACACGTGTTTTGGGTTTAAGCAAATATAATCTGGTTTCTGGTGAAGCTAGCTAAAAGTACAGTCATCATATATAGGTCTTATTTATTAGCAGTTTTACAGGCTAAATAGATTCTTACCATCATCAAATTCATTTAAAAATATTTTGTAAAATTATCTAGTTGTTTTGGATTCTGATTGTGAAGTTTCATGTGGATTTTGAACTACTTTTGTGATTGTTTTAGGGTAGAGATGTCAAAAAGTTACTTGGGGCCTTGTTCGTGTGTGGTCCGTTCCGTTTGGGGTATTATTAAAATTTTTGGGGGCGGGGCCAAGGTTAACCCTTGTTTTACAATCCCGAAATCCCAATGACGACCTCGATAATATATATATATATATATATATATATATATATATATATATATATATGGGGAAAAGTGAATATACCTTACCCTAACCCATCATAATACGTTGTTTTCTTTAATATAATCATTATAATTTCTTAAACTTCAATCCCTAACTTGATTTACTTTCAATATTCTTAAATTTTCACTATTATTTTCCTCTTATATCATATTTTTTTGCAGAACACCTATTAGGCTATATATATTATAGTTGAAAGTTAAAATTATGTAAAAAGAAGATAAATATGAATTTTATTTAAAATCTTGGAGTTAACTCAAGTTAGAAGTTGATTAATAAGAATATTGGATAATTATAATGTATATATATATATATATATATATATATATATATATATATATATATATATATATATATATATATATATATATATATATATATGATACAAAACAATGTAGTATGATGACTTTAGGTATCTAAGCTTATATACTCTTAAGGGTATATTCACTTTTCCCATATATATATATATATATATATATATATATATATATATATATATATATATATATATATATATATATATATATATATATATATATATATATATATATATAGGTTCAAGTTCATTTGAGATCATTCTAATTTCGTGAGATCGTGAGATCAAATCTAAAAATAATTTTAAAATGCACAATAAATGGAAAAATCCAAAAATTATTTTTTTAAATATTATTTTTGGAACTTGAATTAACTAAAAAAAATAAAAAAAAATAAAATAAAAAAAATCCTTTTTTTTTTTAAAAAAATACGTGAAATATTCTAATAGAATATTATACTAACATATTCTGAAAAATAATTTTAAAATGCAAAATAAATGAAAAAATTTAAAAATTCTTTTTTTAAATATTATTTTCGGAACTTGAATTAACTAAAAAAAAATTAAAAAAAAAATTCCATTTTTTTTGAAAAATACGTGAAATATTCTAATCAGATTCGGCGGGGATTAATCAGCGATTAATCGGGGACCTTAAATTATTAATAAAATTATTTAAAAAATTAATATTTACTAAAAAATTAAGTATTTGGAAATTTTAAATTTTAAAAATTTGAAATTCTAAATAATTTAGTATAATATTTTAAATTCTGAAAGCTTAAAAGTTTAAAATTTTAAAGTTTTGGTGTAATATTTGAATTTTTTTTCGACTTTTTTAAATATTTCCCGCCTATAACTGCCGAGGACCGCCAAAGACCGCCAAACCCGAGTTTGACCAATTTCCGCCAAACACCCTAATCGTAATCGGTTCGAGGCCGCCAAACGATTAATCGCCGATTAATCGGCCGCCAAGGTCGATTTCTGCAATACTGCCTAAAACATAACTTCTTTTAGCCCAAACAACTTCTTTTAGCCTAAAATCAACCCCGGGGGGGGGGGGGGGGGTAATAAGGGGATTCGGGGGTAGGGGTGGGGGGACATTTTAGGGGCGGGGTCGGGGGAACGGAGAAATTTCGGGGGTGTAGCCAGGGGATGCACTTTCCGTTCCGTTTGCCTCCGTCGACATCTGCGATTTTTAGTTTTTAAGAAAAAACTTTGTTTGGTGGTAGATAATTTAAGCTTTTATTTTAAACAAAAGTTAGACAAAATTACAAAAATGGTCCCTGTGGTTTGTCAAGAGTCACAAAATCAGTTCCTACTAATTTTTTTGACAAACATGGTCCCTGTGGTTTCCAAAACTTGCATGAATGACCCTTTTTGCTAGCGTCATTGTTGTTCATCCGTTAGTGTAAGGGTATTTTAGTCTTTTCAAGTAACACAGACTGAGTTTGTGACTATGCGTAAACCATAGGGACCATTTATGTAATTTTTTTTTATATTTTATGTTTATGAGTTTTGACTTTTCAGCCCTTTATTTTTTAAAATATCACTTTAAACCCTTCATTTTGAACTTTGAAAAATATTACTTTCACCCCTCTATTTTCTAAATTTTCATGTTTAACCCCTATTATATATAATTTGATTTTTATTAATAACCTTCATTCGTTAACCTAAAAAAACTATTTTAACATATTTGTTTTTATATATTAGTCGGTATAATTCGTTAACTTTTCGGTTTAAATTTGAGTTTGTTTACCGTTTTCAAAGAAATCAAATACACAAGAAATTTCTCTCTCTACTATTCATCTCCTTCAACAAGCATCAATGGCAGGTTCTTCAGGCACCCCTTTTTGTCCAAGAACAATCAACATAGTCTTCGATTCTCAGCATAAAGGCAAACCAAAACATGGTACTCGATCTTGATCTGGCCAAGTATGACGGATTTCTTCAACCCATTGTAGAATGCTTAAGATACTCTCCACTAGTCATTGCTTTGACTAAATCTGAGATGGTTCCCATGGTTCTCCTATCAACGACATACTCAATTGCCCACTTTCAGAAAGTATTACGTTTGAAATTTTCAATAGGGAAACCCGTATCACCAAGTTCCGCTTTTGCTCTCTGCTAGGTCTTCCACAAGAATGAGACTTAATCGATCTTGAATCCATCTCCAACTCTGCCATCATGGAGATGTTCTTCCAAATGGGCTATAAGGAGGCCTTACCAACTGTTTCTAAGTTCAAGAAGCCCAATTTACCACCAATGTGGAATGGGATGTTTACCCTCCTCTTCAAGAGCTTCTCTGAGCGTGTCACAGGCTCAGATTGTGCCATAAAGCTCTTCATAACTCTCATGTATGGGAATTATTCTAGAGCAAACCTTGGTTATGGCACGTACTTTAGGCTCAATTGGTCCAGAGTACTTTCTTTACTACATGACACAGTGAGATATCCTGTGCTTTTTACTGGACTTTGGTTGTTCAATAAGCCATTAATAAGCTTCACATACCTGTCATGAAAGATTCTGTTATGGCTGCGATTATGATTTTCCACACAACAAATATCATCTTGGCTGATAATTCAAAATTCTCCTTTATTGGCTCAATCCCTGAGGCAATGTTTCGTGATGTCCCTGTTGCAAGTAAAGTCCTGGAAGCTTATCATCAAATACCACTTTCTGGCTTTCACCCATTGAATGATGAGATACGAAAGAACCTTGAAAAAGTTGACAAACCCAAGAAAGTAAGTGAGCAAGAAAAGCCAAATGTATCTGAATCTGAACCGAAGGGTAATGTATCTTTGGGTTCAAAGAGAAAAGAGAAAGTGATAGAAGAAGAAGAAGAGGAAGAAGAAGAAGAAGAAAATGAGAAACTAAAGTGAAAGGCTCGTGATGCAATTCTCGATGTAAACTTGCGCATTGCGAAAGAGGCAGAGGAAAAAGAAAAGGCGGATCGTGATGCTCAAACGGCCTTAGCTGTGAATAAACAGCTATTTCTTCCTTGGTCCATGGAGCGAATCCTGAACGAAGTAGTAGACAATCCGAGCCTTCACTGGTTGGAACCAGTTACATCATTCGAGCTGGAGAACACACTCGATTCGCAGCTTGACTTTCCCATCACACCGAAAGCATTCTTGTTTCGATGTTTTGATGTGGTTGCGAACATTCCAGACTCTGATACGAATGTTGACAAGTCTTTGATGACTTTTTATTTGAAGTATGGCAAACCTCAGTTCCAGACCTAGAGTTCGCAGAAGATCAATGCCGTCAAAGTGATTGGACCTATTCAAACCAAAAGTTTCGTAATGTCAAATTAAAAACCATTCGAGGTTCTGTGAATTAAGTGTTTGAGTTCTAGCTTGCATCGCTTGCAGATCTTCCATGCTTAAATCCTTATAACTAGATTATTTTGCTGCACTTCCTGATGCAAGACGAGAAGAAATATGAACCGGTTGTTGCTGACATCAAAAGGATGTTGGTTTCATATATTTATGAAGTTGCGAAGTTCGATGTTGAAATTGCTTTGGTTTTACGAAAGAAACCAACAGTCCTTCCCCAAGACACAACAGGTGATATTGAGAAGATGCAAATATGGAAAACCGAAACTGATAACTGGACGGTTATGTTCCATAGTGGTTCAAGAGAGAGAGAGAGAGAGAGAGAGAGAGAGAGAAAGGAGACATTCAAAAATGTTTGTTCGCACAGCCAGATAAGCATCTGTTTTCTACAGTTTTCTTGAACTACGCTTTGGACATTGCAGGCAGCTGTAATGCAAATGATGCTGCTGCTGAGAAGAAGTGTTATTCCGACATGATTCGCTGGTGCATTGCCTTATTCAGTTCTCTTCTTAGCGTTATGCACAATCTATTCAAGACCCAAAAGCGGGTTCAACAATGAAGGTCTTCCTCCCAATCGATGCAAAGGGGGAGATTGTTGGGTATTTTGTGTTATGTCTTTATGGGATTTTGTATAGTCTTTTGTGTATCCGGGTTGGGCCTGTCCACCCGTGATTAATGATTAAGGTTTTACTATTTAAGGTGCATGCATGCATCGTGTATTGTAATCGTCTTTTTCATTGTAAAACCTACAGATCCTTTATATTAGTAGTTCTTTATCGAGCTCTTTTGAGGCTGTGACTTTTAATCATTCGACACATTCTTGATTCATATTCTATGTTTGATTGCTTTTCCTATTTGAATCTATTCGATCTTTAGAGTTTTAATCTCAACAAGGTCATTAATCATTGGCAATGGATACTTGTTTTTCACCGTTGCCTTTTTTAGCTCTCTATAGTCTATGTACATTGTCATGCTCCTATCCTTCTTCATTACGAATAACACCGGAGCTCCCCAGGGTGATGAAACAAGTCTAATGAAACCATTTTCCAACAACTCCTGGAGTTGCATAATAAGCTCCTTCATCTCTGTTGATGCTAATCGGTATGGTGCTTTTTGTTATTTGCGTCAATCTTGGCAACAAGTTTATTCAAAACTCTACTTGTCTATCAGGGGGCAATCTAGGAAGATCTTCGAGAAAGACTTCTAGATAGTCACACACTATTGGTATTTTTTGTATCTATTTCTTCTCCTTATCTGCATCGATCACAAATGCCAAATATGATGTGCATCCTTTGGACAAACACTTTATGGATTTCATCAGGGAAATGATTCCAGAACTCACTCTACGCTTGTCCCCGTACACCATAAGTGGCTCTTTTCCAGATGGGTTTACTCTCACCATCTTGTTTTTGCATAGTATATCGACATCGTTCGCACTAAGCCAATCCATTCCTAGTACGATGTCAAAATCTTTCAACTCAATGGGTAACAACTTCTTGTGGAATTTATTTCCGTTCAAGTCGATGACAATGTTTTTAATGCAATCGCTAACAGGTATGAATTTACGCTAGCAACTTCTTCGACTAGAGCATTATCAAGTTTTTCTACATGCAATTCTAGTCTTCCACCAAAATTATCCGATATAAAGGAATAATTCACTCCAGAATCAAACAATACAATGGTAGGAAATCCATTTACAAAAAGGTACCTGAAGCGACATCTTCTTCATCCCTTGCTACTTCAAGGGTCATTTGGAATGATCTTGCCTGTGGCCTCGGTGGAACATTAGGCCTTGCCACCTATTTCTTCTTTGGGAAGTCCTTAGAAATATGCGCTTCTTCATTGCATCTGTAAAAAAACCCTCTTTCTAGATGTGTACTCATTGCCGTAATGTCTGGTCTTTCCACACTTGAAACAAGTCACCTCCTCGCCACATTTCGCAAAGTGTTTCCTTTTGCACTTATCACACCATCTTGCTTCACCTCCTCCTCCTCCAAACTTCTTAGAAACAGACTTCGAGAATTTGCTTTTCTTGTTGAACCTTGAGGATCCATCAAACTTCCTTGTCTATCTTACCTCAACTCTCTCCACACTCTGCTCCCTTAACTAGGTCTCAACATTCTTAGCTGCTCTAACGACTGTCTTCAAAGTGGTTTCTATTTTGACTGTTGGGACAAAGTCCAATTGCAATCCGTTAGAAAACTTCTCTATCTTATAGAGTTCAATGGGCAACAATTAGGGGAATAACTTCATCATCTCAGTGAATGCAGTGGAATAGTCATCAATACTCATCCTTCCTTTCCTCAGGTTTTGAAACTCGTTTTTTAGGTCTATCAGATCTACTTCCAAGCAGTACTGCATTTTTAACTGCTCTATGAATGCTTTCTAATACATCCTTAGGGCTTCTCCTCGTGACATTGTATCTACCAATAACTTCCACCAACTTAAAACTCCGGTCTTTACTCTTTAGTTTTATGACTACAAAGACAATTTTCTACTTGTTACTACAGTTGCAACTTTCAAATACCATTTCCATCTCGGAGATCCAATCTATAATCTCCACTAGCTTTGGGCTTCCAGAAAGACTTGGTGGTTTGGCACCCAAGAAGTTCTTATACATACGCCTATCCTTGTAAATCCCTCTATCCCGGTCGTTCCTCCATACCACTCGTGGTTCAACTTGACTCACAGTACGACTGTAATTTCCTTCTTCTGACTGTTTCATGTTCAGCTCAAGTTGTACAATGGGTACAATAGGTTCATCCCTATTATCATGTAACATGTGTCTCATCCCCTCTCTTTGTTGGACCATTATAGCCTGAATCATTGCTTGGACTCCTGCCATAGTGATTGGCTCGGGTGCAGCTGCTACTTCTGATGCATACTCAATCACAGGTTGCTGATTACCATTAGCATTTCCATTAGTGTTTCCTAATATACTTCGATTTCTCACCATGTTGATCTATACACCAAAGCAGATGAATTTAGACATTTATTTACGATAGACGTTTAAATCCACCTTGTCTCTCTGAAAAGTTACATGCCAGTTCTAATACCGTAATCGAACGTTTAGAAATATGAACACATAAGGTTTCCAGATCCCATCGGCAATAGACCGTAGATCCGATAAAATAATAACATATAAAGTATAAAAAATCATTTAGCACATAAAAACAATTTAGGAATCTTTCCTAAAATAAACTAGTGCTCGTGTCTATTTAGGCACATTTCCTAAATATAACAGACACTCACCCCACAATCATCGCTTATCATTCTAAGTTTAAGTCTAGGAATCCTACAAATTCCTAGTTCACTTAAAATAATGCTCTAATACCAACTGTGACATCCCCAATTTCACGGCCAGAAAAGACCGATTTGTTTATGCTTTATTTAAAATCAGAGTAACATTTCTAAGAATAAGATTGCGGAATTTGTTCCCAAAAATATGTTAAGTATATTATCAAAGCATTTCCAAAGAAATGTATTTTCATTATATTAAAACGTTGGGATGTCATCGTCAATACAATGCATAAGCATAAATAGAAATAGTACAGACCTTGCAAATATCTATTATTCTAATGACGTATAATCAATATATCTCTCATCTGATCATCACACCTATGCTCTTTTACCATTACATGTAATATAAGAAACTGAGTGGGTCAGGCTTGGAAGCCTGGTGAGCACATAAGGTTTTCAACCTACAATAATTAAGTTCTTTAATTTCATCAAATCATTCAACCCGATTACCCGTTCCTGTTATCCCCACTTTCTATCCCTAAAGCATCTAATTCAACGGACCTAGCCTAAGGATTATCATCGGGAAGACAATACTACTTAGGGGATTCCTCAACAATATATAGGGTTGTACGAACTGAACGTTCAGCGAACTGTTCGTGAATCATACGGCGGGAAGTTCGTTTATTTAATAAATGAATGAACATGAACATAAATTATCGTTCATTTAGTTAAACGAACGAACATGAACAATGGTCTTGTTTGTTCAATTATGTTCGTGAACGCTCGTTTATATTGTTCATTTACGTTCGTTTATGTTCGTTAATATAAGTTCCTTTTATGTTCATATATGCTTAATTGTGTTTGGTTACATTACTATATTATATGTTCATTTATGTTCATACATGTTTATTTATCTTTGTTTGTTTATGTTCGTTTGTTTATGTTTGTTTAGCATGTTCACGAACATAAATGAATGAATATGAACACTGTAATTTGTTAAATGAACAAACATGAACAAGAAAACTCGTTTGTTTAACCGTCCGTGTTCGTTCATTCGTTCAGTTAACTTTAACGAACGAACTTGAACAAGCCCCATTCGTGTTCGTTCTATTCGTTTACAACCCTAACAATATATATCAGTAAGGCAACCATGAGAAGGATGAAGTACACCTGGTGAGCACGTAGGTCAAAAACATCTACAAGTTGTGAGCCTGCCAGCGTTCCACTAGACCATCTAGAATAGTCAGTGGTCGTTATCTATACTCTGCTAGATGACTGAATCAACTTAAACATTGAGGCATCTCATCATTTTATTTCATCTTTCGTCATCTATATCATCCATCTTTACCTAACATATTTATAGGTATAAAATACATATACAGTTTAAATCAAGTAAAACGTGTATAAATAGTTCATCCAACATAGATATCAAGAACACATATAATAGGCACATATAGCATGTAATTTATATTAAATACTTCATATCTATGTGCAAGATGAAAGTAACTATGTACTGACTTGTCAAAGTGATGACTCGAAATTCGGGCAGCGCTTCGCTTCTAACAATTATCTTTTTTGTTTACGAAACCTAGTATTATTATCACTAAGTTTTAGTCTAATATTTATTGCGACTAATTATTAGTCTATATTCATGATTAACTCAAAGTATACTTCATGATCTATCAATTAAGGAACAACCAGGTAGGATCGTATCAGAGGTAGAGTCCGTTTGGTATACGAAGTATACTGTTTGGAAATCCCACTTTAAACACCTCACTAAATCACAGCCTAGATATCATCCCCGTAAGTAGACCAGTCAGTATAACGACTTTGAATCACTGATAATCTTGTTTATAGGTTCATAATAATGATAATGAACTTAAACATAAGTTATACTTAAAGTAGGGTAAGCATAACTCACTTATAAGGGAGTTTAGTGAGGAACTGAGCTCTGCTCGGGGAAAACTTCTGAGCTGAAATCTCTTCTTATCTGGGACTTTTTGAGCTCCGATACTCGCTACTAACACCTAGTAGGTGCCAGGGAAAAACTTAGAGGGTTTGGGGGTGTTTGGGAGAGAAATGGGTGAAGAGATATGAGAAAAAGAGTGAAAAAACGCCTTCTATTTATAGGCTGCCAATACAGAGTACGCTGAGCGTACTCAAGAATTACGCTGAGTGTAATGGGGTTTTAAGGGTTACGCTGAGTGTACTCATAATTACGCTGGGCGTAATGTTCCACACGTCATGATATCGTGCAAAGCCATATGGAAGAAGGTGCAGCTCAGATTGCGCCATGTGTCACTCACTGGTTAAACCAAAAAATAATTATCTTCTAAAATACATAATTTTCACATACGAGATCAATTTTTTACAGTATTTATATCCACACATAGGTATCTAAGGGATCTACAACTTTCGTTTAGACTCCGTCGGCTAATTGTGCCTTTATTTTTAATGTTATACTTTAACAAGCTTAGACAGTTAAAGTCCATTAAATATTCATAATTTTGTCATCTGATGACCATTTTCGAGTGTCTTTATATCACTGATCTCTTACTAATGAGACCTTTAATTTTCATTTAGGTTGTGTCGGCTAAAAGTCGATCGATCTAAAATTCGATTTCCGTGTTGTACACTACTATGCCAAATCTTAGAAAAATCATAACCTTTTCAACCGAAGTAAGTTTTTGACGTTCTTTTTATGTATGTACTCGGTTTAACGTATTCTATGGATTTTGTTTAGATTAATAAGGCTAAAAAGTAGTTTATCAAAAAATTACTGTTTAAGATATGCGGCGCCGTGCCGGTTTAGTCGTGAATATTCAACGGGTCATAACTTGTTCATTATATGTCGGATTTCAGCATTCCTTTTATCTCCGAAATCCTTGTTATGACCACTTTAACTTTCTTTAAATATATTGGGTCAAATATTTATTCTATTTTTAGCACATATTTTTATTATTATTTAATATATCATTATAAGCACGTATATTGCACATAAATCACATAAATATCATAATACTCAAATAATCATTCTTCATCACTTCAAAATAGTTTACAATTGTTGACCCTAACTATCACATTATTATACTAATTCTTATCTAGAAACACGGGCATTGTAGTTTTGAGCTATATAATTGAAGGTCAATGGTCGAGACAATCAATTGTTATGTTCTATTATGGTGTATCATGGATTCTAGGTATGTTGCCCTGAATTGTTGGATTGTGAAATTATGGTCTATAGTAGACTCGGGTTTGTTTTGGTAATAGGAAGAACATTGAAGCGATTATCTATCTATTCCAACTGTGGTATTTTGGGTCCCTTGTCATCAGTTGCGATTGTAGAAGGATGTAGAATTGTATCAAGGGAAGGTACTTTGGGATACATCAATCTTGGTCGAGAGTAGTAAAGTGCTTCATCTGGTTTGGAGTGTGAGCACCCGATATCATTTGATCATGGGATCTTAGTCTAGTAAGCTCAATGTGGTGGTGATTTGGTACGAAGATTGTGGGATGTATAGGTAATCCAATGATTATGAACTTATCAGATTGTAGATGAATCCAAGTGAGGGATGGTCACTTGGGGCTGCTGGGAATAGTTCCAAGTGCGAGCCACTTTAGAACTTGTGCCCATGTTAGAGTTTTGGATCGGTATATCTAGAGGGATTATCAGGGTTCCTTGAGGTTGGGAAGAATCCAAGATAGGTCAGGATTGTGAGCGTGGAGCAGAATACTGTTTGGCCGCGAGGCCTTGAACGGATAATCGGGTTGTGCGGGTAAGATATGGTTTGATTAAGGACTAACTGGGAAGGCTAGTAAACTAGAGAGCCAGTTCTGGTTGTGAGAGGGTTCAAGGCTAAGCAGAAATAGTGTTCTATGGTCGGTGATGGGCATTGGAGCAGATGATGTGGATTCATGGCTAGGTTTAAGTCCAGGACTGCGTTAGGACCTCTCTGCCTGTTCTGGTCTGATAAAGGCTTTGGGGTCTGAAGCACGACCCGAACACCTGATAGAGTCTGGTAGGCAGGGTTTTGTCTTGTAGTGTTTTTGGTTAGTTTGTGGTTGTGGGAGTGATGTAAGACTGTGGAGCAACAATATCATTCACCATGTTAGTGTGTAGTTGTGAATGTGATGTAAGACTACCAAGTAACTATAACATTCACCAGGTTGGTTTGGTTGTGAATATGATGTAAGACTGCAGAGTAGCCGTAGATTTCAATAGGATAGGATGCAGTTGTAGAAGTGTTATAAGACTGCGGAGCAGCCGTAGCATTCACTAGGTTTGTATGCAGTGGTAACAGTGATGTAAGTCTATAAATTGGATCATGGTATTCTCTAGGAGGATTATGATCATCATGGGGTTGGGTGATAGGTTATGAGTGGGCCTCAACAAGTGTAATACTTGGGAAATCATAGGCTGGGTTAGGGCCAAATGCAATGTGAGTACTCGATTCAGTTTGTAGCCATCACTGGGGTTAAACGGACTTGGTGTTCATTCGAGCATTGGTTGGTCGAGTTTTTAAGTATGGAGCTAATTTTGTTTTCGATGATGATTTTTTGGTACTGGTAAGTGTTCGGTGCGTATATGTTTCGGGAATCCGTAAATTTGTTTAGGACAGATAGGTTTGTGTGCTTGGGAATATGAAGTTGATTTATTATGGAAATGGTTCGGAGTGGTCTTGCTTTCATGTGATTCAGACATCGAGCATGGTTTTCATTTTCAAGCGGAGCGGTTGGATACTCATGGGTTAGAGCAAAGTTTCGATTCATTCTTTGTTAGGGCTTATGATTTCCGCTTTTTTGGGTTCGACAATAGTCATGGTGGATGGTTATTGGAGTGAGGTGACTTTCCTAGTCATCATCGTGATTCATGGAGTTCAGTCAGGATGGTTTGGTTTGGCAGAAGCGAGAGTAAGGAATGATTTCGAGGATGAAATCTAATTTAAGTGGGAGAGAGTTGTAACACCTTGTTTTGGGTGGTTTCATAATTCGGGGCTGTGACCCAAAGATCAAGTATCGCAAGGCTTCAGGATATGGCAACGAGAGGTTTAGGCCCATTTAGACGTGGGTAATGTAGATTGTGTGATCCAAGAGTTCGATATGTGCATTGGAGTGAAAGGGTGAAATGGGAAGTGGTGTTTTAGACTTATTTTATGAATTATGGATTTTAGTTTAATGTATTTTAAGTCAAAAGTAATTAGATAGCGTTGTAGAGCTCCTCAATACCTTTTCACGGAAATAAAGATCATCGAAATTAGGGTTGAAACGAAGAAATTATGAACGTTTGAAGTTTGGGTGGTTTTGGGCCAAGTTAAGTATGCTGGGCGTACAAAGAGGTGTATGCTGGGTATACTAAGGGAATCCTGTGTATGCTGGGCATACGTAATTAGTGCCCAAACCTTATTTTCATGGTTTGAGCCCTATGTAAGCTCCTTAACTTCCCCAAACCCACTCCATTCTCAAGCTCCACCTCTCCAACACCCCTTCCATGAAACCCTAACCATAGTTGAGTCTTGTAAGCTAAAAGAATGTGTTTTTGAGTGCTTTGGAGTATGCATGGTGTACCTTGGAGAAGAAGGAACTTCTTAGAGACGTGATGGTTGCATTGGAGCTTGTAGATCTGGACTTTGTTCACCTTGATCTATCTTCTAGAGGTATAAAGTTTGAATCTTGATGATGCATTTGTTAGATCTAGCTAGTTTTGGCTGTTATGAGCTTTTGGTCATTTTAGTGCATAAAATTTAGATATTTAAATTTTGTGACCTAGTTATTGATAAATTTGGAAACTTTATCCGTCTAAACATCATTGTAATTTAGATCTGAAGGGTGGAGACTTGGACTTAATGGATTAAGTTGAAAAAGATGCACTTTTGGTTTCATGTGATGCTTAAAGGATAGATCTTGGTGGTTTGGATCATTCTAATGGATAAAGTTGGAAATTTTATCCATTATGAAGCTTCTAGGATCCATAAAAATGTGATCTTGATCCTTCTATACCTTCCATGAAAGTGCCATGATGTCTTAATGGATTAATAAGTTAAGGTTTTAGTTTTTGGACCTTTTCTAGACATGGAAAGTCATAAAGGTGGAAACTTTATGACTTAGAATGATGTTGTGGGACTAGATATGAGTGTTGGATAAAAGAACTTAAGAGATCAAGCACATAATGGAAAAGCGCCTTTTGGCTGAGTACGCCGGACGTACCTTCGGGTACTCTATGCGTACTTGTATGGGGTCCCAATTCTGGATTGTGAGTACGTCATGCGTACGAGCTGAGTATGTTGGGCGTACTCAGGTTGAAGTTTGACTTGTTGACTTTGAATTCCGTTGACCATTGCCTTTTTGACCAAGTTTGGCCTTGGGTTAAACTTGAGGGTTTTGTGCTATTAATTAAGATTTTATATGGTTCTGGTATTAGTGGATTTGCAGGTGCAAGTAGTGTAGAGACAGGATCATGCTGTTTTAGGGTTCTTTGATTCAGGTGAGTCTTCTCCTGGTGCTTATGAGTCGAATGCACCAGTGCCGGTTCACTAAATTATATATGTAGAATGTTAGCTGTCGTTGTGACTCTCGCATGTTTGTATGTGCCTGTGTAGTAGAATAGTTGTATTTATGATGACTGACTTGGTCTAATTGTTATTATTGTGTTATCATGCTTATATGTGATTGAGACTGCTGATATTCTCCAGGGTTGTTGATAACCCACCGGACGTGCTGTTAGCCACTGGGACTGCTGATAGTCCTTAGGATTGCTGATAACCCATAGCTGTCTATTTGTGTTGTGCTGTATGTGGTATTTTGGGAAACTCACTAAGCTTTGTGCTTACAAATTGCATTTACACATTTCAGGTTTTCTTATATTAAAGGAAGGGCACAACTCGATTACATCGCATCAATGTGGGACTTATGTACTTGATAACTTTTATATTAATCTGATAAATGTTTTAAGATATTGCAGTTGTGATTTAAATAATACTTAAAGTTTTAATAAAAATTTTGGGTTGTAACTTGGGGTGTTGCGCCTCTTTGTCTACTATTTTCTTCTCTTTGTACTCATCGCTTTTTAAACATGATTTCTTTATCATGGGAGAAGTAGATGGCGGTGGATCAAATTTCAACTTATACAATGATCCTGAATCACCTTATGTTGGTGTAGTAGTGCCTTGTATCGTGTTCAATTGTATTTCTAAAAATTTCCTTGGGGTTAAACCAAACTCCTTCAGTTTATTTCCTTTGTTGCTTGGTTAGTGTGAATCACTTTTTAAGTTTTATAGATGTTTAATTATTGACACGTGTTTTGGGTTTGAGCAAATATAACCTGGTTTTTGATGAAGTTAGATAAAAGTACATTCATCATATATAAGTCTTATTTATTAGCAGTTTTACAGGCTAACTATGTTCTTGTTGGATTAGTATCTAAGTCCGTAACTATATTTGGTATGTACTTGACCCAGTTATGCATGGTCCTTTTGGGTTGCCTTCACCAAAGCAACTTGACAAGGTTATTTAAGAAAGTGAGAGGATATAATGGTTTATTAATATATTATAAGAATAATATATTAAAAGAGAAATCATGTTTATTTAATTAGTATTGGTCATAAATTAATTAGGAATTAATTTGGTGACTAAAAGAGATTAATTAAATAAATGGACATAAATTGTCAAATGTATGATAGTTGAGTTTTGGGCTAGAAAACCTAATGGACTAAGGGGGGAATGAAATTATGATGGGGATCTATCATATTTTCATCCAAAGGCCCTAATCTAGAAGGTTCTATAGGTTGCTTAGTGACTAAACTGTCCATTAGGGTTTAGACTGAAACCCTAGCAGCCTACACTATAAATAGAGACCCTTGGATGCAATTTTCGGATGCTTGACTCCAAAAGAATCCCTAGGGATGATTTTTAGTGTTCTTCCTCGTATCTCTTAATAGCCTTCTCGCTTGTGGGGTTTGTGAACCATTAGAGGAGTTAGAATTGTGACTCTAAGCACAAGATCAAGAAGATTCAAAGGATTCCAAGCAATTTGAAAGTGGTAAACACTTAGATATGCTCTTATAATGATAATTTCGAATTATACGTGTTAGATCTAGGGTTGTAAGTCTTGGATTCATTGCATGTACAATAGAGAAACTTAGATCCAAGCATTAGGGTTTGTATGAGCACATAAGATTGTTCTTATGCATAAAACCCATCAGTTCTTACCATAAGTAATATCATAATCAAGTTCATTTAAAGGTCAATGTAATGTAATATCCAATGGATGTGGCATACCCGACTGAATGGTAAATATATTTGTTAATCACGTATGAAATCTGAGTTCGATTCTTATCCGAAACCCATTTTGCTCTTTCAAAAAAATGTAATATCCACTCTCCTAGTGAAAAATAAATTTTTGTAAAACTATCTAATTGTTTAAGATTTTTGTTGCAAAGTTTGATGTGGATGTTTTTGTTCTGGATTTGAACTACTTTTGTGATTGTTTTAGGGTTTGATTTTAGTTTTTAAGGAAAAACTTTGTATAGTGGTAGATACTTTAAGCTTTTATTTTAAACAAAAACTATGAATCTAAAAGCTATTTCAAGTTATTTTTCGTAGCTTTTAGGATTTAGTTTTTAAATAATTTTATACATTTTAAAGCTAATAATCATTTTTGCCAAACATTTTTATATAAATAAATAAAATTTCAGCTTTTAGCTACAAGTTTTGTAAAACACATTGTTAATGGCCATAGATATAGACAATAATACGATTTTATGCTGAATTTGACCGGTAAACATGAAACACATAAATGAGACCACTAGGTTTGATGATAAGATAACTAGACATATATAAAAAAAGGGGTTGGCTAAAAAGACACCCCGTATTGCAATATGGATACCCTAAATAATTTTTTAAATATTTTTATTGGCTGAAATTGTATTGTTTTCCGAAAAAGCTGATTAAAAACAGTTAATTATTGGTTGACTTTTTAAAAAGTGGTCAATGGGATGTCCAAGAGGTGTCTTATTAGCAACACCCAAAAAATTATTTTGAATGATGAGAAAATGATACTCGGAATCTTCAAAGTTGTTAAGGTTGTTATTTAATGGCATCTTTCTAACACGACGTTGAATTGGAATCTTAAAAAGCGTCATAACAATTTGCGGGTCGCTCATTGGTTTCTTTTATTGCTATTTTTGTGTCTTTTTTCCATCATATATAAGTATATGAGTTTAGGAGATATTTCTACTTGCCAAAACAAATTTGTGACTTCTCAAGTAGTTCTTTTCTACCTTCTCTTTCCTCAAAATGTCTGTTTTGCCTTCTCTTTCATCAAAATGCAGCATCTAATTCTGCTATTATGATGTTGTTTTGACCTTTTCCTATCTATCTCCATTAACTGTCACAAAACACGACAAAATAATAATATGTATGCATACGTTAACACCTAATAATCAACCATCAAAGGATATGTTCTAACAAGCATCCCACTAAACATAAATGCTGTATTTTGTTCACTTTAACCAATATACCTCCCAAATGATTTCACATTGTTGCAGCAAACTAAAATGTTACTTAGATGACTCAAGAAAGTCAAATGGTGTTTTATCAAATGAATTAAATAGAAAAAAAAAGCAAATTATATATATATATATATATATATATATATATATATATATATATATATATATATATATATATATATATATATATATATACACACACACTGCGTTGTAGATTCACCGTAAGTGACAAAATGACTGAGTTTACTGCGGATAGATTTTCAATATTGTACAACATATCTAATGTGAGATTAATACATTTGGTAAAGGCTTTGCCTTTTAGATTGAAGGTCATAGGTTTATTCCAAACATTGACGAATTTAATTAACATGAACGAAGAAAGAAAAGCTTCGTGAAGATGAACTTTACAATAAAAGGTATTTTGATACAAAATAAAGAAAAAAACAAAGGGAAAAGATTAATAATCTTTATGCCATTTTCCAAATAGCATATAACATACGACAAAAATAGAAATAGTAAGGGTTACCTTACCTCCTTCGCTCTTCTAATATAATGTATAAATTTGAAAGCATACATATACCTTGAAAAGAGAATTTATAAATTTAAAAATATATTTATATATTAAAAATATATTTATTTGAGTTTAATAGATATAAATTTATATTCATTTTGTATAACAGCTATCATATACATAAAAGTATGTAAATACATATTAATGTGGTTTGAATTATATAAAACACATAATTATATGTATACAATAAGTATTTACACACACACACACATATATATATATATATATATATATATATATATATATATATATATATATATATATATATATATATATATATATATATATATATATATATATATATATATATATAACCTATAAATATATTGTTTATACAACAAAAACTATATTAATAGGTATTTTCATATTTATATGTCTATGATATTTTTTATACGAAATAAATATATATTTATACCTATTAAATACAAATAAATATAAAAAATTTAATATATTAATACTTTTTTAATTATATAAATATGTTTTTCAAAAGTATACATATGCTTTCAAATAATATAAATACCTAGTGAGTACTGAACGCCATGTCGGCCAAAAATGTACAATCAACACTGACGTAGGTGACTCGTAAATCTGCTAAAAGAGTATAAATGAAAAAATTAAATTAAACCCCTAACTTTACTGGACTTAAAAGATGTTAAAGGGTAAATCCTTATACTTTATATTTCATTAATGAAGTGTCATTCAATACTTAATTAGTAAATATATAAAACTAAAATATAACTAAGGGGATAAAATGAAATATAATTAAAGATGAAGAGTTAAATGTGCAAAACATTTAATGGGGTATGGGCTTCGGCCCACATGGCACCAGGCCAACCGATGTACTCGGCCTAGTTAAATAGCCACAAGTACAGGCATGATACCGAGCACGTAGGATAGGAATCACCTTACTACCGTACACACCCAATGAAACACCCTTAGGAATCACAAAAAAGATTATTTTAATAAAAAGGAGCTTTACCCCTACAACCTAAGGACCAACCCAAAACCCAAAAGAAAGGATCATGAACCGGTCTGAGCCTTGATGATAAAGCAAGGCCTTGTCCAACCCAAATGGGGCAAAGCTTAACTCTTTGCAAATCTAGCAAGTTCAACATCCATACCCCAAATATGACTTCTAAGTTAGGCACTGGAGAGCAATATCGGGGTCTAACCCTCGATATAGCTTTCTAACCTAGATTTGTCAACTTCATGCAATGTGTTGCCATGAGTGCTCATTGGAAAAATATCGTACATGGGTAACCACAAATGCATCCGGGAAACCACGTAGCAACATTGGCGCCATTTGTATATAAACATGCAAGAAAAAATAAAAACACCTATCCATCCACTAACACACCTTTTAGAACCATCAATGTGATACCGGCCTTAACACCCATACCATCAACAACTCCAACCATAAAAAACAACAAAAAAAATTTACTTCCTACCCAACTACATTTGCACAATGACAAAGAACCTAATGAGAGAACATCACGGAGCGCCTAAAAAGCCTGGAAAAGAACATCAGTCACAGTGGAGATGTGCAACGGGTCGAGTACAGTAGGAGGACTACAAGATCTACTGTAAAAAATAATAATGTTGTAATGCAAACATTACCACCTTTGTTACAACATCACCTTAAAAACACCCTATCAACCCACCAAAACACGCAACCATACATAATAGTGCCACAACCATTCCCATATGCGCATTATAAAGCGTACTGGCCATCTCAGCAGCAACAAAGATATGCCCTACAACTTACTCAAAAAGGACAATCAATACCTCAACAACAACAAACAATGCAACCCATGCATAATCAACAGAACCATACAAATGGAAACGCAAGCGGTAGACAGGTACTACGATCATACAATTCACATCTAGTAAGAAGTATAAGGGAATACCAACTACCATTAGGAGCCAACAAACCGAAGATAGAAAAGTACGATGGAACCAATGATGAAACGTCCTAAAACTTAAGACTAAAAATTTCAAAATTTGAAATTAGTAAAACCATTATCCAAGATAACATCATCAAAACATCCAATATATCACAGTAATATAATATATTGAGCGATGTGGTGTGTGCACTACAATCATCCCGGGCTCTTCCCTTCGAACCGGAAGTACCTAAAACATAAACCTAAAACCGTAAGCACAAAGCTTAGTGAGTTCCCCAAAATACCATATACCATACATATCAACCATATAATGGGCCCTTCTCTATGAGTGTAATGTACCCCACCCTAACTCGCATAACGGGCCCAACCCACTAAGTATAATGGGCCTCGCTTTAAATCGCATAACGGGCTCCACCCAACAAGTATAACGGGCCTCACATTGATTCACATAACGGGCCCCGCCTACTGAGTATAAGAAGCCTCGCCCTAACTTGCATAACGGGCCCTTCCCAACATACAAACATATAAGTATAACAAAGGTAGTAGCGTACATAATAACTATTGGGATCTGCCCAGTAAGCATACAAGCATATACATATGTAAGAGTCACACATACATCTAGCATCCTAACATAACAAACCATAGGCTGTCATTGGTGTTTTCGACCTACTAAACATGGCGAGGAAACTCACCTCATAATCTGAAAGAATAGTTACACTGATCACTACTCTAAAAGCTATATGTACCGGTGACCTATACAATTAACAGAAACCCAAATCTCAAACTATAAATCAAATTACCCAAAATTCCCTTAGGTCAAACTTGGTCAACCATGGTCAAAGTCAAAGTCAAAGTCAAAGTCAACAGTCAAGGTCCAAATTTCAATATTTCTTCCCACTGGAGGACGCCCTGCATACCAAGAGAGTATGCCCAACATACTCTAATGTTGACCAAAAGCAGGGCGCTGACCGCGTACACGCAATGTACCATCAGGTACGCCAATCGTATGTATCCTGGTCCCAAAACACCATTAAGAGCTTATTCCATTAAGCCCTTACGTCCAAAACATAAATCTAAACCCAAAATGATATCCCAAGTCATAAAGTTTCCAACTTTATAAGTTTGCATGGCTATAAATTGCTTAATGACGAAAACCCTAAGTTTTTAACCCAATAAGAGATCACAACTCTTGTATGGAAGGGATGAAAGCGCAAAGATCACATTTTTATGGTTCATAATAGTTCCATAATGGATAAAGTTTCTAACTTTATCCATTAGAATGGTCCCAACAAACAAGATCTAGTGTTTAAGTCTAAAAGGGACCCAAAAGTGCATCGTTTTCAACTTCATCCATTAAGTACAAGTCTCCAACCTTCAGATCTGAATAAAAATGATGTTTAGATGGATAAAGTTTCCAACCTTATCCATCACAGTGCAAACCCGCTAGAGCTGTCCCAGGGACTGTGCCACGGGAGCGGGCTCCGACGGTCAAGTCAGATCAGCTAGAAGATCTGAGATGGTTCTCCTTAGCTGGAGAGGACCATCCTGGTGCTAGTGGTGGTGTATGGTGGCAGATGGCGGCGGGTGGCAGTTGAACCACTCGACCGGAGTATAGTGGCGGCTGAGCCATGAGGGAAGATCTAGGGAAGGGTCCCCCCATGGAGGAGATACTATTCATTATATAGGGGATAATTTGGTCAGGCCTTGGGCCAACCCAATTCAGGCCCAGCTAGCAAGGAGTTGGGCGAGGCCGCCCGAAGGCACTGGGCGGGGCTGGCGGGCACGCCCTAGGCAGGACTGGCGGGCGCGCACCAGGAAGGGATGGCAAGGGAGTGCCAGGTGAGGGAGCGCCTGACCAAGCCGGCAGGAGAGTCCCCAGCAGGGCTGGTAAGGGAGTCCCCAGCAAGGTTCGCAAGGGAATGCAAGGCAGGGCTGGCAGGAGCACACCAGGCCAGGCTGGCGCGCTAGAGCAGTCTAGGACATGCTAGTGGACCATATATCATCAAGTCCCCCCAGTATGGTGTTATTGGTACGTGGCCAATGACATCAGACTGGAACTAGTCATATAAACCAACAAGAGAGTCCCCAGCGAGGATGATAAGGGAGTCCCCGACAAGGTTGGCAGGAGCGCGCCAGGCCAGGCTGGTGCGCTAGAGCAGTCTGGGCCATGCTAATGGACCATATATCATCAAGTCCCCCTAGTCTGGTGTTATTGGTACACGACCAATGACATCGGACAGGAACTAGTCATATAAGCTATGCGTTGTCAATCCATAACAAGGTCATAAAATTTCAAGATCTAAACTTTTTTCACTACAAGTGAACCAAAGCTCATGACATCCAAAACTAGCTTGATCTAACAATTTCGTCATCAAGATTCAAACTTTGTACCTCTAGAAGAAAGATCAAGGTAGACAAAGTATGGATCTACAATGCAACCAACACTTCTTTAATGAGTTTCTTCTTCTCCAAGGTTCACCAAGAACACTCCAAAGCACTTAAAAACACCTTGTTTTTGCTCATAAGGCTCAATCTAGGTTTAGGGTTACAAGAGAGGGTGTTGGAGAGATGGAGGTTGAGAATGGAGTGGTTTTGGGGAAGTTAAGGAGCTTAAATAGATCTCAAACCTTGAAAGTAGGGTTTTAGGCACTGATCGCATACACCCAATGTACTCAATTTATTCCAAGCATACTCATGCATACTCAATACGCCTATCATACTCAATTTATGCCCAACGTACGTGCTTGACCAAAAAATCATCCTAACTTCAAAAAGTCGGAACTTCTACGTTCCAACTCCGTTTTCGATGTTCTTTATATCCACATAAAGGTATTGAAGAGCTCTACAGTATTATCTAAATATCTTGTACTATAAGCTTCCTGAAACAAAAAAAATCCATAGTTCATGCAAGAACACGACCTATGACTTTTCCCTTTCTTCCCTTTGGCCCAAAACATAATTCAAGGGTTAATATCTAAACAAACATTACCTTCTTCCACAAGGAATAAACTTTTCCTCCTTAAGGCCCAAAGCCTTACCCACGACCTATAAATGGCAGGAAACAGGATGTTACAATTCTCACACTACTTAAATTAGATTTCATCCTCGAAATCCGTCTCGATTAGTATTCCTAAAACAACACCAACATATTCCATGAACTCCCTCTAACCATTTCGAAATCAAGGCATCTTATAAATAAAACTTAATAGATTACTCCGAAACCTTAACTACCAACAAGCATCCTAGTAACTTGAAAATGCTCAAACACAACAATTTTTTTCTAACTACCTGACCCAACTTCCAGAGAAAACTACACAAATCAGGGACTCTGATTAATATAACCACAAACCATCCTCGTCATCATACTTCCCAAAACCGAGAACCCATCAGGTTGTTCTCAGAAACCTTACCCTAAGACTGCTGTTCATCCATTCGTCGAACGTACCCCTAGTCCCTGACTAGGGACACCACTAAAACATGCTAAAAAGATACTCTAAACATTCTGATTGTGAATTACACCCACAAACTTTACATATACTCTTGACTTCTTGACAAGTGATCACCAACCCGCTGCCCCCACATGCATAAGAATGGTGAATCCAAGAATTCACACATTGCATCGAAATCCCTCATCAGCTCAGGTGTACCCCCATTTGACAAATCACTCGAGATTTTAGAACCAACTCCACATACTAGAAACCAAACTCCTAATAGACGACCCGCAAGACGATGGGGGCCACCATAACAACCATTCATCGAGCGACTTCCACTGCACACATAATATACCATTTTAAATAAAATTTCCTAACCACATGATCCAAACCATCTGGTCATCGAGTCTCCTGTCTCCCAAGAACAACGCACTGCATCTAACCATGCCAATTAGACTAACGATTCGAGAACTAAAAGTCTCAACCAAATGACTACCGGGTCTAAAGATACTCAGCAATCAACCCACTTTCTCATACAAAACCCATTCACCATTGCTTTTGATGCTAACCAAACACAACCCATGCCATGCCTTTTTTTCACGTACAATTCCTTGCACATCATAGGTTACTACCCATGCAAAATTAGACGAAAACATGGTCATACCCAACCAATGAATGGGATAGGCGATTGTATTCTTTCTTCCTCACAACCTTACCCAAAGGGCGAGGTACTAATAGATTTAACGAAATGATGAACCTAAACCGTTAACAAAAACATCCTCATGAACGATCGACACAAGATCCCACACCTAGATTTAAACTGAACATATTCCACCAATTCATAACTAGCTCAAGGAAACTACCAAGGTTATCTCGAATTGCTGCCAAAACCTAAGCCTTCTATGTACCAAAATTTCGGACTTTAATTTAGGGTAAACATACCCAGAAACCAAAGAAAATATAAAACACACGGAACGTGACCGTTGGTCGACACATACATTGAACTTCAACTGAAACATCTTGAAACTTTCGAAGAACCTCCACTTTTGATGACAATCTATATAACGAGTCGAGGAATCCCTCAACACTCAATGGTCAACCCGATCATCCCAAACGCCTATTGACCGATTAAGTGACACTCTGAAAGGAAACACTGGCTACAACAAGATCCTTATCCAACATGTTCTTTCTGAAAAGACAACTCTTGCATTCCTGAACACATACATCTAATGATAACTTGCTTTGCACCTTTGTCCTGACCAAATCCTAAAACGATGTTCCGTATACCCGAACCGCAAATCCTTGCAACCCATTTTATTGAAATCATAACTCAAACATAGCAATGATCCTTCAACCAAAATAGTCAGTTCTCCCCCACTTAGGGTTCGAACTACCACCAAATAAAGTTGCGGACATACCACAAAGTTATCCCAGATCTCAGATGGAAAGACTCATCCCTATAATAGTTAGACTCAAATGAGAGCTGCATAGTAGGGTCAAATATGTTACTCTGAGATTATTTAACCTATTCCACATGTGACTTAACATATTCACTTAATGGTTAAATCAGATCATCATGAGTCCCACAAAGTGCAAAGCAAGCAACACTCGTGTAGTAACACTCCAAGTCATAGCCAAATAGAGGGCATCTCAATCTCACTTCCTACCAAGAAAGATTTCAAATCTAGCATAACATCCAATTCCTCTTACGCTACGAGGCATCACATATTAGGCCAATCCATCCCCTAAACATTTCCACAACTGAGAAACGTGAAACACGCTATGGATCTAACTAAACCACTTGGGAAGATCCAGGTGATAAGCAACCCAGCCCACCCATGCCAAAAAACTAAAAAGGACCGATGTACCTGGGGAAACCACCACACTACTCCTCACCATTAGCTGCATAAGGAAATCACCTAGCTTCCTCTAACTAGCTCACGAATACAATTACATATTGTCAGCACCAAATAATTCTTCGAATGAAAGGTCTAACACTACAACAGTTGGACTCAAACAAGAGTTATGTAGTAGAGTTAAAACCTAACCTTCTAAAATTATCTAATCTCAACAATATGTAACTTAATATACTCGTTTACTAGTTAGCTGAGGTTAATGGAAACTCCTAAAAGCACAAAGCAAGCAACATTTGAACATCGAGTAATCAAAACAAACATAACCTAAATAGACCATCCTATAACTAATTGATCAGAACTAGCATACAAGTATACAAGCTCATACAATAGACATATAAAGGCATCTCTCCTAGAATTCTATCATGAAAATCCTGAGTAGATCCTTAGCCCAAACTAGCATGCAATTCATAGATTCATAAATCAAATGATATCATAATACATGTATGGGTATTTTGGGAAAACTTACTTGAGCTCTGTCGATTGCTTGCACCACACCCTTTTTCTTTTATTAGAAGAACCCTTTCATAAAACATTTCTTTTTGAAAAATCTACCAAACCCTTAGTTTGAGTTCAGACACACCCGATAGTATGCTCGAATCCCTCAAACTAAGGCTCTGATACCAACTTGAAACGTCCTAAAACTTAAGACTAAAAATTTCTATTTTTAAATTAATAAAACCATTATCCAAGACAATATCATGAAAACGATTGTGAATCAAAGTATATCAATAACATCCAATATATCAAAGTAATATAAAATGTCGAGCGATGTAGTGTGTGCACTGCAATCATCCTGAGCTCTCCCCCTTCGAACTAGAAGTACCTGAAACATAAACCGAAAACCGTAACGACAAACATTAGTGAGTTCCCCAAAATACCACATAAAATACTCGTCAACCATATAATGGGCCACGCCCGATGAGTGTAATAGGCCTCACCCTAACTCGCATAACAAGCCTCTCCCACTGAGTATAACGAGCCTCTCCCTAACTCGCAAAAGACCCCCCACCGAGTATAATGTGCCTCGCCCTAACTCTCATATCGGGCCACACCCACTGAGTATAACGGGCCTCACCCTGACTCACATAACGGGCCCTACCCAGTAAGTATAACGAGCCTCGCCCTAAGTCGCATAACGTGACAACCAGAAAATTTTGAGTCGAGCAAATTCTAAAGGGTTTTGTGTATAAGTGTACCCACAACGTATATATGTTGCAATAAAAATCATTGAAAGGCAGGAAGGCATCATTTGTATGATTTATATATATATATATATATATATATATATATATATGTGCTTTGAAAATCATATTCATAACAAACACTTGAAAGTCAATAAGATAGACCAAGAATTTTGAAAATTCCAATTGAATTTAAACATGTTTTAGGCCTAGAACCGAAATCATACCTAAGACCGAGAACCCCCCCCCCCCCCCCAACCAACCAAAAACCCTTGCGATGGAATACCACTCAGACCGAAAATTCTTTGTTTTGGGAGTTCTCAGTTAGGACCGAAGACTCTTTGGACTAAAATCCCCTCATGTTCTCGGTGGCACCTTTGGACTGAAGACACATGTTCTCGGTTGGCATAGGAGATTTTTGCTAGAAATAAAGATGAGGTGTTGATCTTATGACTTGATGTTTTCCTCCTTTCCAATGCAAAATTATACCCAACATATATCCATGCTAACAACCAATAGTTAACTAAGCAAACATCCCATTAATTTCTTTTATATACCTTCGGTCGAGAAGGCTTTCTTCCACCCATCATTATCTTCTTTCATCATTCACTCATCTTTTTCTCTCAAGAACAAGCTCATGTTCTTCCAAGATCATCACCTCCATGTTGGTTCTTAGGACTTTTGGTAAGAAATTCATGATAATCTAGTGTTTTAATACATTTTCATGTCAATTTTATCCTATTTACACACATTATTCTGTGATAAACCCTTAGGATAATACCATTTCTAAGAACTTCATCAACCTCATTCAAGAGTTTAGGCTTAGAAATCTTCACATCATATCTTCAAACAACCCAGAAATCCACTCAAGGTGAGTTCATACCCCCACTTTTTTGAGATTTTCATATTTTAGGGGGGGGGGGGATACAAGTCAAAAGTTGGTTTATTACACAAATACTTGCATGTTTCATCTTTATGTTGATGTATAAGCCATTATTTGCACAAGATATGATTATCACTAGCTTTTATACAATTATTTGTGATATATTTGTTTGACATGCAAAGCTATAAAAAAACAAAACATATTCTATGTTATAAGAATCATAAGAAAAAAAAAATTGGTTTGAAAAACTACAAGGTTTTGGAAGCATTTTACTAAAAGATAACTTTTCTAACAAAAAGGGGTATATTATAATTATTTCACCATTTCGGTGGGTTACAACCTAAAAATATGATGTTTTGATCATGTATTTTGACACCAAGATAACAACTTTGTATTTACATAAAAGATTATATAAATAGTCTCAACAAAAAAACAAGATAAACTATAGTTGGTATAGTTTGGGAGTCACAAAACTACAATATCATTTCACAAGAATCAAATAGTTATTTAAAGACATAATTATTTTATTTACATAAAAACGGAGTTTTCAATATACGTAAATCGACTGAAACAATTTTGTGAGACAGTTAGCTTCCCTGTACCTACCCGAGTACACGTTAAGTCTTGAACTATAACCAAAGTCTCTTGTAGGGAGAGCATGACACTTGTGTATAGATCTATACGGGATTGACAACCCTGCACCTAAACTGTTAGCTGCCGTTAGACCGACAGGTCTAGGGTGATAAATGTTGTAGCAGTCCCAACTCTCGAAGCACGTCATTTAGGTCACTAGTTGTATTAGTATGGTTATAACAACTCACATATGGTATCAACAACACATTTTATTTACGGGGTAACATACATTTCAAGTAGTTTTATATAAAGATAAAACTTCATTACGTCATTTTACAGTACAATATTTCTTACATTTCTAGTCTTGGGACTTAAGACTTACAACTTATTTTTAAGAAAATATTGGATTTTTGAAAATATACACTATCATTTTCATGAAACAGTTACAAACCCTTTTCATACAAAATGCTTATGAACTCACCAACTTAATTGTTGACACTTTTCAAAATCACTTGTATTCTTAGGAAATTAGTAAACAGGTATTCAAAGCAATTTTTTGGAGGATGGGACGTCGTCGCATCACACTATTCTTTTTTGTCAGATGCATCTGATATCATGTAAACAATACTTGAATACAATGTAAACTTATTAAATATTCAATGCAATGGTGGTAATGCTTTGTTTCATTTATTTTCAATTGTTATGATACTGTATAATGACGTTATTCACCCTGGACGTTTCCGCCATTCCGGTTCGGAGGTGTGACACATAACGGGCCCCGCCCAACAGACAAACATACAAGTATAAATAAGGTAGTAGCATACAAAATAACTATCGAGCCCTGCCCAGTAAGCATACAAGCACATACACATGCAAGAGTCACACATACATCTAACATCCTAACATAACAAACCATGGGTCGACATTGGTGCCTTTGACCCACTAAAGATGGTGAGGAAACTCACCTCACAGTCTGAAAGAATAGCTGCACTGATCACTGCTCTAAAAGCTATCTCTACCGGTCAACTATACAATTAACAGGAACCCAAATCTGAAAGTATAAATCAAATTACTCAAAATTCCCTTTGGTCAAACTTGGTCAACTCTAGTCAAAGTCAAAGTCAAAGTCAATGGTCAAGATCCAAAATTAAGTATTTCTTCCCAACGGTGTATGCCCTATGTACCAAGAGAGTATGCCCAACGTACTCTGATGTTGACCAAAAGCGGGGCATTGACCGCGTATGTGCAGCGTACCGCCAGGTACACCCAACGTATGCAACCAGTCCCAAACTCCATTAAGAGCTTATTTCATTAAACCCTTATGTTCAGAACTCAGTTCCAAGCCCAAAATGATATCCTAATTCATAAAGTTTCTAACTTTATGACTTTTCATGTCTATAAAGTGCTTAATGACCAAAACCCTAAGTTCTCAACCTAATAAGACATCTAAACTCGTATATGGAAGGGATGGTAGGGCTAATATCACATTTTTATGGTTCATAATAGTTCCATAATGGATAAAGTTACCAAATTTATCCATTAGAATGGTCCCAACAAACAAGATCTAGTGTTTAAGTCTCAAAGGGACCCAAAAGTGCATCTTTTCAACTTAATCGATTAAGTCCAAGTCTCTAACCTTCAGATCTGAATCAAAATGATGTCTAGATGAATAAAGTTTCCAACATTATCCATAACAAGGTCAAAAACTTTCAAGATATAAACTTTATACACTTAAATTGACCCAAAGCTCATAACACCCAAAACTAGCTAGATCTAACAATTTCATCATCAAGATTCAAACTTTATACCTCTAGAAGAAAGATCAAGGTGGAAAAAGTCTGGATCTACAAGCTCCAATGCAACCAACACTTCTTCAATGAGTTCCTTCTTCTCCAAGGTGCACCAAGAACACTCCAAAGCACTTAAAACAACTTCTTTTTGCTCACAAGGCTTAATCTAGGGTTAGGGTTACAAGATAGGGTGTTGGAGAGGTGGATGCTTAGAATGTAGTGGGTTTAGGGAAGTTAAGGAGCTTAAATAGGGCTCAAACCACATAAATAGGGTTTAGGAACTGCTCGCGTACACCCAACGTACTTAATTTATGCCCAACGTACTCAGCCATACTTAGTATGCCTATCGTACTCAATTTACGCCCAACGTACGCAGCTGAACCAAAAATCATCCTAAATTCAAATGGTCATAACTTCTTCGTTCGAACTATGTAGTCTACATTCTTTATATCCATGGAAAGATATTGAAGAACTGTATAAGATTATCTAAATATCTTGGACTAAAAACTTCTTAAACAAAAATCCACATTTCATGGAAGAACATGACCTATGACTTTTCCCTTTCTACCCTTCGACGCAAAACACAATTCAAGGATAAAATGTCTACACCAAAATCAACTCCTTCCACAAGGACTAAACTTTGTCTCTGTGACAACCGTCAAATTCTGGTCAATTCAAAGTCAAATAAAGTCACCAAGTCAAACCGATCAGCTCAACTAACCCTTGTGTACTTGGACTTACTTTCAATATTTACTAAACAACTCGCTATTCTGATAAGAAAACATAAATTGAAAAGTAGTTACAACTAGATCTCTTTAACCTAAAAACTGTAGTACGTGGCGAGCCAAACCGATAAAACAATGATGCTTACTCATCGGGAGTGTGTAAGATCCTTAAACGAGGCTTAACAGGGTTTACTAACCATGCATTGCGATGCCGGACACTTACAACTGTCCCACACGGAACCTCTCTCAATCGTTTTCACTCTATCTCTCTCTATGTCAAATCTCTCCAAGTATGTGAAATCTCTCTCAAATATCTCTCGGTAATAGAAATCTCTCCAAGAATGTCAAATCTCTCCCAAATCCCTCTAAGCATGTGAAATCTCCCTCAAATATCTCTCTGTATGAGAAATCTCTCCAAGAATGTCAAATCTCTCCCAAATCTCTCCAAGTATGTGAAACTTCTCTCAAATATCTCTTTGTATGAGAAATCTCTCCAAGAATGTCAAATCTCTCCCAAATCTCTCCAAGTGTGAGAAATCTCTCCCAAATCTCTCTCAAAAGTTTCCCGTAACTTTTTGGAATCATTCGGGTCATTCCGACCCTTAACCGGGTCAAAAACGGCACAAAACGAGGCGAAAATGAGAAAAATAGGCTTTAGGAACCCAAACCAAGAGAGAAGCTTCTTAGGACCCGAAGGTCCTCTTAGGGACTGAGAGCAAGAGGAGCCGAACCGAACCCTCCTGAGCCGAACCGAACCCTCCTGAGCTGAACCGAACCCGAAGGTACTGTTCACCACTAACCGAAACCGAACCTCGCCCTGGAAGAACCGAACCGAAGGTACTGTTCACCACTAACCGAAACCGAACCTCGCCCTGGAAGAACCGAACCGAAGGTACTGTTCACTACTGTTCACTACAGTTCGTTCGGTTCTGACTTCTCGCATTTCATCGCCGGACCGAACCCTCGCCCTCGCCTCTCACTTCCGGTTCGCGCCTTCTCGTTTCTCACCTCCTCGCCCCTTCGTTTCCCTCTGTTCTCTCTCTCCCTCTCGGTTCCTTCCTTCTCTCTTCCTCCCTCTCGGTTTCTGCCTCTCTCTCTCTCTCTCGGTTCAGCACCAGAAGGCCGAGCCTCGGCCAGAATTCGCATATTTGCCACTTTTAGCCCATTTTTGATATTTTTAACATTTTAAGCCCGTTTTTCATGATTTTAAAGCGGGATTTTCCCCAGAAATTATATTTTAACATAATAAACTCTAAATATTCATAATTTAAACATATTTTGATGAAAATCATTATTTAAATAATAAAAATCAAATGGGTGAATTATTAAAGGTGGAGTGTTGACTTTGCCTTATCCAATGTCACAAGCAACCACCCCACACCCACTCTTTGACTAACCACACCTCCCCACCTTACCTAGGTCACATCAATGTCATTTCCACTCAATTTACACTCATTCCCACGTTTTTAGAGCTGGAACAAACATCCTCTCTCCTCATTTTCTCTCATTTGCCCTCATTTCACTAAGTATCAAACACCACTTTCTCTCAAACTTTTCCCACTCCAAACTCGAGATTCAAGGCTGATCTTCACGTGTTCTTCCACTCTTAGTAAGTATAATTCATCCTCCTTATGATTATTTCACTTCATTCTACTCAAATCATGAATATCTTACACAAACTCCATCATATTAGCGTTAGAGCTTCGAATCTTCAAGTGATTCTTCAAGTGTTCTTGGGTTGAACACTTCTCTTCATCAACACTTACCTACTGAAATCACTTAAGGTGAGTTCATACCCCTACATTTTCATGTTTTCTCAAGTTTTCAGGGGGGGAATACAAGTTAAAACACTAAGAACATAATTAAAATTTTCTAACAGCCTTCATCAGAAAAGTTCAACTCCATTCACGGACTGTTTTGGGCATCTTAAACATTTTTGTTTTCAAAACTGTACAAGGTGCAAATATTTCAAGTTTGTAGCTTTAAAATGACTACTTGCACATCTCCATACGATTTTTCTACAATTTATGGTGATTTTTACAAAACTGCCTATCATTTCAAACAACAATCCGGACCAGTCTGTGATTATGGACTTTTTCACCCAAGTTAGAGGTCATTAAAAATTGTGATAAAAATTATGAGCAAACTAGACACATTTTGTGAACTCTCAGAATTTATGGATCTAGTTTTCGACTTCGTATAATTTTTCTATGATTTTTCCAAAACAGGGCAGAATTGCTAAATTTTGCCAACAGCATGTAAATATCATAACACTTTGTATTATGTTGAGCAAAGTGTATAATCATAAGTTCTAATATTTGAATGTGTTTCCTTGCTAGTTTATCATTATGAACTGAAACTAAGTCATTCATATTAATATTATTCATTCATTTAGAACACGTATTATGTAACTATAAAAGTATAGTTTGATAAATTCACAACACTAATACATTTCCATAAAAGAATTCATACATATTATATACATTTTAGATGAACTATAATAGGTATAGTTTATGATACATCACTCAACACACTTATACAAAAAGGGGTACAAATACAAAGTGCCGGGTCTCTATACAAAAAGGGGTACAAATACAAAGTGCCGGGTCTCTATACAAAAAGGGGTACAAATACAAAGTGCCGGGTCTCTATACAAAAAGGGGTACAAATACAAAGTGCCGGGTCTCTATAAAGAAAGGGGGTACCGATACAAAGTACCAGGTTCACTTAAGTTAGTTATTATGATATTAAAACTATATTGCATCTAGAACTGTTAGACTTCAACTATAATCGCTGAGCGTACATGTTTGAGTCCTATAAGAATTTGTCTCGATTGGCCTAGAATTAGTGATGCCTGCCTCATCTCCTGTTCCTTGTTTGGTTGTGGACCTAGGGCAGACCCACCATATTCAACGTTTTATCTAATTTAAGCCTTATATAACTTATATACGTTGGACGATTATAGAGGAACTCTAAGGGTCATTCTAGGGTTCATTAATGCATCATATAGGAATATTTCTATTCACACTTAACTAAGAAAATATTGGATTTTCTGGAAATCAAACTATATCGATTTTACAAGGAAAACGGTTTCTACTTCAAACAAAACTCTTATGAACTCACCAACTTAATTGTTGACACTTTTAAAACTACTTGTATTCTCAGGAAATCAGTGAAACAGGAAAACTTCATCGCTTTGAGGATGGGACGTTAAACCGTCAACAATTTATTTTGTCATCATAATGTAATTGCTTTTGAAACATATAAACATATACTTTGGTGTAACTTTTGCAATTATATATATGGTGGTTGTTTTTACTTTGAGCACTATTATACACGTTGTTGTGATACTGTACATGAAGTCCTCCACCCCCAGACGTTTTCGCCATCCTTGGTTTGGGGGTGTGACAGTCTCCTTAAGGCCCAAAGCCTTACACCATCGACTTTTGGACCACGACCCAGCAATGGCAGGAAACAAGATGTTACAAATAATCCTGATAATTACATAGAAAATTATAGGTGGATGATGGATGCTTACTATTTAGATGAAAATTATTGGTGTATTTTCTTCCTAAACACTGTATCCAGAGTAGCGTGATTATGGTACACAAGTTTGTTGGTAGAAAGTCTACACAAATTCAATCAACTCTGAGAGGAATTTGTCGTCACTTGATACAACAAAGAAGGTACACGATGGACGCACACGCCATCCTAGGATCCAGAAAATGGGACGATGAATGTATTAGTGATTTTATGCATCGATTCAACAGAGCCAAACTAAACACCTCGGAGAAAACCGACAACATGGTAATAGCTACTTTACATACAGATTGTGACCAATATAACTATTTAAAAAGTTAGTAGGGAGAGAACCATCTTCCAGAAAAGAAATGATGGAAAGAGTTCACCGATACATGAAGCAGGAAAATGCAGCGTTCGGAATAATCAATACCAACAAAGGAGATAAACCAACAAGAGTTCCCTACACTAGATGAAATAAATGCACGTGAAACAACAAGGAACGAAACAAGCTTGCTTAAGTCGCTATCCACGACTAATCGCGACATGATAGCGAATTGTCATGATTCTCAGAACAAGGTAGCGTTAATAAGCGAAAGCAAGTAAAGCACACCAAAACATAATGGAGAAAAAATTGGGAACAAAGATCAACGAAGATACTGTGATTTCCACGAGTTCACATGACGTGACACCATCAAGTGCACCATGTTATGAAGAGAACTAGAAAACAAGATGCAGTTAAGACAACTTACTGACCTAATCAAGAGCCTTCGATCTAAGCATCTGGAAAGCATCACACCAAAAGAGCCGATAATACTGAACTCGAGGAAAAATGAAATAGTCATGCTGCGAAAAATGCACCAATGGAAGTTAACAAATGAATGAGAAAACTACACTTTCACATTTGACGAGTGGGATTATAGTCATGACCACTACAGAGGAGTCGAACCAATCGTCATCGGTGACTTAATAGGAAGGAAACAAGCACTTATTTAGACAACTACCTAGGCACATGCATATAAAAGTGGAACCAGTAGATAATTACTTAATAAACTTTTCCGGTCATAACATATGGCCAGAAGGAGCAATCACATTGCCATTAACCCTTATCAATTATTATAAAGGGAAAAATAATACAAAACTCAGACACTTCGTTATCTTAAATGCATTATAACCATACAAAGTCCTCTTTAGAAGAATGATAATGCATAAATTCAAGGCCATAACATCAACAATACACATAGCGGTCAAGTTCCAAACAATGTCAGGCATCGGTACGATATACACCAAATGGAGATCGGGACTAGAAAGAAAACTGGAGGATGAAAAGAGCATGAAGAACAGCTTGAGCAGATTCGAGGTCCATAAAGGTAGCAAGAAGGCCTCAGAAAAAGATGGAAAGAACGCCAATCAAAACAAATTTGAAAACAGTAAAAAATGATCTGAAGAAGGAATAGAAGAAAATGAGTGCTTAAAGGAAGCATTACAATTGCTGACAGAAAAAGCATCATTGATCACAATCGAAGACAGTGCATCAATAATTGTTAACCAAATTAAATGTACAATAAGCACCATGCCAGTTACTGCACAGGAAGTGAAACAGGGGTCAGGGAAGTAATAAGAAGTGGTGGGAATATGCGAAAAAATAAAAAGTTACACACGTATTACAGAGGAAAGACTACACGAGACGATAGACACAAAGGAATGGAAAAGACAACCCAAGAAAGGTAAAATAGTCTAAAAAAACAAGAGTACGACGAACCTATCAGGTGACAAGGAACTTGAACAACATATACAAAGCAAGCAGGACGGAGAAAACTCGTCAACTAGCATAAGCTAAAGTTAAAAAGAGATCACCAACAAAGTTGCCAAAAGCGGGGTAGGGGGTATAGATAGCTAGAACGGAAAGTAGAAAAGAAACAAGACCCATAACTAACCCTTGATGAAGGCTAGAAGGCAGAGGATGGGTATACCAGGTTGGCTAGGAAAAAGGCATCAACCTATCAAAAGTGCGTTGTAGGAAACATGGTGAAAGTCGTTATCGTCGTTTCACGATAAATAAAAATGAATGCCATTATGAAAAACCAATAATATATTTATTCTTTTTTAAAAAATGTAGCTTAGTCATTTATCTACATATTTCTAAAGGTCGAACTTCAAAATTACGACCTAGGCTACCTGCTTAGCGCAATAATATCTTTATTCGTTTTAAACATCGTAGCTCGATCAACTAAATACATCTCTCTAAAGGTCGAAGTTCAAAACTCCGATCTTGGCTACCTACGTAGCCCAATAATATCTTTATTCTTTTTAAATAATGTAGCTCAGTCAGCCTACTACATCTTTCTAAAGGTCGAAGTTCAAAAGTCTGACCTAGTCTACCTAATTAGCCCAAGAATATCTTTATTCTTTTTAAACAATGTATCTCGGTCAGCCGACTACATCTCTCTAAAGGTCAAAATTTAAAACTCTGACCTAGGTTACCTGTTTAGCCTAAGAATAGCTTTATTCTTTTTAAACAATGTAGCTCAGTCAGCCGACTATATCTCTCTAAAGGTCGACGTTCAAAACTCTGATCGAGCCTACCTGCTTAGCCCAAGAATATCTTTATTTATTTAAACAATGTTGCTTGGTCATCTAACTACATCTTTCTAAAGGTTGAGGTTGAAAACTCCAACCTAAGCTACCTACTTAGCCTAAAAATATATTTATTCTTATTGAATAATGTAGCTTGGTCAGCCGACAGTATATTTCTAAAGGTTAAAGTTTAAAATTTTGACCTAGGCTACCTAATCAGCCCAAGAATATCTTTATTCTCTTTTAAATAATGTAGCTCGGTCAGTCGAATACATCTTTCTAAAGGTCGAATCTCAACCCGCTGACCTAGGTTACCTGATTACCAAGAGAATATCCTCATTCTTCCTAAATAATGTAGCTTGGTCAGCCAACTACATTTTTCTAGAGATTGAAGCCAAAAACCCCAATCGAGACTACCTGCTTAGACTAAAAGCTTACGTCTTTCCATAGACAAATAAGGCACGACACATAAGTCATGAAAAAAAAAAGAAAAGGGTCATAGTTGATACCCTTTCAAAATATTAGTTCCTCCTGAAAAATAGCAAGAAGGTCAAGCAAACAATATAGAACCAACCCCAAACGGAACCACATACCTAGGACATATATGAAAAAAAACATTACCAAGCAAGCTACACAAGAATAATGGTCATAAAAATACACGACTAAAACACTACCAATTGGTTACAATAAGATTTAACACAAGGAAAAAATCATATTCAAACAACATTACAAAGAAACATGAAGCATAAATATCCAGAGTCAGAAACTCCAACTTCAAATAATGATAAACTGACATAACCAAATTGTACGATTCATAGAAACAAGAGGAATTATAAGCAACACCACCCATCATTCAAGACCCACCAACACCCGCACCACCACCATGACATATAGACACCCTGTTGTTAGTTGGTCCTACTAATGCACATAACCGCTCAATATTTGATAAAGTAAAACCAAATTCAACCAAGTAATCACCACAAAATAAAGTAGAGAATGATTCCTCCATCTTCTGTGCACGAGTTGGATCATATAACGGAATTTCAGTCTTGCTCAATCCCAAGTTATGCTCTGTATTCATCATCTCACAACCAGTTCTCTTGCCAAAATCAACACAAATACTTTGAAGATCACGATTAGCATAAAAAAAGGATGACTCAGCAATGAGCTTATCCACAAACTTTGCGATTCCACACGATAACACCCAATACATATCCTCACCGGCTTTGTGTAACCTGCTCTCCATTCCAACTACAATTTCCTATAAATCTGTGTTTCAGAGAGAAGAGTCATTCAAATCAACCTTTAACTTTTGAACACCATGCTCGAACATTGCTACTTTGTCCACCAAACCAAGTTTTTCCAATTCAAGGGATGCCACCATATCCTTTTGCATCAAAACTTCATCGTGATAACCAACCAACTTATTCTCCAAAACAACCTTGTCATTTTGCAGTATGGACAATTCGCCCCTTACCTTGTCCATCTTGACTTGAGAAACCATATCAACACCATGAAAGACCTTCTCTAACTTAACAAACCATCCACAAGCTTCATATACTGGTCATGAAACGATTTTACATTATGGAAGCACCACTAGAAAAAACTACAAATGGTTTTACAAGCTCCTACATCTTCTTAAATTCATCATGAAGGCCACGATCTTCTTGATGCATGGTCTCATTTTCGTCGAGCCATGAGATAACTTCTTGACCTAGAACCATGTTCTCAGCAAGTTTAATCTTGAACATATCTTGGATATGCTCTCTGCGACCTTGGATAACATTTGAGTGGGTACCAGGAGAGGAAATTTTTTCAAAAAAGGAAATAGAAACCTTAGGATCCATTAAACTTTTCTCTCGCCTATATTCCGACGATGGAGCATAAATAGGACCAGACATATGAGGGAAATTAGCATCATGAGGAGGACTGTTTGCGTTTAATTGAGCAATATATGTAGAAGGACGACCAATACCGAGGCTACTAGAAAAAGAAGAGAAATCCCCAGGATCCTAGGAACAAGACCTCTTGAGAACTCTATCACACTACCCCTTTCACCGCTAGAAAGAATAGCTGCTAAATCGGCCGAGGCAATGGAACCTCTCCCTCTCTTATGAAAAACTAATGGTTGCTCACCACCCCCATCACCATTATCATCATTGGAAACAACCACATGGCCAGTCAAAACAAGTGGAGTACAATTACTAGTCGTATCATCGTAGCGGTCATGGACCCTAACTGAGGATTCAAAATCTCTCTTCTCATCCTCTTGTGTGTTACTACCATTACTACCACTATAAGTAAAACTATCATCAATAAGAGGAAGGTCAAAGTCATCAAAGCCACGATCGCGTGCTGCAATCTTACCCTCTAAAAAATTAGACAAAAGGAATGGTCTCCATCTAAACAAATTAACATAAGATGAGTACACATAAGGAAAGAAAGAGGGAGCAATATTTATGAAAGAAAAATACTTGGACCATGGAAAAACAAAGTGGGAACAACGCCAAGGCACAACTAATACAAAATCATGCCAACCTGACCTAACACATCTTCATGAAAATTCTTCATCATTACATTGAAATAAGAAATCTTATCTATATTCTGACCCAAATCACTAGTCCTATCAGGCTTTTGATCATCAATCATACCAGGAAGATGAAATTCATTCCAATAAAAGAAGCAAGAAGCATTCAACCAGATGAAGTTATTTTTCTAATTTTTTATGGATTTGAGAAGACCCTCAATAAAACTCTGTCCCCTAGACCAAAAATAGTACCATGCCCCATTACTACAAATATGAAAAAGGTACTGGAATAAAACAACGGTGGGTACGACCAAAGAGGCATGCCAAAGAAACTGAAAGTAGATAACCTTGAAAATAGAATTAGGTTTTAACTTACAAGTATTAATTTTCTACACTTCAATAATCGACCCAAAGAATAGGGAGGAAGGCACATGAAGACCATCTTTAAAATAGCAGAGATAGATACCAACTTTACCTAGTGAGGGACGATCGATCACGACATCTAGACTAGGAAGAGAAACACCGTCCCCGTCAACAAGATGATACTTAGTAGAAACATGTTCAAGGAGTTCACGATTATCGAAAGAATGGATGATGAGCATAACAGAGCGAGAAATTTTCTTCCAAAATAAACGAGGTTTCAAGAAAGAGAAAGAAAAAAGAGAATAAGGAAAGAAAAAAGGAATAATAAAAACAACTGTCAAAGATGTGATAAGCATTTATGATAAGAGAAATGGGAAACCCAACTACTACAAAAACGCTCAAGTGCCTATGGACAATATCTAGGCACGTGAGACCAGACAACATGTAATCGCTAAACTCGGAGGATTTTGAAAGACAATAATTATTTTAGCCCAATTATTATAAATCAGCTATACTTTATAACAATTAGGCTGGGGGCTTAATAGGGTATGGGCTCAAGCCTACATAGTACCAGGCCATCAAATGTACTTTGCCCAGTTAAATAGCTACAAGTGTAGGAATGATACCAAGCATGTCGGATAACAATCACCATACTCCCGTACACACCCTATGAAGCATCCACAAGAAACATGGAAATGACAAGACTATTTTAATAAAAAGGAGCTTTACCCCAATGACCTACGGACCAATGCAAAACCCAAAAGAAGGGATCATGAATTGGTCTGAGCCTTGATTACAAAGCAAGGCCCTGTCTAAACCAAAGGAGGAAAGCCTTAACTCTTCACAATTCTAGCAAGTTCAACATCCATTACCCATATATGACTTCTAACTTAGGCATTAGAGTGAAATATCGGGGTTCAACCTTCGGTAAAACTTTCTAACTTAGATTTTTCAACTTCATGCAACGTATTGCAAGGGGTTCATATTGGAAGAAGCTCGTATACGGTTAACCACACATGTATCCGGGAAACCACATAGCAACAACATTAAATTATATTAACCACTCAATATATTTTGAGTGGTCAATAAAAAAATAAGTTATGAACTCCAATAGTAAAAAATTATGAACCCAAATGGTAATAAATGGTCAATAAACATAAATTAATAATAATAAGCTATAATATAAAAGTTACCCAATTCTTAGTACCCCTTCCCTTACATGATTTATGTGTTTTTATGTTGCAATTTTTAACAGCTTTCCAAGTTATTATGCCTATTCCTTGGTGTGCATTATCATTTTCAGGATCTTCAGTTTCTTATTCGAGACGCCCTTTATAAACAAGTATATGTTTTGTAACATACTATTTCGAGAAGTTTCTTATTTCGGGATTGCAGGCACTAAATTAATCAAGAAAAAGCCTTGGGATTCAAAGGAATGAGCTTTACACCATATTGGATGATGATAATGTTGGATAAGTGATAAAATCCTTCGATTTGTGCTTGGAAGAAAAAGAGTAAAATGGGAAAAGTAATATTCCAGGATTCTTGCATGGATTATGGCTTTAGTTTGACATGTATTAATACAAAAGTAATTAGATATGGTTGTGGGCCTCGTCAATACCTTTCCATGAATATAAAAAATGCCTAAAACAAATTTGAAACAAAAAGGTATGCCTATTTGAAGTTGTAGTGAAATTGGGTGAAAACCCATTCTCATGAGGTGATAAGTAACTCTGACGATGTCAGAGTCCTCATGAGGTGAGAATATATTCTCACTACATGAGAACTGTGCAACCCAAAGCCAACATAAATTTTAGGGATTTCATGGTATTTAACGGTAAGGACTCATGTTTCAAGGTATTTTCTTAGCCTCATCATATTTGGAACCTCTTAGGACAAACCCTAGCCTCCATTTTCAAGATTTGAGCCTCCCCTCTACACTCTCATCCATTTTTAGAGTTTTTAGTGGTTTTGGAGCAATGTTTTCATGCAAGATTATTCCTTGAAGCTTGGCAATTGAAGATCTCTATTTTCATCTACCTTTTAGACCTTTGTAAGTTATAAAGTTCCAAGATTTATATCATTTCATCTTTGGATCTAAGTGTATTTGGTGTTTTGGTCCATTTTAATGAGTTTTAAATGAGATTTGGGAATCAAGTTTGCAACCTTATTACTCTCTAAGGTCCCAAGAACATTGTATGTTTCCGGTCTTGACTCAAACACCTTTTGGTCAGTTCAGAATGTTTTCTTGAACCTATTAGTCTTGGAAAGTCATGATTTTTTCCCTTCCCTTGTAGCCATACTAGTTATCTCGGTCCTTTAGGCCATTTTGATGTATTAAAGTTCAGATCTTGAATAATTGTGGCATTATTATGCATAGGTTAGAAACTTTATCCTTCTAAACATCATGTTGATCTAGATCTGAAGGTTGGAGACTTTAACTTAATGGCTTAATTTAAGAAAGATGCATTTTGGGTCCTTTTCAGACTTAAAGTTAAGATTGTGGTGGTTTCAACCTTCCTAATGGATAAAGTTTAAAACTTTATCCATTAAGACCTTAGCAAGGATCAGATCTGAGCTTTGAAGCTCTTGGGATTGAAAGAAAATGGATTAAGCTCGTTGGAGCCGTTCAGACTAGTCCCCACAGTAAGGCCTTAGGTTTCCACAGCGTGATGACTATGGATTTATTGGTTGTTTTGGCATTTTTTTTGCCCACGACGTGGCCAAGGAAGGCTGCTGATTAGCAATTTTGACTATGATTTTGACCGTTAACCTTTTTAACCAGTTTGAATTTTCGTCAAACTTGGTTAGAGTTGAGTATTTGATTAAGGATTGGTCTTAGTTTGGTTTTAAGAAGTTTGGGTTGGCTGTCCCGATGCTGAGGTAGATATTGGGTTTCTGTAGAATAGTAATGTGAGTTTTCCTCATTGTACTTGGGGGTTAAAGGCACCAATGCCGACCCACTAGGTTATGTATCCTGGTATATAGGATGTTTCTATGTTATAATGATCTGTTAGATCTGCATGATTATATGTTTGCTGGTTATATGTTTATTGATAGTATATATTAACATAATATGGTTGGGTTGAGGCAACACTGCTATGTGTGAAAGTCAACAAACCTGAGAGTAAGCCAGACTTATGTTGTTGGCTCGAGAGCAAGATAAACATAAGCAGAGGGCCAGAAAGGCAAGCCAAACTTATGTTGTGGACCTGATAACAATCCATACATGATTTGTGGGCCAAATAGGCAACCCATACTCGTTTTATAGGTTATGGGTAATCCAATCCAATGGCTGTGGATCCAATATGCATGTTGTTATATGTTGTGCGATGATATTTTGGAGAAACTCACTAAGCTTTGTGCTTAAAATTTGATTTCATGGATTCAGGTACATCAGATGATCGAGGCAAGGCGAAGGCCTGATTGTTCACATCATCATTGGATATTTTGTTGATTGAGGATTTCGGGATATTCTGATTTTGACTATGTTTTTGTATGGTTTACGGATTATCAAAGGGTTTTAATTTTTTTGGGATGTTACAATTTGGTATCAGAACCCTGGTTTGAGTGAAATGGATGAGTATTCGTGTGAATCCAGACTCAAAAGTAAGGACCTGTAACAGTTTTCATTTTTTTTTCAAAATTGTTCTCAAAGGTAAATAATGAAGGATGAAATGTGTACGATTAGTCGGAGCAAGAACGTATGCCCCAAGATACCCGCACTGTTATTTTCTTATAATGATTGTAATATACTTACATGCTAGTTTGTAGGCTAAGGATCCTCAGGACTTGCATGATATAATTGCTTGATGTGTGTGGTGCATGATAGCCTAGGAGAATTTCTTGTATGTTAGATGGAATTGACATCATTACTGTAATTGCATAGTGTGTGAACCATAGTTGTACATAACTAAGATTTTATATCCTAAGAATGTTTGATTTGGCCTTATTTCTTATTCCTTGTCTGGTTGTGGGCTTAGGGTAGAATCAAGTATTCGACTGTCTATAGAATCCAACGTTATGTATGATTAGCATGCATAAGTGGCTGTAGGGTTGGTGGAAGTTCCATGAGCATGTGTGGTGGTAGCAGAAAAACTTGAGGGATTATTATCCACTCTTGAGAGAGTAGATAGTGTATCCTAGATGCTTGGGCCTAGTGGTCATGAATTGCGTGAAAGGTTCTGCCTAATTTTTTTGGTGTCTTAGTGCCAGTCAGTTTCACTACTCGAATGCTACGTGCTTAGTGCTTTGTAGGACTTATATTGATGTGAGTTAACTATTAGATGAATATGTTAAGCTACATGCTATAAAGGTTAAATAATTTTAGAATGATTGATTCAGACCTATTGCATAGCTCTCGTCTGAGTATAACCGTTGTAGGGTTGGGTCTTTTAGTCAAAAAATTATTTAAGTTTTGTTACATGTAATTGTATTCATGAAGTAGTTAGCTGATATAAATGGGGGTTTTTCAGTAGCTGATGGAATGGTGAGGTGGGGACCCTAGGAGAGCCTAGGAAGTGCTTTAGTGTAGGTGCTACACTGCTTAGCGGGTATTGGGAGTATTATTATGTGTAAGTGACTTAGAGCACTTGGGATGATTCTTGAGGAAAGTATTGATATGTGTGGGAGGTAGTATTAGGACGATACTACTGGAAGCACAAGATCCATACTCGAATCAAGGAAAAAATTAAGGATTCTAAGGAACTGGTTAGGGGTAGATAGCATGGTTTGGTACCATGATTCGTGACAGTGTTTCCGTATATATTAATCTTTTGGTTATGGTTGTTTAGGATGAGGATGGGTTTGGTGATTGTTTGGGACTCAGTGGCCATGTCAATTTGGGTTTGAATCGTAAAGACTTGGGTGAGTTAGTTGATCTTGTGGTCTAGAAGGCCTTACTCAAGGCAGTGCCAATTGAGTTTTAGGACTCAAGAAAGAAATGATTGTTATGATCACCTCAGGATTGTAGTCGGAGGTTGAGTGGTTGCAAATGGATTGGAATGTCACTATCAACGACGAGGGTTATGTTCTTCCAACTTTTCATGTTCAGAGGAAATAGAGAGAGTGCAGACATGTGATTTTTAGAGTTAGGATGTAGACCCAACATGGGGCTAGATAGTTGTGGTTTTTGGCAGCAAGTATGACAGTATGGGAATGCAAAAGAGGATTCTTGTGGTACGGTTGCCTTTAGATGAGATCAAGTGTTTTATTTCTTTGAATGTAGCCAGGTCAGGTGCTAATTGATTGTTTCAGGTGAGCAGGGAAGTGAATCGGAAACAAAAACTTTTATTATCTATGATGTATCCTATCTATGAGAATTATGCATCTTGTATTCATGAAAGATTCTCATGATGAATTGATGGTTGGGGATTTGTAAACCCAGTGTGTAGTAGTCCATTTGTTTCTGGATAGAGAATCAGTGCTATAATTAGACCGTTAGAATTATTGCTTGTGCATCTGCACAAGATTCTTGATGTTAGAGACGATTATGATTGGATGCGTTAACCTATTGTCAATTTCGGCTCACGCTTGGTAGATTTCTTTGGTTATTGGAAGTTTAGATGTTGGGAAAGTGTTGTTTAGTTTTCAAGATGTGACTTTAGAAATGCATAGAATCTAAATTTTGGCATGTTGTGTCGGCAGGGTTGGTATTTGGATGGATCCGACCACGGTTTTAGTAGCATTTCTGGATAACTTTAGAAGTTTTATCGAACTGGTTATGTATTGATGGGACTTGTTTAGTCTCAATCAAGGTATGGGATCTTATTTCAGTTGTTCATGAGGATGTTTCTATTAATGATTGAGGTTCATCATTTCGTTAGATCTACTGGTACTTCACCCTTAGGGTAAGGTCATGAGGAAAAAGGAATGCAGTAGATCCAGGATTGGTTATGGGTTCTCTTAAGGATGCGTATTGTGGTAAGTTCATTAGATATTATCATGAGGGGTGTTTGTGGATTGGACAAGATAATAGTGGAGCACTTGGTTTGAATATATGCATGGCTCTTAATTGGGTTCTAGCCTTTGAACTGGAACAAGAGTACGACCGCCTATTTCATTCTATGGTTGTGTGCAACCAAGTATTCGTCTGATTTTGCATTGGTAGCACCCTATAGTGTAAAAAGCAATTATGTGTGACAAAAGGGTTTGGTTCGTGTTGTCTTCGACTAGCGTTGGGAGGGATGTTGATTGGGTCCCTGCAAGACAATGGAGTAATGGTTGAGTCTCTTTAGGCCCCTGTGGTGCCGATCACAAGTCTTCAAGCCAGTGATGGAATGACGGAAAGTCAGCGTAATTCCGTGAGCTTATCGTTTCACCATTTAGAAGGTTTGACGATGCATCGTGAACCAGTGGCTATGGGTTTATGAGTGGTCTCTTGAGTTTTCGTTATAAGATGTTGTGATTTCGAAGTGGTTAGAGGGAGCTTATGGAATATATTAGCATTGTTTTCAACGATCCTAACCAAGACAAATTTTGAGGAAGAAATCCAGTTTAAGTGGGGGAGAGTTGTAACATCATGTTTAAAGAAGTTTCTTATTTCGGGATTATGGACAATAAATTGATCAAGAAAAAGCCTTACACTTCAAAGGAATGGGGTTTAGACCTTATTGGATGATGATAATGTTGGATAAGTGATAAAATCCTTCGTTTTGTGCTTGGAAGAAAAAGGGTAAAATGGGAAAAGTAATATTCCAGGATTCTTGCATGGATTATGGTTTTAGTTTGACATGTATTAAGTCAAAAGTAATTAGATAGGATTGTGGGGCTCATCAATACCTTTCCTTGAATATAAAAGAACACCGAAAACAGAGTTGAAACAAACAAGTTATAACTGTTTGAAGTTGGAGTGAAATTGGGTGAAAACCTGTTCTTACGGGGTGAGAAGTAACTCTCACGACGTGAGAGTCCTCACGAGGTGAGAATATATTCTTACGACATGAGAACTATGCAGCCCAAATCCCATAAAATTTTTAAGGTTTTCAAGGTATTTAAATGTAAGGATTCATGTTTTACGGTATTTTCTTAGCCTCCATCATATCTAGAACCTCATGGGAGAAACCTTGGCCTCCTCTTTCAAGATTTGAGACTCCACTCTCATCTTTCATCCATTTTTAGAGTTTTGAGTGGTTTTGGAGCAATGTTTTAATGCAAGATTGATCCTTGAAGCTTATCAATTGAATATCTCAACTTTCATCTACCTTCTAGACCTTTGTAAGTTAAAAAGTTCCAAGATTTATTGCATTTCATCTTTGGATCTAAGTGTATTTGGTGTTTTGGTCCATTTTAATGAGTTTTGAGTGAGAGTTGGGAATAAAGTTTGCAACTTTATTACTCTTCCAGGTCCCAAGAACATCGTATGTTTCAGATCTGGACTCCAACACCTTTTTGATCAATTAAGAATGTTTTCTTGGACCTATGGGACTTGGAACGTCATGATCTTTTGCCTTCCCTTGTAGCCATGCAAGTTATTTTGGTCCTTTAGGTCATTTTGATGTATTAAAGTTTAGATCTTGAATGATTGTGGGATTATTATGGATAAAGTTGGAAACTTTATCCTTTTAAACATCATGTTGATCTAAATCTGAAGGTTGGAGACTTGGACTTACTAGATTAAGTTAAGAAAGATGCATTTTGGGTCCCTTTGAGACTTAAAGTCTAGATCTTGGTGGTTTCGACCTTCCTAATAGATTTAGAAACTTTACCCAGTAAGACCTTGGAAAGGATCAGATCTGAGCTTTGAAGTTCTTGGAATAAAAAAAAAATAGATTAAGCTCATTGGAGCTCTTCAGACCAGTCCCCACGAAATGGCCTTAGGCTCCCATAGCAGGACGACTAGGGAATTAGTGATTCTTTTAGCATTTTATGTCCATGACGTAGCCAAGGAAAGCCAAGACGTGGAAGGCTTTTGATTAGTAATTTTAACATTGACTTCAACCATTTGACTTTTGACTAGTTTGACTTTTCGTCAAACCCGGGTAGAATTGAGTATTTGACTAATGATTGGTCTTGGTTGGGTTTTAGGAAGTTTAGATTTGCTCTTTTGACGTTAAGATAACTGTTGAGCTTCTATTTAATAGTTCATGTGAGTTGTCCTCACTGGATTTATGGGTCGAAGGCACCAATGCCGACCCACTAGGTTGTGTATCCTAGTATATAGGATGTTGTTATGTTGTAGTGATCTATTAGATTTGCATGATTATCTGCTTGTTGGTTATATGTTTATCTTTTCATATGTTGACATAGTGCGGTTGGGTTGAGTGAGCACTATTATATGTGGAAGCCAACAAACCTGAGAGCAATCTAGATATAAGCTTAGGGCCGGAAAGGCAAGATAGACTTATGTTTTTGGCTCGGGAGCAAGACAAAAATAAGTTGAGGGCCAGAAAGGCGAGCCAAACTTATGATGTGGGTACGGGAGCAAACTAAACATGAGTTGTGGGCCAGGTGGGCAATCTAGACTCGTGTCGTGGGCTAGGGGTAATCCAGTCCAATGACTGTGGATCCAGTATGCATGTTGTTATATGTTGTGTGGTTGTATTTTGGGGGAAAGTCACTAATATAAGCTTCATGCTTACAATTGGTTTCATGATTTTAGGTACATTAGATGATAGGAGCAAGGTGAATGCGTGATTGTACACATCATCCTTAGATATTTTGTTGATTGAGGATTCTGGGATACTATGATTTTGACTATGTTCTTAAGAACAATGTTTTTGTATGGTTTATGGATTATCAAAGGGTTTTAAAAATGATTTTTTTACTATGGTTTTCGGGATGTTACATGTTTTCCTTCTTAAAACTTTGATTAATGTATAGATAGTTTATGGACCACTTAAAATCAACATGATAGGTTTATATTTTTGGAGGAAAGATTTGAAACTTACTTTCAAAATCAAAGTGTGAAAATTTTAGAGATAATAGTAAACGAAAATTATATTCCCATGAACACCGTTTTGAATGACAAAAGAAATGTAGAATGTTTTGCATAATACACATTTAATTAGGAATCTCCCAATATTGTTTAAAAAAAATAAATATGCTTGTTCATGACTGCGAGAGGTTAGAGATGGCTTTAGTGAGACATCGATTATTTGTTTCAACTTATAACTTTTATCTCTTCACGAAAGAATATTTAGACAACGGTGAGCTGGTTTTAATTTTAAATTCTTAACGAAAAAGGTTTAAAATTTTATGGTAGGTTATCGATGAATGATAAAGATGATTATGAAGAAGATTGTGAAGAACACCTCAATGAAGATGAATGTTTAAGATCATGAAGAACGCCTCAATGACAAATTAGGTAAAATGAGGCAAATTATGGAAGGTTCTTCAAATGAAAATTATGATGAAATGAATGATTAAATTGGTGATGGAATTGAAGGGTTTTTTTTTTTTTTTTTTTTTTCTTTTTTTTTTTTTCTTTTTTTTTTTTTTTTTAAAATGATGAGATAATTATGTTTAATGTAAAACCATTCTAGTGCCTTATTGTGTGAAAGTGCATGTTATGCTTTGTTATGTGCTTTGATTTGTTTGTCTTTAGTTTTGGCCAAATATAGTCTATAACACACGTTAGATGCCCACAAGAATGAGATAAAGACGTACAAGAGTATGTATTATGGACGCTAGGCACTACAAAAAATTAAGGTATTAGGGGTTGCCGCAAAAGAATGTCCATGTTGCCGCTAAAGCTATTAGCAGCGACACGTCGCCGAAAAAAGATCGTTGCTGTTGTCTCGCTGCAAATGCTCAAGCTGTCGCTGCTAATATTATATGCCGCCACTAATCATTTGTCGTAGCTAAAATATTTTTAATTTTTTATTTAGCATTAAAATTATAAGAAACAATATAAATGCATAAAAACTGCTACGAAACTTAATTTTATATAAATATTAATTCATACACAACCAGTCCAAAATATTCATCCAAATAAAGTGCAATATATCCAAAATATTAACTGAAACAAAACCTTTCATAAAATCCTAAAAAAAATAGCTACTCCTCCTCATCACTTACATCGTTTCCGTTATTATCATTTCGTGGCGGCAATGAGCGAAACCAGTCTTCTAGTGCCACAGAACAGGCTGGGTCCTTTAGTATTGTTTGCAGCATTTCCGACTACAAAGAAAACAAAATATATTACCAACATATCATAATTGCATTGTAATTTCGCAAAATTACCAAAATAAGAAATACCAACATATCAAACTATAACCAACATATCATTATAGCATTCTACTTTCTAAATAAACTTAAACACACATCATACACAATATTGCATATACATTATAATATTGAACTTCTTTTTTTTCATTTTTCCATTATATCATTGAACTTTCCAAAAAAAATTATCAAACTACAAAATACCAATATATTGAACTATAACCAAACTATAGACAATATTACATATACATTATAGCATTGTACTTTTTTTTTTCATTTTTCCATTATAACATTGTACTTTCCAAAAATTACCAAAATACAAAATACCAACATATCAACATATCATTATAGCATTCTATTTTCCATTATAGCATTGTACTATATACTAAACAAACAATTACCATCGTATCATTATAGCATCCTAATTTTTTTTTTCATTTTTCCATTATAGCATAATACTTTTCAACTTATACTAACAATTACCTGTGCTTATGGTGGTTATTGTGTCATCGGTTGTTCCTGATCATAAATAGACACAACTGTAGGAGGTTACTGATCGACTGTTACTTTGATTGTGGTGGTTGTTGTATCATCGAGAATATCTCCCTTATTGAACCACTTGTACCGAAATATTACAATCGAATAATCATATGGATATTGCACCTCCATAATCTCTTCTAATTGACCATAATATTTCCCTCAGTTCTCACCAACGGCTAGAACCCCAGAGTTTTGTGTTGTGTGTTGTGCATCACGACTAAACACCATAAACCTAACACTGTTGACTATGCATGCGGTGTAAGTATAAACATCCATTTGTGAACCCATTGAAAGGGCTGACAACACTTTGTGAAAGTTTGGAGAGTTTTCTTTTTCCATATGAAAAACCTATTAAATCTATCTTAATGTGTTATGTGTTCTTGATTCATAATATTGATCAAACATATTTGTTTGTTAATTATTATTACCTTTTCAAGAAACCAGTTGGGAAATTCGATATTTCGTCACTTTCAGAATGTTTAGATTTGAATTTTAGATATTGATGACATATATATATATATATATATATATATATATATATATATATATATATATATATATATATATATATATAGAGAGAGAGAGAGAGAGAGAGAGAGATAAAGAGAGAGAGAGAGAGAGAAAGAGAGAGAGAGAGAGAGATAGAGAGAGCTAGGTTAAAATGTGGATTGACATTTATTGTGGGGACGTGTGGACAATGTTATTCTGTGAGATTGACAAAGAAAATATGTTGTTTGCTAATATGAATACGTTCAATATTATATAATTATTGTAATTATTACGCATTTTCACTAATTAAATCATCTATAAGTTTATTATAGACATTTTTTAATTATTCTCATTCTGTCAGAATGTTATCAGGATGTTTATTGAGTCGTATTATGTGAAAATGAAAATAAATGAAAAACGATACATGAGAACAAAAATGAATTAGAATTAGTGAGAATCCATTAAAATAACAATAGTTCTGTGAGATTGAACGTATTCACATTACGAAACAACATATTCTCTTAGTAATTTTCTTAAAATAGCATTTTCCACACGTCCGCACAATAGTTGTCAATCCGCATTATAACCTATATATATATATATATATATATATATATATATATATATATGTATGTATGTATATATAATTGATGAATGGAAAAAGTAACAATAATTAATGAAAGACAAAGATAACACTTACTCGATGTATTGAATTCAGTCAACATCCTTGTTTCTTTCACGACGATTGAATTCAGTCTGCACATCTCAAAGGTACATAAAAAAATGATAAATCTTCTTCAGCAACATAACCTTTAGCTATACAACATTCCGTCGTCGCCTTATTTCTAACATAGTTTTTTAGTTTTTTCATATACCTTTCGAACGGATATATCCATCTCATATATACCGGGCCTCCGAAAATTGCTTCATTAGGTAAATGCAAAACTAAATGAATCATAATGTCAAAAAATGCTAGAGGATAAATCAACTCTAACTTTCACAAGATTCTAATAATGTATTTTTTTCCTTATATCTTCTACCTATAGTATTCGAGAGCAAATTTGCTTGAAAAACATCCAAAGATATACAACCGGTGTAGAAGTTTATTTGTCCAGTAACGCTCTAACTCCAATTGGTATCAAACGTTGCATAAGATGTGATAGTAATGAGATTTCAACCCAATAATGTTAGTATCATTATCTACAACTTTCTTACTGATGTTAGATTCAAACCCATCTGGCAGTTTAACATCTCTTTTAAATTGACAAAAGATTTTGCAGTCAGGTTTCTTGAATGAGTATCTTGCATGTGGTCTAGAGAACTTGTTATGTTTTTTTTGCAACCATTGATTATGCCAGATATTTAGATTTCTCAACTTCTCCCGTGTATTTGATGTGTCTTTACTCTTATCATTCATCATAGAAGTACCCAAAACACTCTCACCCTCATTTTTCTCGACATGCATCACATCTATGTTATGCTTCAGCATTAGAGAAGGCCAATACTTGACCTCCAAAAATATGCTACATTTCAACCAATTCAATTTGCATCCTTGTCGATCCATGTTTTCCTTGAGAGTATTAGTATGTACCCAGTCTACGAAGTAGTAGACAACCTATTCGCTATTGTATGTCTTCATTGATAAAGTGTGTCGGAGCGAGTCTTGTCTCGGGTTGCCTGTTAAATTTCAAACTCATCCTTAATGGATCATTAGCATCTAGGAACTGACGATGACCTACATAAACGACTTTTATTTGTTGCATGGTACGAGGGAGTGTCTTCATTGCAAGTCGGGCATGCTCTATACCCTTGTCCGCTCCAACCGATGAACTACTACGAGATGGAAAGTCATTTATTGTCCATAACAACATAGCTTTCATCATGAAGAATGTGTTTTCCGCTGCCTCTTTAATACTTACACTTGAGTGCCACAAAAGCTTAAGCTCTTCCACTAACTATAACGCCCGTAGATTCGGGCTAGTCAATTTAAAGACAATAAGCATCAAAAATGACTTTTTGCTAGAATATTATTTATAATAAATAATCTTAACTAAGTTATAGTATATGTCACAAGGGTTCCGTACATATAAGAACATTGAAATCCAACTTACAGCGAAGAAGCTATGACCCGGCGAAGTTTTGCGACAAAATCGACATGACGTTGTGTGACGTAAAAGTGAGTTCATGATAAAAATACTTTTTAGCCTTAGCGATCTAAATGAAAGTCATATTATAAGTTAAACCGAGAGTTTGTTTAAAAAGAACGTCCAAATCTGACTTTGTGTGATAAAGTTATGATTCTTCTAAAATTTAGCATAGCAACGCAGAGCCCGAAATTCGAATTTTAGATAGAGCGATTTTTAGCCGACTTAATCTAAATGAGAATCGCAGATCTCATTAATAGGATCTCAACGATATAAAGATAGACAAAAACAGACGTCTGATGACAAAGTTATGAATTTTTAACAGACTTTACCTATCTAAGCCTGTTAAAATATAACTTTAAAAATAAATTCAAAATTAGCCAACAGAATCTAAACAAAAGTTGTAGATTACGTGGCCACCTACGCGAGGATATAAATAACATCAAAAACGGTGCTCATATGCGAAAGTTACAAAATTTAGAAGTCGGGAATAGGCTGATGCGAAGGAGGGTGACGTGGCTTAACCTCAGCCCTCGCTTGCTCTCCATGGTCTTTGCTTTGGATGCTGACAAATGCTCCTCATACGTGCATTATAGCCTTGTATGTGCAACATAGCTCCGAGGGTATGCCCAACATAGTCCGAAGATGTGGTCTATAAATAGATGAGAGGTTTATCCCATTTCTTCACACCTCAACCCTTCTTTCTCTCTCAATACTCCAAACCTATCACTCCCCTTCCATAGTATTTCCTAAGTGCTAGAGGTGAGTCCCAAAATGCCAAAAGATTCCAAGAAGAAGAGCTTCCGACTCGGTAGTTCTGCCCCCGAAGATCCCGGTTCCTATCCAAACCTCCTAGTAAGTGAGTTATGCTTATCCTACTTTAAGTATAGCTTATGTATAAGTTTAATATCATTATTATGAACCTATAAACAATATATGTATTATAAAATATAATATAAAAAGTGTTATTATAATATCTTTAACTACTCGCGGTACGGGGGATCTGGTTTGAAGGGCCGCTTAAGGTTGTTGGATTTCAGAAGTGCTTAAATGCCAAAATGGTCATGCCCTCCGGTGTTTCATGTATGGCCCCTGTCTATACATAGTGGTTGAAAAGTATTGTTTACAACTTATATCACTCGTAAATAGCTGGAATAAATATTAGACTAAAATCTAGTGGTAATGATACTAGGTTTCGTCGAAGGAAAATAGAATTGTTAGAAGCGAAGCCCTGCCCAAGTTTGGAATCATCAATTTAACAAGTGCGTGCATAATTAATTTAATCTAACACATAGATATGAAGTATTTAATAAATTATGTGGTATGTGTGCATATTATCTGTGTTCTTGAAATATATGCTGGATGAACAAAATATACATGTTTTATTCAGTTTAAACAGTATATGTATTTTATACCTATAATTACGATGCTTAAAGATGGTTAGACAAAAGATGAGATGAGAGATGAAAGATGATATAGATGATGAGAGGTGAAAGATGATCAGAATCCTTGACCCAAGTGATGATTCGGTCATCTAGCAGAGTATGTATGACAACCAGAGACTATTTTAAACAGTCCATTGGAACGCTAGCAGGCTCGCAACCTGTAAGTGTTTTTGAACTATATGTTCACCAGATGTACTCTAAAAACCATAACAGCTATGAACTTAGTGCCTCACAAATGAACATTGACAGCTATGGACTTAGTGCCTCGCAAATGAACATTAGCAACTATGGTCTTAGTGTCTTACAAATGAACATTGTTAGCTATGGATTTGGTGACCTGTAGATGAACATTGGCAGCTATGGACTTAGTGCCTGGTAGATAAAATTGGTAAATATGGAATTAGTGCCTGTTGAATAGATCCTCGCAGCGATGGACCTCGTTCCTATTCCTTAAGATAATCCTTAGGAATGAATGAATGAATGAATGATAGAGGACTCCTCATGGAAAAGAGGGTATCATTAGATCAGAAACCAATAGATCTCCTCACGAAGGGACTGAGTAGGGTTAAGCATTTACAGCATGCGAGGCGCATTGGGCTGAAGGATGATATTAGTTTTAATGATTAGATAGTTGTTTCGAAACTTGTAATAGATAAACTGTAATTGACATTTAATGCTTAAATAAAATGTGCTTTTTATTTACTAGTATGGTACTGTGTCATGTCAATTGTTTACTATTATTTCATTTTACATGCTTTGACTTCCAAAATAATTAAATTATTCAAACCATCCACAATCGACCATACGTTAGAAGTAGGCATTGAGGAAAGACTGTCATGAATCTGGCTTGTAGATGTCTGAATGGTTTAGACATAGCAAAGGATTGCTACAACATTCATGAGTGCTCATAAGGTCTGAGTATTGGATTAAACCCTCGCTCACTTGTACCGCTTCAGGGAATTTATCTCGAGTGATCGTGAGACAATAATATCATATAAGTCTTCAAACCAAGAGATATGAGTTATTGACTATGATTTGGTTGTGCATTGATAGTATGAATCTGCTTTAGTAACTTGATTCTATAAAACATGTTGTTATGTACAATTTGATGAGTAGTTAGTACGATCATATGAGTCAAAGTTTATCTGTTCCTTTTAGTGATTGGAGGATTAAAAGTGATATCTTGGGCCCCTTGATGATTATGTTTTGACCTATGTTTCGGGCCCCGTCAGAGCTAAATTGATGTGTTCGATTAAGTTCTATGTCAAACAAATCAGAAATCGGGAAACAAACTTTTGGACAATAAGTATAACATTGTTCCATGTATTTGTTCGGCTGATATCTTGAGAACAGAGGATTATATGATCACTTATCTAAAATGGAGTGTAGCATGCCAGTTCGACAGAGGCTTTTAAGAGCTACGATTGCTAGTCGGATCTGGAAGTGATACTTATAACTATAGTTATTAGACTTATCCATGTGGGAGATTGTTGGATAAGGTGTCTAAGTCCATAACTATATTTGGTATGTACTTGACCCGAGAGTAGCATAGTCCATTTGGGTTGCATGGCACTGGAACAATTTTTAAGGATAGACTTTTGAGAAGAGGGTATTTATGATTTATTAATATATTATAAGTTCTAATATATTAATATGAAATCATATTATTTAATTAGAATTTATCAAGAATTAATTTGGAACTAATTTCGTGATCAAAAGAGACTAATTAAGGGGTTGATTTGGTAAATCATTCATTCTTATGGTGTGGGCCAATGATCCATAATTCCTTAGGTTGGGCTAAGCGCATGTGACAACCCATGGATGATCCATGGAGGTTTAAACCCATGGAGACTAAGGAATATGGAAGGTCATGCCCATTAAGGTTTACATGGTGTAACCCTAGTTTTTCCACACTATATAAGAGACACCATGGCTCCTAAAATCGGCACCCTAGTGTTCTTGGAAGAGCTATAGCCAATTTTTGCGTGCAAGTATTCCCTCTCAAGTCCTCCATTGTTGGTGGTGTTGTGTGAAGCATTTGAGGCATCACATTTGGGGTGCTAGGCTCTTAAAGGTCCAAGGAATCAAGCTATAAGAAAAGGTATGTCTTCTAACTAGATTTTTGTTATACAAGTACCCATGATTGTATGCTAGTTAGGGTAATGCTTTGGAAAATCATTTTGCATGTATAATTAGAGAAAACATAAATCCAAAGCATTTAGGGTTGTATGTGCACCTTAAGGTTTGTAGGATGCTCAAAACCCTTTAGTGGTATCAGAGCCTAGGGTTGTTTTCTATTATACTTGATGTTATTTTGATTTTCAAAGTGAAAAAAATCGAATTCCTGCCTTCTGCCTAGTGAACTCGCCAAGTCTACTAGGTGACTCGCCAAGTCCCCTTGTAATTGGATTATGATCATTACCCCAAACTATTTTTCGAAACATGAAACCTGTTTTTCATAAGGTAATGATCATACTTTTCCAATTAAAAGATAATTGTCAATGTTTCAAGAGTTATATTAGTTTATATGATTTCTTTAAAATTCTTGATGTGAATTATCTATGCTTATGAGTTTAACTAGATCATAGATATTATTTGACATTTCTTGTTAGTTTAATTGCATGATCTAAATAGTTTTAATGGGCTCCATAACTTGTCCTCAAGTTATGGAAAACCAAAAGTCTTTTCTTTAAAAGACATTAAACTCATAAGTTAAGAATATGAAAAGTTTTGAATAGTGTCAAAACTTACCCTTAAGTTTTGGAATATATAAAGTCACACTTATGAAACTTTAATTCCAAACCCTAGAATTTTAAAAGTTTAAAATTCAACCCTTATACTTTATAATATTATAAGTTTAATATATATATATATATATATATATATATGTGTGTGTGTGTGTGTGTGTGTACAAGAACAAGTCAGTCTTACCGTTAGTAGGCCTCATTCACAAAATCGGTCTATAAGGGGGGGTATAAGGTTACTGCCTAAAAAATGGCAGTTTAATGGGTGTCCACTCTTACCCACCGCTTCCTTGACTGGTGCAGCGTCGTTAGTCGAATGGGTAGGATAGGACTATAATTCTCATTAAAAGTATAATGATAATAATAAAGTAACTAAATGATTTATTAAAATACCCAATCTTAGTTACTTTAGAAAAATGTGAAGTTGATGCTAATCCATGAAATTGCACTTTTCACCTTGCCAAGTTGTTAATGGAGTGTGTGTGGTTAACCGATGTATTAACTTGGACTGTAAGGGTGGCAAAGGGTGACTTGATGTTTATAATAAGATCAATGGAGAATGTGTGGTTAATCGGCACATTAATTGGGTGATAAATGACATCAATAGTACCAAGAACATATGCATGGTTATTCACACCTTGTTTGTGATCCTCAGTATCCCAGTCACAAACCTAAAGGGCATAATCGAGATTTAAACATGGCATTGAATTGTTCAATGAATGTCAAAGGATCTAGGAATTTCAATCCAATTAAAACTTAATAACAATTTTGTTTTTCATGGTGGAAATTGGTATATCGTCATTTACCTACCTTCAAATATTTTGCAAGTTGGATTACGACATCCCTCTACCAAATTGTAAAATATTGTGTTGGGTCCTAGCCTTAATATATATCATTTTGGGTGTTATATTAAGGACTGTTTATCTAATCTAAACTTTGTCTTTCTTTCTTTTCAGATGACTTCCAACACTGCTTCTGGCTCAAACCATACTGGCTCCTTCTCTCTCATGGACCTTTTTGGGAGAGTCATCTTTGATGGTACTAATTTCAATGATTGGATTAGGAACATCAGGATGGTCACTTGCTATGAGGACAAGGAATATGTCCTTGATAAAGAGCTAAAGGAAATTGATGAGTCTTCTGCTACTCCTTAGGAGATTGCTTCGTTTAGGGCACATAAGAAGGATGCCACCAAGGTTTCTTGTATCATGTTGGCCTCCATGATAGCTGAACTCCAAAAGTCATATGAGGACTTTTACCCTTTTGAGATGCACCAAGACCTGATGGAAAAATACCATTAGAGTGCTCGTCAAGAGAGGTATGAAATCATCTGCTCCATGATTACAACAAATATGAAGGATGGTGAACCCATCACAGCCCACTTGCAGAAAATAAAAAGGTTTGTGGAACGTTTACTCAAATTGAATGTTAACTTCGATGAAGAGTTGGCCATAGATATCATTCTACACTCTCTACCTCCATGTTATGACCAGTTTCGTATGACTTATCATATTAACAAGGAGGAGGCCACTTTGACCAAACTTCAGGGCTGTTTGAGGATTGCTGAAAGTGGTCTCAAAGTTAAAAAAAGGTGTATCTACTCCTACTGCTAATGCCCCTATTCTGGAAATTGGGCAAGGGAAGGAGAAGAGGAGGAAGGCTCCTTCCAAGATGCACAAGGGAAAGTCTCTTGATGGATCCTCTTCAAGTGGAACCAAAGGTGGTTCTACTGCTCCCTCTACCATTCCTAAGGAAGCAGGGTGTTTCTATTGCCGTGAAAAAGGGCACTAGAAGTGAAGCTGACCCAAATACTTGTGAATGTCAAGGATGAGAAGTTTAAACCCACCCATGCATGTATTTATACTATTCTATCTAAAACCTCATCAAATTCTAACTCTTGGGTTCTTGACACAGGTTGCGGATTTCATATTTGTTATGATAAAGGAAGTAAGGATGTGGAGCACGAGAAGATAAACTTGATCATGGGGAATAGGAAGGTTTCATTTGTCACCAAGATTGGAGTTTACTCTTTATTGCTTAGTAGTGGGTTAGAGTTAGATTTGAATAATTCTTGCTACTTGTCTGAAATGGCGACAAATATTATTTCCTTTCATGGTTTGTACAAACAAAGCTTTAGTTTTTCTTTTGATAATGAAATTGATGCTATTAATGCTTTTTATAATGGTGTTTTTTTATTTTAAAGCATTACCTTGTAATGGTGTATATGAAACTATGATGGTTGTAGACAGCTTAGGAAATAATGTGTTGCACATTGATTCTTCCAATGAATTGGATAAGGCATGCTTGTGGAATTGTCATCTTGGACATGTCAGCAAGAAGCGCATAGGCCAAATCCAAAAGTCTAGAGTCTTGGAGTCATTCGACTTAAATTCAGATAACACTTGCGAATCTTCCTTACATGGAAAAATGATGAAATTATCCTTCACTGGTACTTGTGAAAGGAGTGAAAATTTGTTGGATCTCAAACACACCGATGTGTATGGGCCCTTTAGAACCGCCACAAGGGATGCTAAACGCTTCTATGTGACTTTTACTGACGATTACAATAGATTTAGCTATTTACTGGAGATTACAATATATATGGCTATGTCTACTTAATCAAGCATAAGTCAGAAACCTTTGAAAGATTCGAAGAGTTTAAGCAAGAAGTGGAGAATCAGCTAGGTAGGAAGATAAAGATGCTCCGATCCGACCGGGGTGATGAGTATCTTAGTATCGAGTTCGTAGAATATCTTAAGGAGTGTGGAATTGTTTCACAGTTGACGCCACCTAGGACACCACAATTTAATGGTGTAGCTGAGAGGCGCAACTGAACCTTGTTGGACATGGTTTGTTCCATGATGAGTCGAGATTTGTTACCAATCTCATTCTAGGGGTATGCCTTAGAGACTGCTTCCCATATCCTTAACCTAGTCCCAACTAAGAAGGTTGCAAAAACACCTCATGAGATGTGGACAAGGAAGTTTCCCTCGTTATCACACATCAAGGTTTGGGGTTGTGAGGCTTTCGTTAGAAGCAATACTCACAAAAAGCTCGAACCTCGGAGTGAGCGGTGTATTTTCATCGGCTACCCACATAAATCCTTTGGTTATCTCTATTATAGACCGAGTTACAATGTTGTCTTCTTTGTGAGGAGAGGAGTCTTTCGTGAGAGAGAGATCATAGGCCAAGGAGACAGTGGGAGACAAATTGATCTTGAAGAGCTTCAAGAGTCAAGCGGTAAAGGAACCTCAAACACTAGCAAATCAACCTGAGGAGGAAACTCTTGTTGAGCCGATTGACGATTCCTTACCTCTTAGGAGTTCCGGTAGATTTAGAGTTCCACCTGAGTTTTATGGCTTTCATATTGCTGCAGAAGGTGATACATTTATCAGTGATAGCACACTGGTAAATTTGGATCAACCTAACAACTACAAGGAAGCCATGGTGGACCCCAAGTATGCTAAATGGAAAGAGAAGATGGACAACGAGATTCAGTCCATGTATGACAATTAAGTTTGGAACTTGGTTGACAATGTACTGGGTCATAACACAATTGGGCTCAGATGGATCTTTGAGAAGAAGACCGACATGGATGGGAAAGTACACACATATAAGACGCGATTGATTGTGAAGGGATTTACTCAAACTCTAGGAGTTGAATATGATGACACCTTCTCACTAGTAGTGAAGATTAAGTCTATTAGGGTCATGCTAGCCATAGCTGCATTTCATGATTATGAAATATGGAACATGGATGTCAAAACCGCTTTCCTTAATGGAAAGTTGGATGAGGATGTTTACATGAGTCACCCAGAGGGTTTTGTTGATGCAAAGTACCCTAATCGAGTGTGTAAGCTTGAGTAATCCATTTATGGATTGAAACACGCATCTCGAAGATGGAATGTTTGTTTCAATGAGAAAGTCAAAGAGTTTGGCTTTTCAAGAAGTGAGGATGAGTCTTGTGTATATGTCAAGGCTAGTGGGAGCATAGTTAGCTTTCTGGTGTTGTATGTGGACGACATACTTCTCATAGGAAATGACGTCCCAACCTTTCAGGAGGTTAAGTCCTGGCTTGAGAAGTGTTTCGCTATGAAGGACCTCGGAGAAGCTGCCTATATTCTTGGGATAAGGATATTAAGAGACAGGCGTAAGAGACTAATGGGACTTAGTCTAAGTACCTACATGGAAAAAGTGTTGAAAAGATTCATCATGATGGATTCCAAGAAAGGCGACTTACCGATCCAAAGCAATGCCAAACTGAGTAAAACTCAGAGTTCGAGTACAGAGGCTGAGATAGATGAGATGAGTTGAATACCATATGCTTTCACGGTTGGCTTGATCATGTATGCTATGACTTGTAATCTTCCTAATGTGGACTTTGCATTGAGCATGGTAAACAGATATCAAGGGAATCCTAGCAAGGCTCACTGGATTGCGGTAAAGAACATTCTCAAGTACCTGCAGAGGACTAAGGAATGGGTACTTATCCTCGGTGGGAGTGATGAATTGAGAGTGGGGGGGGGGGTATAGTGATGCCAACTTTCAGAACGACAGAGATAATTTTTGCTCTAATTCGAGCTGGTTCTTTACCTTAAATGGAGGAGCAATAAGTTGGAAAAGTTCCAGGCAGGAGATAGTAGCTGATTCAACGTGCGAATCAGAGTACATAGCAGCAAGCAAGGTAGCGATATGACTGAAGAACTTCATAGGAGACCTTGGAGTTGTGCCAGCTATAAAAGGAGCCTATGGAGATTTTCTGTGACAGCGAGAGTGTGGTTGCCTTAGCCAAGGAACCAAGGGATCATGGCAGATCCAGACACATTGATAGAAAGTATCACTTCATAAGACATCGAATAGAAGGACTCCTCGTGGCAAATAAGGTATCATCAGATGAGAACCCAACAGATCCCCTCACAAATGGACTGATTAGGGTTAAGCATTTACAGCATGCAAGGCGTATTGGGCTGAAGGATGATATTAGTTTAAATGATTAGATAGCTATTTTAAAACTTGTAATAGACTAGTTGTAATTGACATTTGATGCTTTAATAAAAGGTGCTTTTATTTACTAGTATGGTACTATCTTATGTCAATTGTTAACTATTGTTTCATTTTGCATGTTTTGACTTCCAAAATAATTAAATTATTCAAACCATCCACAATCAATAATACATTGGAAATAGGTATTGAGGCAAGATTGTCATGAATCTGGGACAATCACTACAACATTTACGAGTGCTCATAAGATCTGAGTATTGGATTAAACCCACACTCACATGTTCACATCCTAAATAAGATAAAATATTCAAAAAGATGTCCCAAAACAGGGACAACCCAAATTTAATTTCTAATTCAATTTCATGCGAGTATTTCTAGGCTCATGATGATAATAAAGAAGACACGCAAATGAATAGAATTTGGAAGATTTTTTTTTTAATTTGTAGCATCTTACTTTTGTACATTTTTATTTATTTATGGCATATGATTTTGTTTTAAGTTCTCTACAAGAGCATTGTACTTTAGATATTATATTGTTTATTCTATTTAAGCATTGTACTTTTGAACATATTTTTATTTATAATATCATATTTCATCCTATTATAGCATTGTATTTTATAATATTTTTGTTATTTAATAACATTGTACTTTAAATATTATATTGTGTTTTTCTATTTGAACATTAGTACTTTTGGAAAGTACAATGCTATAATAGGAAAAAAAATGAAAAAAAAGATTGTTTATTTGTATGTAATTTGGAAAGTACAATGATATAATGGAAAAAAAAAATGAAAAGTTGCATATAAATACAAAAGTCATCGGTCCAACTTCAAGCAAAACCGGTCCAATAAACCTTGGACTTAATTTTCCCCTTTTACCAAATCTTATAAGTCCCTTCCACGGCGAGACTTAAAGCAAACCCGAATCCCCAACTTCAAAAGTCATCGGTCTTCGCTTTTTGTCAGCATAGCTCTTTTGACGATCCTAAGCTGCTAACATTCTTTCCCTAATTACTTTCAACTTTTCAGCAGTTTGATGAACCATCTCCGGTCTCATAAACTGCTTTTCCCCAGCCTCAAGCCAACAAGACGGCGTACGACACTTCTGTCCATACAAAGCTTGGTAAGGTTCCATCTTAATGCTCGAGTGGAAACTATTATTGTAGGAAAATTCTACCAAAGGTAAATGTTCATCCCAGTTACCTAGGAATTCCAGACTACATGCTCTCAGCATATCCTCAAGCGTTTGTATCGTTCGGTCGCTCTGACCATCAGTCTGCGGATGGTAAGTTGTACTTAAACACAACTTGGTACCCAATTCCTCTTGTAGACTTTTCCAAAACCTCGAGGTGAAACGACTATCACGATCCGACACAATCGTTAACGGAACACCGTGAAGCCTCACAATTTCCTTCATGTAAGAATTCGCAAGTTTTTCCATAGACCATTTCTCCTTGGCTGCTATGAAATGCGCACTCTTAGTGAATCGATCAACGACCACCCAAATCATGTCGTGACCATTCTTTGTTCTGGGCAGTTTAGTGACAAAATCCATAGCAATGTCTTCCCACTTACCCATAGGAACAGGCAATGGTTCTAAACTCCCATACGGTTTATGATGTTGTGTCTTGACTCTCGCACAAGTCACACACTCAGCCACATACTTTGCAACATCAAGCTTCATCGTCGGCCACCAGTAGTAGGGTTTTAGGTCCCTATACATTTTAGTGCTACCGGGATGAATCGAATACATGGTTTTGTGAGCTTCTTCCACTAGAAGATCTCTGACTCCTCCTGTCTTAGGTATCCAAATCCGATCTTGGAACACCTTTAGTCCATGACTGTTTACACCGAACACCAACGTTTTTCCCAAACGTTCCTCCTTTCGGTCATTCTTCTCAGAAGCTTCGCTTTGAGCTTTCTTTATACTTTCTAAAATAGTCGAGACAACATCAATTCTCAACGCTCTTGGCCTTTTCCTTTCAAGATTGACTTTCCGACTGAGAGCATCAGCAACAACATTAGCGTTACTGGGGTGGTAAAGTATCTTACAGTCGTAGTCTTTAAGTAATTCTAGCCAACATCGTTGCCTCATATTCAATTCCTTCTGACCAAAGAGATATTGGAGAGTCTTATGATCAGTAAAAAGTTTGCACTTCGTGCCATAGAGGTAATGCCTCCATATTTTCAGAGCGAAAACTACCGCTGCCAACTCCAAATCATGAGTCAGGAAGTTCTTTTCATGCTCTTTCAGATGTCGAGACGCATATGCTATCACCTTTTCTCTTTGGGTCAAAACACAAGCCAATCCAACCCCAGACGCATCGCTATAAACAACGAAGTCTTCAACTCCATCGGGTAGAGAAAATATCGGTGCCTCGCATAGTTTCTTCTTTAGCTTCTCGAATGCTTCTTTATGCTTATCATTCCAAGCATAAGTAGCTCCTTTGTGGGTCAAAGCTGTCAACGGAGTAGCGATCGAAGAAAAGCCTTGGATAAAGCTTCGGTAATATCCGGCTAATCCCAAAAAGCTTCGGATCTCCGTGGGACTTTTTGGTTGTTCCCACTTCATCACAACTTCGATCTTCGTTGGATCAACCATTATCCCTTCTTGGTTGACCACGTAACCCAAGAATTGGACTTCACGAATCCAAAAATCACATTTGGAGAACTTAGCATACAGCTTCTCCTTCTTCAAGACTTCTAACACTTCTCGCAAGTGTCTGCCATGCTCCTCTTGGCTTTTCGAATCAATCAGAATGTCATCTATGAACACTATCACAGATTTATCAAGGAACGGATTACAAACTCTCTTCATTAAATCCATGAATGTTGCTGGAGAATTGGTTAGTCCAAACGACATAACCAAAAACTCGTAATGTCCATAGCGGGTTCTGAATGCAGTCTTCTCTATATCCTGCTCTCTTACTTTCAGCTGATGATATCTTGACCTTAGATCGATCTTCGAGAAATAGCTCGAACCTTGTAGTTGATCGAATAGGTCATCAATCCTCGGCAACGGATATCTATTCTTTATTGTTGCCTTATTCAGCTCTCGGTAATCGATGCACATCCTCATGCTTCCATCTTTCTTCTTCACAAATAACACCGGAGCTCCCCAGGGTGATGAACTAGGTCTAATGAAACCTTTTTCCAATAACTCCTGAAATTACATCATCAACTCCTTCATCTCCGTCGGTGCTAATCGATAAGGTGCTTTTGCAATTGGCGTTGTTCCGGGCAACAAGTCAATACGGAATTCCACTTGTCGATCAGGCGGTAATCCAGGAAGATCTTCGGGAAATACTTCCGGATAATCGCACATAACGGGAATATTCTGGATCACCTTCTTTTCCTTCTTAGCATCGATCACGAATGCTAAGTATGATTTACACCCCTTGGTCAAACATTTTCTGGCTTTCATTAGAGAAATGATTCCAGAATTTACTCTGCGTTTATATCTATACACCATAAACGATTCCTTCCCTGGCAGGTTTACCTTCACTATCTTCTTCTTGCACAAAATTTCGGCATCATTGGCGCTAAGCCAATCCACTCCTAAAACGATGTCGAAACCGTTAGGTTCGATAGGCAATAATTCCTCGTGGAACTTATTCCCATTCAGATCAATTAAGATTTTTTTCATACGATAGATAACAGGTACAAACTTGCCACTAGCAACTTCGAATAATAAGGCATTATCTAGTCTATCAACAGGAAAGACTAGTTTTCTACCAAATTCATGCGATATAAAGGAGTAGTTGGCTCCAGAATCAAATAAAATTTGGGCAGGCAATGTGTTTAAGAGAAAGGTACCTGAAGCGACATCAACTTCATCTTTAGCGGCTTCCAGTGTCATCTGGAATGCTCTTGCCTTTGGCTTTGGCGGAATGTTGGGTCTAGCTGCCTCCTTCTTCTTCGGGCAGTCCCTCGACATGTGTCCCTCCTCACCACAACCATAGCAAACCTTCTTTGAGGGGGTGCATTCATTGGTATAGTGCCCTGGCTTCCCACATTTGTAGCATGTGGCCGCTACCTCGCATTTTCCATGATGCTTCTTTTTACATTTGTCGCACCACTTCGCTTCGCCTCCACTTCCCCTCGAACCAGACTTCGAGAACTTGTTTCTCTTATTGGACCCTGAAGTTCCATCGAACTTCCTCTTTTCACCAACTTCTATCCTTTCTAGAACCTTTTCCTTCTGTTGGGCCTCCACATTCTTAGCTGCACGAACAGCCGTTTTCAGAGTAGTTGCCATCTTGACTGTCGGACCAAAGTCGGCAGGCAGTCCATTAGCAAACCTCTCAATCTTGGAGATTTCCCTTGGCACTAGGTACGGAAATAACTTCATTTTCTCAGTGAATGCAGTAGCATAGTTGTCTATGCTCATCCTCCTCTTCTTCAAGTTTTGGAACTCATTGTTCAGATCAATCAGATCTATCTCTGAACAATACTGCACCCTTAGTTGTTCCAAGAACTCCTCCCATGACATTTTCAGGGCTTACCCTCATGGCATAGTATCCGCCAACAACTTCCACCAACTCAATACTCCATTCTTCAGTTGTCTAACTGCAAAGACAGTCTTCTGTTTGTTGCTACAGTCGGAACTTTCAAATATCATCTCCATTTCGGAGATCCAATCCATTATCTCAACAGGCTTTGGGCTCCCAGAAAGACTTGGCGGCTTGGCGCCCAAGAAGTTCTTGTACATTCACCCATCCTTATTGTTTCTCCTTTCCGGATCGTTCTTTCGTTCTACTTGAGTCCCAACTTGACTCATAATACGACAATTGTTCGCTTCCTCTGATTGCTCGGGAATCAATTTGGGTTCCTCAATAGGTATGATAGGTTCGTCCCTATTATCATGCAACATATGTCGCATCTCATCCCTTTGTTCGGATAACATAGCCCGAATCATGGCTTGCACCCCAGCCATTTTTATTGGTTCTGGTGCTGCTGCTACAATACGTATTTGCTCAATCACTAGCGGTTGATTCCTGTTTTCATCCGCGTTTCCAACGCCACTCCTTGTTCTCACCATTTTTGATCTACACACCGAATAAGGTGAAATTTAGATCTTCATTCACGATAGATTTCAAATCATCCTTATCACTCCTAAATGATTACATGCTAGTTCTAATATTGTATACATACGCTTAGAATCCTAAACACATAAACCTTCAGATCCGGTTGGCAACAAACCGTAGATCCGAACAAGTAATATCATATATGGCAACATATAACATTTAGCACATAAAAGGATTTTAGGCAACTTTCCTAAAAATAAACTAGTGCTCGTGTCTAAAATCCAACAGACACACATCTCAAAATTCCACTTAGCATTCTAAGTTTAAGTCTTGAAATCCTACAAATTCCTAGTTCGCTTAAACTAATGCTCTGATACCAGCTGTGATATCCCCAAAATCACAGCTAGAAAAGACCGATTTCATTTATGCTTTTTAAAATAATTTCAGAGTAAATCCTTTTGATTTAAAAGTGTTGCGGAATTTGTTCCCAAAACAAAACATGATAAAATAATATTTATCAAAGCATTTCATCAAGAGATGCATTTTCATTATATAATCAAAACTCAGGATGTCATGTTCCGATACAGACCATAAAGCATAAACGATAACATTACAAGTCATTTAACAAATATATACATATAGAGACTTGTAAACAAAACAACTCGATGATTCATCCATCTTACGCCCTTGCGCCACTTCCTGTAATACAAATAAAACTGAGTGGGTCAGGCTTGGGATCCTGGTGAGCATATAGGGTTTTCAACCCACAATAAATAAATTATATTTAATTTCACCAACCAATCACTATCCCGATTACCCATTCCCGTTATCCTCACTTTACGTCCCTAAAACAACATCTATCTCAAGGGACCTAATCTAGGATTTTCATCTGAACGGACATTACTGCTAAGGGGTTTCCTCAATAATAGATATCCTAAAGGCAACCATGAAGGGGATAGAGTACACTGGTGAAGACATCGTTCACAACACCTACAGGTTATGAACCTGCTAGCGTTCCACGAGACTGTCTAGAAAGAGTCTGTGGTCGTTATCCATACTCCGCTGAATAACTAGATCAACAACAACAACATCGAGGCCTCTCATCTGTTTATTACACACCAACTATCTACCCATGTTCTACCCAACATATTAGTAGATAAAAATATATATTTTTATACATACTTTAAAACCTGTATAGCATTTTCATTCAATACATATTCCACTTAACAGATGAGGTACACCTACATAACACGTATTTTATAGAAAATAAATCAGATCTATGAGATAGAAGAGAATGAATATACATTCACACATATAACAACAATATTATACACATAACATGTATTTCGTATAAAATACTTCATAATTATGCGTTAGAAGAAAGTAACTACACACTCACTTGATCAGAAGATGATCGGACATCACTACGGCTTGTAGAAGTAGTATTCTTCGGCAGATATGGAAGATCTTCACAAAAACTGGACTCCTCGCGGGCAGAGCTTCGGCTCGGGAATCTTACTTCTCGGGATCTTCGGGACCTCGGGACTTGCTTTGGGGCTCGGGAATGATACCGGGGCTTCGGGATAATTCTTGCACGAAAAACGATGCAAAAACGCGAGAAAAATGGAAGAAATGAGCAAACTACTCAGCGGCCCTCGACACCCTTTTATAGGGGCTGGAAGGTCGAATTACACTGTGCGTAACTTGAGATTACGCTGGGCGTAATGACGATAAGGTCGCTGACTCCCCCCCCCCCCTTTCGGATAATATCGGAATATATATATATATATATATATATATATATATATATATATATATATATATATATATATATATATATATATATATATATATATATATATATATATATATATATATATATATATATAATATCGAAAATATTTAATAAACTTCAAAAATTCACATCTTCCTCATACGAACTCCGTTTTCGACGTTCTTTATATCCGCGTGTAGGTGAGACTATGATCTACAACTTTCGTTTAGACTCCGTCGGCTAATTTTGACTTTATTTTTATTATTTATTTTTAGTAGGCCGGGACAGGAAAATTCCGTTATAAATTCATAACTTCTTCATCCGACGTCCGTTTTCGCCTATCTTTTTATCGTTTTACTCCTATTAATGAGACCTTCGATTCTCATTTAGATTGTTTCGGCTAAAAACCGCTCGATCTCAAATTGAGTATTCGGGCTGCATACTGCTAAGTCGAAACTTCGAAAAATCATAACTTCCTCATACGAAGTCAGATTTGGGTGTTCTTTTTATACACGCTCTCGGTTTAACGAACTCTACGACTTTCGTTTAGGTCACTAAGGCTAAATATTGCTCTAACGTAAATTTCACTTTTTACGTCATTCAGCATTGTCGGTTCTGTCGCGAAACTTCGACATGTCATAACTTCTTCATTATAACTCGGACTTCGGCATTCTTTATATCTTCGGAATCCTTGTTTCTACCACTACATCTTTATGAAAAGATATTGGGATTATCCCACACTTCAAATTCGACGCTTATTTTATTCTTAATTCATTAAATTATAATAATTAAGAAAATAAACACATAATTCACATAATACTCAAATATTTCATCATTAATACTTCAAAAAGAGTTACAAGGGTTAACCTAGACTATTACATCAATGATAATGCCTAGCCTGGAAACGCGGGCGTTACAACAGGCCTTGCCCTAACTCGCATAACGGGCCCCACCCACACACAATTCATATACGCATAACACGTGATAACATATAGAATAGTCATCAGGTCACGCCCTGTAAAGCATATAAGCCCATACACATACAAGTGTCACCCAGAAAATGAGTATTCTAACATAATAGATCATGGGTCGGCATTGGTGCCTTCGGACCACTAAACAGAATGAGTAAACTCATCACGAACAACTGAATCACACGTATAAATCTCTGGTTACTGGCACGACAAATCCCTAAGCTATCAATACAGAATAAGCATCCAATTAATAATTGGATTCCAATCCATAACCATCAGTCCATAATTCAGATAAAAAGACCATTTTACCCCTTACCCAGTTTGGTCCAAGACTAAGGACTTAACCTACAATCCAAAAGGCCCAAATACCAAATAATCCTATAGGGCCCAAACATGGAATGATGTTCCAAATTGGTCCCAAATAACTTTGGCCTTAATACAAGGCCCAAAAACATTTCTAGCCCAAAACACTAGAATTTAGATGGCCCAACAAAGCCCTAAACATCTAAGCCTAAAAGAATGGCCCAAACCGAAGATCCAAATTTTGAAACAACCTGGTTGAGTACACAGGGCATACTCAGCAGGTACGTGTAGCGTACTCGCTTTAGGTCTTGTACGCTAAGCGTACCTGCTTGTACGCCCGATATACTCCTCCATTCAACCAACTTCCACTTCCAACTCTTAATCCATAAAGACTTTACTCCAAAACCTAGATCTGACTTCCTTAGGTTGATTTATAACGTAAAGTTGCTAACTTTATGTGCATGTATGGCTTAATGAAGCTCTTAAAGCTTAAAATGTCTTAATAGATGGCTCAATTCATGGATGAGGCCATAGACATCATAATGTTTTCACCTTTAAGCTTAAGAAACTCACAATATGCTCAGATCTAAAAGAATAAGCCCCACAAAAGATATTACCTATCAAATTAACCCAAAAGGGACCAAAAGCATAAAAACGAAGACATGAAGATACCTAATCAAGGAGAAGATAAGGTATGCACTTGATACCTCAAAATACCTGTAAAAGGAGTGATGATTCTGGATCTCTAAGATTCTCACTAAGCAATGCACCTTCACTCTTCTTTAATCCCTTCAAAATGAGCAAAAGCAGCACCAACATCTTCTCAAAATCTGAAAGACACAACATTGGAGCTAAGGGTCGAGATTTAGGGTTTTAGGGCAATGGAGGTTGGTAAAAAGGCCAGCCCTGGGGACTTAAGGTCCTTAAATAGGGTGCAACACCCTAAAATTAGGGTTTCTTATCTTCCATGTACGCTAAGCGTAACCCTCGTACGCCCAACATACGAGGCCTCACGCGTGCGACCGACATCACCTTAAGCGTAACATGTCGCGTACTAGCTTCTCAGCTAGTACCCTAAGCGGACCATGTGGCATGCCCCACATACTACTCCAAGGACCAATATTGCAATAAATTAAATATAAAAGGGGCAAATAAGGAACATACCCGAAACCAAGTGGTTACAGTTCTCCCGGACTTAAATCAAACTTCGTTCTCGAAGTCTGCTGCCCTGAATAACTCCAGATAGTGCTCCCTCATCTCATCTTTTGACTCCCACATCCAGTCTGAACCCTTGCAGTGCTGCCATCGCACCTTCACCACCTCGACAACCTTGTTCCTCAAGGTTTTCGACTTTCGATCTAGAATCGCCACCGGTCTCTCAATATAATTCAGACGGTCATCCACATGAATATCCTCCAATGGTACCACTGCGGAATCATCCACTAAGCACTTCCATAGCTGAGAGACATGGAATGTGTTATGAATCTAGCTGAGCTCATCTGGAAGAACCAAGCGATAAGCAACCTAGCTCACCCGAGCCAAAACCCTAAAAGGACAAATATACCTAGGGCATAGCTTGCCTTGCTTCCAGAATCGGATGTTACCTTTCCAAGGTAACACTTTTAGGAGATCCATGTCTCCCACCTAGAACTCTAAGTCTAACCAGCATCTGTCGGTATAAATCTTCTGCCGACTTTGAGCTGTCTGGAGGCTACTCCGAACCCATTAATCAGCTCAGTGGTCTTGAGTACCACCTCGGTACTCCCCATAACCTGCTAACCAACCTCGCCCTAAAAAATCGGTGTCCTACACTTCCTACCATAAAGCTTCTTGAAAGGAGGTCGATCAATGCTGGCGTAATAACTGTTGTTATACAAAAATTTCGCCAATGGAAGATACATATCCCAGCTCCCACCAAAATCTAGATCACATATCCGCAACATATCAAATAGGATCTGAATGGTCCGCTCACTCTAACCATCGGTCTGCGGATGGAATGATGTTCTTGTTGGATAAGGTGTCTAAGTCCATAACTATTTTTGGTATGTACTTGACCCGACCCGGCATGGTCCATTTGGGTTGCATGGCACCATGCAATTGGATAGACTAATTGAGAGTAATAACACTTGGATATTATTAATATATTATAAGTTCTAATATATTAATAATATTATTTGATTAGTTTGATCAAGAATTAATTTAGAATTAATTAAGTGATCAAAAGATAACTAATTAAATATTTGGGTTGATTATGTAAATCATCCATATCTTGTATAGTGGGCTAAAAGGCTCCATGGACTATCAAGTTGGGTTCCACCCATAGGATGCTCCATGGATGCTCCATGGGAGTTACAAACCCATGGGTCATGGAAATGAAGAGTCATGACACATTAGGGTTTAACCCTAGATGTGTCAACACTATATAAGTAACATGTTCTCCACCCAAAATCGGGTACACTAAGAAATAAGAGGGCTTGGCCGATTTTGAAGAAGTGAGTATTCTCTCATAAGTTCTTCCAAGAGCATTTGGTGTTGTGTGAAGCATTTGAGGCATCACACTTGGGGTGCTAGGCTCACAAGGTTTCAAGGAACACAAACAACAACAAGGTAAGTTATTCTATCTATACTTTATGTTAAAATTGTTCCCCATGTATGCTAGATAGGAATATAACCTTGGAATTCAACTTTGCATGACAATTAGACAAACATAGATCCAAGGTTATTAGGGTTTCATGTACACTTAGGAAGTGTTAGAGTGCTCAAAACCCATCAGTGGTATCAGAGCCTAGGCTTGTTTGTTCTTGTTTGTGCTTAAAAGTTGAAAACAGAATCGGAAATCTTGCTGTCTGCGAATGGACTCGTCGAGTCTATAGGGGGGACTCGTCGAGTCTATAGGGGGGACTCGTCGAGTCCATGAGTATCTTCAACCAACTCGGCGAGTCAGTTCATGCAGTCGGCGAGTAGGGTCGACTGAGTGCAGAATTTCGATTCAGTTGCTGGAAATGAATTAGAAACATTACCCTAAACTGTTTTGGTAATTGAAAACTTGTTTTTTGGTGGTGTAATGTCTTTGCTAATTCATTTACAACAACTAGTTATCAAAATTACAAAGTTTTAAATGTAATTTTTGATTGTGTTCATATTCATGTTCTTGTTCTTATGATGTTTTAGATGATCATAGGAATTATTTGTAACCTATGTGGTAGATTAATTCTTGATCATAATGTGTTTTAATGGAGTCCATAACTTATCCTTAAGTTATGGAAAACCAAGAGTCACACTTGAGTTAAAACCATTAAGAAAACACAAGAGTTAGAAAAATGAAGAGTCTTCATTTTATTACTCTATTAAACTCATAAGTTACAAGAAATGAAAAGTTTTGAAAGTTACAAAACTTGCCCTCAAGTTTTGGAACAAGTAAAGTTAAGTTAAAACTTTAAGTTCCAACCCCTAGAATTTTAAAAGTTAAAATTCAACCCTTATACTTATATTATGAAGATTTAATAATTATATATATATGTATAAGAATAAAGTCGTCTTACCGCTAGTACGCCTCATTCACGAAGCCGGTCTATAAGGTGGGTATAAGGTTGTTGCCTATAAAATGGTGACTTAATGGGTGAATATTCTCACCCACCGCTTGTTTGACTGGTGGAGGGTCGTTAGCCGAACGGGTAAGACAAGGACTTATAAAATCTCATTCAAAGTATGATGAATATAATAAAGTAACTAAATGTTTATTAAATTCCCAATCTTAGTTACTTTAGGAAAAATGTGAATAAGGTGCTAATCCATGAAATTACACTTTACACTTTGTCTAAGTCGTTGGTGGAGCGTGTGTGGTTAACCGGCACACTAACTTGGACTTAACAAGGTAGGTAAAGGGTGACTTAAGGTTTATTATAGTATCGGTGGAGCGTGTGTGGTTTACCGGCACATCGATTGAGTGATAAACTTTAAGGGTACCAAGTGATTTGCATGGTTACTTCACACCTCGTTTTGTGATCCTCGGCATCCCAGTCACAAAACTTGGAGGGCACTCTCGAGATTGAAACATGCCTTTGAAAAGTTCATTGGATCTCAAAGAATCTAGGAATTTCTAAAACCAATAAAAACTAAATATCTAATATTTCGGTTTTCGTGGTGGAAATTGGTGAATCGTCATTCACCTACCTTTCAAATATGGTATAGCTTAGATTACGGCATACCTCTTCTAAGTTATATTATATTGTGATTGGATCCTAGCCTTAATATTACATTTGGGTGTTTTATTAAGGACTCTCTTAAATCTATACTAAACTTGTCCTTCCTTTTCAGATGTCTTCAAATAATGCTTCTGGCTCGAATCCTAATGGCTCCTTTACTCTTATGAGTTTGTGTGGGAAAGTCACCTTTGATGGATCCAACTTCAATAAATGGATCAGAAACATCAGGATGATTACCTGCTACGAGGACAAAGAATATGTCCTTGACAAGGAGCTTAAGGAAATTGATGAGTCCACTGCAACTCCCCAGGAGATCGCTGACTTTCATTCACATGAAAGAGATGCAACCAAGGTGGCTTGCATCATGTTGGCCACCATGACAGCTGAACTCCAAAAGTCTTATGAGGATTTCTACCCTTATGAAATGCACCAAGATTTGATGGAAAGATACCATCAAAGTGCACGACAAGAGAGGTACGAAGTCATCTGCTCCATGATAACAACCATGATGAAGGACGGAGAGTCCGTCACGAGCCACATGCAGAAAATGCAAAGGTATGTGGATCGTTTGCTGAAGCTCAATGTGAACTTCCCTGAGGAGCTTGCAATAGATATCATTTTGCACTCCTTACCATCGTGCTATGATCAATTCCGCATGACATATCACATGAATAAGGAAGAGGTCACCCTCAGCAAACTTCAGGGACTTCTCAAGACCGCAGAAACAGGTCTTAAGGGGAAGTCGGTTGCTATCACTCCTACTCCAGACTCAACTCCGGTCTTGGCAATTGGGCAAAGTCGAGGGAGGAAGAGAAAGAGATCATCGAAGGGTACCAAGGCTCGGACCCTTGATGGCTCTTCTTCAAGTGGAACCAAGAAAGGTTTCATTACTCCTTCTTCTGACCCCAAAGAGGCTGAATGCTTCTATTGCCATGAAAAAGCTCATTGGAAGCGGAACTGCCCAAAGTACCAGCAGGATGTGAAGGATGGGAAAGTCAAACCCAACCATGCAGGTATTTACACTATCATTTCTAATAACTCACCCCATTCGAAATCTTGGGTCCTTGATACCGGTTGCGGTATTCATATTTTTTGTGACTTGCAGGGACTAGGAAGAAATGAGAATGTGGAGCAAGGAAGAATAAACTTAATCATGGGGAATAGGAAAGTTACACCTGTCACCAAGATTGGAGTTTATACTTTATCGCTAAGTAGTGGGTTAAATTTAGATTTGAATAAATGTTGTTATTCGCCAGAAATGGCAAGAAATATTATTTCCTTTCATGCATTGTACAAACAAGGTTTCACCTTTTCGTTTGATAATGAAGTTGGTTCGATTAATGCTTTCTTTAATAATGTACTTTATTTTAAAGCATTACCTTGTGATGGTGTGTATGAAGCTGTATCTATTGTAGATAACTTAGGAAATAACGTTTTGTGTATTGATTCTACTAATAATAATAACTTGGATAAAGCATCATTATGGCATTGTCGTCTTGGACATATAAGCAAGAAACGCATAGGCCAACTCCAAAAGGATGGAGTCTTGGAGTCGTTTGACCTAAAGTCAAATGATAGTTGCGAATCATGCTTAGTTGGAAAAATGACAAAGTCACCCTTCACAGGCTCGTGTGAAAGGGGTGAAGGTTTGTTGGACCTTATACACACGGATGTGTGTGGACCATTCAAACATGCCACAAGGGATGCTAATCGTTATTATTTGACTTTTACTGATGATTACAGTAGATATGGATATGTCTACTTAATCAAGCATAAGTCAGAGACTTTCGAGAAGTTTAAGGAATTTAAACAGGAAGTCGAGAATCAATTGGGCAGGAACATTAAGATGCTTCGATCCGATCGGGGTGGTGAGTATCTTAGTTCAGAGTTCCTCGACTATCTAAAGGAATGTGGGATTGTCTCACAATTGACACCTCCCAGGACACCGCAGTTGAATGGTGTGGCTGAGAGGCATAATCGAACCTTGTTGGACATGGTTCGTTCCATGATGAGTCGAGCTTCGCTACCAATCTCATTCTGGGGGTATGCCTTAGAGACTGCCGCCCATATCCTTAATCTAGTCCCTACAAAGAAAGTTGCCAAAACTCCTCACGAGATGTGGACTGGTAAAATACCTAAACTAGACCACATCAAGATTTGGGGTTGCGAGGCCTTCGTGAGACGCGAGACTCATGATAAGCTCGAACCCCGAACCGAGAGGTGTATTTTCATCGGCTACCCACAACAATCCTTTGGTTACCTCTTCTACAGACCTAGTGACAATGTGGTCTTTGTAGCAAGAAGAGGAGTCTTTCGAGAAAGAGAGTTTATAAGCCAAGGAGACAGTGGGAGGCAAATTGATCTTGAAGAAATTCAAGAGTCAAGTGGTGAAGGAACTTCAAACTCTAGCCCTCAACTTGAGGAGGAAACTCCTGTTGAGCCAATTGACGAATCTGTACCTCTGAGGCGTTCCACGAGAGTTAGGAGTGCACCTGAGCATTACTATGGATTCCATATTACTGCAGAAGGTGAGACACTTATTAGTGATGAGACACTAGTAAGTCAAGATGACCCTAACAGCTACGAGGAAGCCATGGCAGGCCACGAGTCTGCTAAATGGAAAGAGGCTATGGATAGCGAGATACAATCCATGTATGACAATCAAGTTTGGAACTTGGTTGAGAATGTACCAGGTCGAAAGACTGTAGGGTGCAAATGGGTTTTCAAGAAGAAGACCGACATGGATGGTAAAGTACACACTTATAAGGCTAGACTGGTTGCAAAGGGCTTCTCTCAAATTCCTGGAGTGGATTATGATGAGACCTTTTCTCCAGTAGCCAAGATTAAGTCTATTCGGGTTCTGTTAGCCATAGCCGCATTTCATGACTATGAAATTTGGCAAATGGATGTCAAAACCGCTTTCCTTAATGGGAAGTTGGCTGAAGATGTTTACATGAGTCAGCCAGAGGGTTTTGTCAGCAACAAGTACCCTAATAGAGTGTTTAAGCTTGAGAAATCCATTTATGGATTAAAGCAAGCACCTCGCAGATGGAATCTTTGCTTTGATGAAAAGGTCAAGGAATTTGGCTTTTCTAGGAGTGAAGATGAATCTTGTGTATATGTCAAGGCTAGTGGGAGTATAGTTAGCTTTTTGGTATTGTATGTGGATGACATACTACTCATAGGAAATGACATTCCAACCCTGCAGGAAGTAAAGTCCTGGCTTGGAAAGTGTTTCGCTATGAAGGACCTTGGTGAAGCTGCCTATATTTTGGGGATAAGGATCTTGAGAGATCGGAGTAAAAGACTAATTGGACTTAGTCAAAGTACCTACTTGGAGAAGGTTCTGAAGAGATTCAGAATGCAAGACTCCAAGAAAGGAGAGTTGCCCATCCAGAGTAATGCCAAATTGAGTAAGACACAAAGCCCTAGCACTGAGGCTGAGATAGCAGAAATGAGTCGAGTACCTTATGCTTCGGTTGTAGGTTCGATCATGTATGCTATGACGTGTACTCAACCTGATGTAGCCTTTGCCTTGAGCATGGTTAGCAGGTTTCAGGGGAACCCTGGCAAGGCACACTGGACTGCGGTAAAGAATATTCTCAAGTACCTACGAAGGACTAAGGACTGGGTCCTTACCCTCGGTGGGAGTGATGACTTGAGAGTTGTAGGGTATAGTGATGCTACCTTCCAGACTGATAGGGATAACTTCCGCTCTCAGTCGAGCTGGGTCTTTACCCTAAATGGAGGAGCAATTTCTTGGAAGAGTTCCAAGCAAGAGACAGTGGCAGATTCTACTTGTGAATCAGAGTATATTGCAGCTAGCGAGGCGGCAAAGGAGGCATTATGGCTGAGGAACTTCATTGGAGACCTTGGAGTTGTACCAGCTATTAAAGAGCCAATGGAAATTTTCTGTGATAGTGAAAGTGCTGTTGCCTTAGCCAAGGAACCAAGGGATCATGGGAGATCCAGACACATCGACAGAAAATACCATTTCATCAGACATCGGATCGAAGAAGGACTCCTCGTGGCAAAGAGGGTATCATCAGATGAGAATCCGGCAGATCCCCTCACGAAGGGACTGACTCGGGTTAAGCATCTCCAGCATGCTCGGAGCATAGGGCTGAAGGATGATATTAGATTTAGTAGTTAGATAACCTCGAAATTTGTAAAGTGTAATTGACATTTGATGATGAATAAAAGTGTTTTATTTATGAGTAAAGTGTTGCTATCTCTTGTCGATCGTTTACTATATTTCTTTTGCATGTTTTGACTTCCAGAATAATTTTGTTTGGTATAACATATTATTCAAACCTCCACAGTCGGTCATATGTCAGAAGTAGGTATGAATCAAGACTGTCATGTTTGGTTGTAGAGGTCTGGGACAAGGCTACAACAATCATGAGTGCTCATAAGTTCTGAGCATTGGACTCAACCCACGCTCACTGGAATCACTTCATGGAATTCTATCTCGAGTGATCGTGAGACGGTAATATCATATAAGTCTTTAAACCTAGAGATATGATTTGTTACTTACAAGTTGGTTATGCATTGATTGTACGAAAAACGCATTGGTAACTCGATGTTATAAAATCGCGCTCTTGTGTGTAATTCAATGAGTAGTAGAACAAACATATGAGTCGAAGTTTATCTGTTCCTTCTTGGATTAGAAGCTGATATCTGGGCCCCTCGATGATTTTGTTTTGACCTATGTACCGGGCCCGGTCAGAACTAAATTGATGTGTTCAATGAAGTTCTTTGTCAAACAAATCGGAAATCGGGAAACAAACTGTTGGACAATAAGTAAGACATTGTTCCATGTATTTGTCCGACTGATATCTAGAACAGAGGATTATATGATCACTTATCTTAAATGGCGTACCATCATTTTCTCAGTTTCGAGAAACCTTGAAAAGAGCTACGATTGCCGATCGGTTCCTGAAGTCATACTTGCAATAATAGTTATTAGACTTATCCAAGTGGGAGACTGTTGGATAAGGTGTCTAAGTCCATAACTATTTTTGGTATGTACTTGACCCGACCCGGCATGGTCCATTTGGGTTGCATGGCACCATGCAATTGGATAGACTAATTGAGAGTAATAACACTTGGAGATTATTAATATATTATAAGTTCTAATATATTAATAATATTATTTGATTAGTTTGATCAAGAATTAATTTAGAATTAATTAAGTGATCAAAAGATAACTAATTAAATATTTGGGTTGATTATGTAAATCATCCATATCTTGTATAGTGGGCTAAAAGGCTCCATGGACTATCAAGTTGGGTTCCACCCATAGGATGCTCCATGGATGCTCCATGGGAGTTACAAACCCATGGGTCATGGAAATGAAGAGTCATGACACATTAGGGTTTAACCCTAGATGTGTCAACACTATATAAGTAATATGTTCTCCACCCAAAATCGGGTACACTAAGAAATAAGAGGGCTTGGCCGATTTTGAAGAAGTGAGTATTCTCTCATAAGTTCTTCCAAGAGCATTTGGTGTTGTGTGAAGCATTTGAGGCATCACACTTGGGGTGCTAGGCTCACAAGGTTTCAAGGAACACAAACAACAACAAGGTAAGTTATTCTATCTATACTTTATGTTAAAATTGTTCCCCATGTATGCTAGATAGGAATATAACCTTGGAATTCAACTTTGCATGACAATTAGACAAACATAGATCCAAGGTTATTAGGGTTGCATGTACACTTAGGAAGTGTTAGAATGCTCAAAACCCATCAGTTCTGAAATGGAGATGGGTGAATAACTCATCATGAAACCTCTACCAAAACCTGGAAGTAAACCAGACATCTCTGTCAGAAACCACTGATACTAGCACACCAGGACATGCCATAACTTCCCTTATATAAATCTTAGCCAACTTATCCACATAAATACTCTCATAAATTGGGATGAAAAACATGCTCTTGGTCGAACAATCCACGACAACTCAAATCGAATCCACTATGCGTGCAGTCCGGGGTAGCTTCATGATAAATCGATGATAATCTCTTCCCATTTCCACACGGGAATCTCCAATGGTTGCATCTTGCAGTGAGGTCGCTGAAGCTCGGCCTTGACTTTCCTGCAAGTGAAGCACCGCTCCACATGCTAGGTCACATCCCGCTGCATGCGAGGCCACTAGTAATCAGGACGAAGATCCATATACATCGTCATCGCCCCGGGATGAATGGAGAACCTAGACTTGTATGCCTCCTCCATAAGAACCTGACGTACACCGCTCCAATGGGGAACCCAAACCTGCCAATGTAGAGTCAACAATCCACGACTATCATAATCGAAGGAAGCCACCTGACCTATAATACGCTCAGTCTTTCGGTGCTCTTCCTCTATATCCTCAACTTGAGCCTCATGACTCTGCTCCATCAACGGAGTAATCACGGTCATCCTCAGACATATGTCTTTGATCAGAGCCATGACTGCCTTGCATCTGAGAGCATCGACCACCACATTGGTCTTCCCCAGGTGATAAAGGATCTCATAATCATAATCCTTTACCACATCCAACCACCGATGCTGCCTCATATTCAGATTTGACTGATCCATCAAATACCTCAGGATCTCTTGGTCTGTATAAATAGTACAAAGTACCCCATACACGTAATTCCGCAAAATATTGAGGGCGAAAACCAAGGTCCCCAAATCTAAATCATGCATCGGATAATTCACCTCATGAGGCTTCAGCTTCCTAGAAGCGTAAGTGATCACACAACCCCTCTGCATCAATATTATCCCTAATCCTGTGATCGACGCATCAAAATATACCACAAAATCCTAAATACCCTCCGGCAGGGTCAAAATCGATGCCTCGCACAATCGCTATCTCAAGTTCTCAAAAGTTGTCTGCTGCTCAGGCCCCAGTGAAATGTAACCATCTTCTTTGTCAGTCGGGTCAAAAGAACAACTATCGTGGGGAAATACTAGAAGAATCACTGATAATAACCCGCCAAACCAAGAAAACTCTGAATCTCAAATGGAGCCATCGGAACCTCCCACCTCATCACGGCCTCAACCTTGGCCGGATCGACTAGAATACCATTCTGGTTGACAAGGTGCCCCAGAAACTGCACCTCGCACAACCAGAACTCACACATGGAGAACTTTATGAAAATTCTATCCTTCAGCAAAGTCTCGGTAACTTCCCTCAAGTCCTTCTCGTGTTGCTCCTGAGTCTTGGAATAAACCAAGATATCATCAATGAACACAATCATTGACTGATCCAACATCGGTCTGCACACGTGGTTCATGACATCCATGAATACAGCTGGAGCATTGGTGAGCTCAAAAGAAATCACCACGAACTTGTAATGATTGTAACGAGTCTGGAAAGCTGTCTTCTGCACATCCTCATCCCTAACTCTCATCTGATGATATCCCGATCACAAATCAAATTTGGAGAACAATGATGCACCATGAAGTTGGTCAAAAAGATAATCAATCCTTGAGAGTGGGTCACAGTTCTTCACTGTTACCTTATTCAGCTCCCGGTAGTCATTGCACATACGATGAGACCAATCCTTTTTCTTCACAAACAAGATCGGTGCTCCCCCAGGAGAACAGCTCGGTCGAATGAATCCCTTTTCTAATAGCTCCTACAAATGTATAGACAACTCCTGCATCTCGGGAGGAGCCAGCCGATACGGTGCTTTAGCTATTGGAGCCGCACCGGGAACCAGATCACTCTAGAACTCAACCTGCCTCTCTGGAGGCACCCTAGGAAATCCTCCAAAAACCCATTTGGGTAATCCCGCACAATCGACACATCATCCACAGTCGCCTTACCCTTATCTTGGGTATTCATTACATAGGCGACATAACCAGAACAACGCTACTAAAGATAACGACTGGCCCTTGCTGCTTAACACAAAATCGACTCATGCTGAGATATTTCCTCGTGAACCATTGACTCTCCCCTACTTGGGTTACGAAACCGAACTAAATGTTTCTCACAATCGATCACTACCCCACTAGGGCTCAACCAATCCATACCCACAATAACCTTTTTCCCACGCAAAGGAATGGGAATCAAATCAACCAAATACTTCTCACTGAACAACTTGAGAGTACAACCTCGATGAACCCTCGCAACCCGAACATACCTATCATCTGTAATCTTGACATCTAACACACAATGCAGATCCCCCGGAGCTCCAGTAAACCTCTTTCTAAGCGTAAGTGATACAAAAGATCGGGTAGCCCCTAAATCAAACAATATCAACACAATAATACCGTTCACAAGGAACAATCCTAAAATAAACAAATAAATATAAGCAACAATTTAATATGAATAAAGAAATAAAGAAAAGATACATGCCCGTCCCCACATCTGGTGCCGTGCGAGCCTCCTCAGTTATCAACTGAAAAGCCCTGCTCTTCACAACAACTGTATCTGCTCGGCCCTGGTGGCCGTCAGTAATCTAAAGAGTTGCAGGAGTGGGTGCTGACACTGGTCCTGTTGCAGCCAAATTCGAACAATAGGCCTTTTTGTATCCCGTCTAATTACAATGAAATCAAATAAGATCAGATATCGGGGTGATGGTGGTGGTAGCAGTACAATCCCTGCTGACATGACTAGTCTGGTTGCACTGGAAGTAGCCAGAACCACCCACCCTACACGCCCCATTGTGCATCCTGCCGCACCTACCGTAGTGGCCTCGACCCTACTGGGCCTTCCCCTCTCGACTCAACAACCTGAGGCATCTTTCCCGAACCCCCTAATACCTGAACCTGATCCGACTTCCTCTTCCTCTCTATTTGTAAATCAATCAATCAATCAATCTCTCTCTCTCTCTCTCTCTCTCTCTCTCTATATATATATATATATATATATATATATATATATATATCCCTTGCTATTATATCCTCCAGCATCTTGCAGCTGGATCGGCTTACAAACAACCGAATGTCACTCCTCAACATCTCATGATACCGATCCTTCTTCATCTCCTCATCCACCACATACTGCAAAAACAAAAGTTCCCTCTCCTGAAAAATCATGATTATCTCAGCCACCGTCTCAGTAGTCTGGTGGAGATCCTAAAACTCACGTGCCAACTATTGCACCTCAATCACCGATGCAAACTCAGCCCTGAAACTGGTCACAAAATTATCCCAAGTCATTGAATCAACCACAACAGCACCAACTGAGCACTCAACCTTCTCCCACCAATCACATGCTTTGTCCTTTAGAAGATAGGAAGCAAGTCTGACCTTTTCTCCCTTGGGGTAACTGTTGGTGCGGAAGGCATTAACAACATCTGCTAACCACCTCCTACTTGCTATTGGGTCCTTCTCCCAGTGATATTCTGGAGCTCAACATACCCGGAACTCCCTAAAGGTAAATAAACGTGCCCCCAACAAAGCTGCCATCTCAGAACGAAAAGCACTCAACCGCTCATCCAAAATCTCCATAATACCATCCTTGACCGGGCCAAAGATAATAGGAGTCTGCTTAATAATGCAACGCATAATCTTAGATGAGATGAACTCCCTAGTTTGATCATGTAGCTACCTAACTCCCGATCCTGATCCCGAGCCCTCTCCAGCACAATAAGTGCCAACATGTTTGTCTCGCAATGTCACCATACTAAAAACAGACCATATAAACCATCAGAATACATCGAGGGATCACAATTGCAACAAGCTTCCTGTCTCCTTGACTCCAGTACGGATCCTCTGCTTCAAGCAATACGGGCCCATACTACCTTCCACATCTATCCAACATTCCTCAAGGATTGCCTTGATTCCACCAAGTCACCCTATATCCATACAAATAACCCACAAGAAAATAAGGCTCCTAACACTAGATCTCATCCAAGGTTTTCCTAGCGCAAACTCCACACCAATCTCCACCATCGGCTGTAGAAGGAACTCCCGCTAACTTCCTCTAAATAACTTACAAATACAACTACATATCACAAAAACCAAGTAATTCTTCAAATGAAAGGTCTCACAATACAACAGTTAGACTCAAACAAGAGTTGTGCAATAGAGTTAAAACTTAACCAACTAAAATTATTTAGTTCCCATAATATTTGACTTAGCATATTTACGTACTAGTTAGCTGAAGCTAGTAAGAACCCCTAAAATCAAAAAGTAAGCAACATACGAGCATCAAGTAACTAGAACCAGGCATCACCTAATCAGTCCATCCTATCACTGCTTGATTAGTACTAGCATGCAAGTATACAAGCTCATACAATAGGCACACAAAGGCATCTCTTCTAGCATTCTATCATGAAAAAATTGAGCAGATCCTTAGCCCTAACTAGCATGCGATTCATATATTCATAGATGAAATCATATCAGATAACATGTATATGTATTTTGGGAAAACTTACCTGAGGTCGGCTGATTGCATGCACCACACCTTTTTTTGTCTTTGAAAAAAAAACTCTTTTCTTAAAAATACATTTCTTTTTGAAAAAATTTATCAAATCCTCAATTTGAGTTCAGATACACTTGAGAATATGTCTGAATCCCTCAAACCAAGGCTTTTATACCAATTTGTAATGTCCCAAAAATAAGAGCCAAAAATTTTGCATTTAATTTAATAAAATTGATATCCCAAATACATCATCATGAAAATCCAAATAAACAAATGTATAGATCAACATATCATATCAGAGTAAATCAAGAAAATACGGAACAAGGTGGTGTGTGTCCTGCAATCATCGAGGGCTCTTTCCCTTGGAATCGGAAGTACCTGAAACATAAACTGAAAACTGTAAGCATAAAGCTTAGTGAGTTCCCCAACATACCACATACAATACATACATAACATATAACGAGCCCTATCCATTAAGTATAAAGGTCCTCACCCTAACTCGTATAATGAGCCACACCCAATGAGTATAACGGGCTCGCCCTAACTCTGATAACGGGACCCACTCAATGAGTATAAGGGGCCCCGCGTTAACTCGCTTAATAGGCCCCACTCACATATGATTCATATAAGCATCACAGGTAATAACATACAAAATAACCATTAGGTCTCGCCCAATAAGCATTTAAGCACATATATATATCTATATCTATATATATATATATATATATATATATATATATATATATATATATATATATATATACAAATGTCACACATACAATGTGTATTCTAACATAACAGATCGTGGGTCAGCATTGGTGCCTTCGACTTGCTAAACACATTGAGGAAACTCACCTCAAACAGTTGAATCATATGAATAAATTTCTGGTTGTTGGCCCGCCAAATCCCTAAGCTATTAATACAAATAATCATCAAATTAATAATTAGATTCCAATCAATAACCATCAGTCCATAATTAGGGTAAAAAGATCACTTTACCCCTTACCTAGTTTGGTCTAAGTCTAAGGCCCAATCTACAATCCAAAAGACCCAAATACCAAATAATCATACAAGGCCCAAACATGGCCCAATTTTCCAAATTGGGCCTAAATCCCATCCATGGCCTTAATCCAAGGCCCAAAAATATTTCCAGCCCAAAACACTAGAATTCAGATGGCCCAACAAAGCCTAAACATTTAAGCTCACAAGAATATACCAAACCGAAGATCCAAATTCCAAAGCCCAAATAGCTGTACACGGGGCGTGCTCACCATGTACACGTAACGTACTCGCTTTAGAGCTTGTACGCTAAGCGTACCTACATGTACGCCCAACGTACTTCTCCATTCAACCAAAATCCATTTCCAACTCTAAATCCATGAAGACTTTACTCGAAAACCTAGATTTGACTTGCTTGGGCTAATTTATCACATAAAGTTGCTAACTTTACGTGCATGTATGGTTTAATGAAGCTATTAAAGCCAAAAGGTCTTAATAGATGGCTTAATGCATGCATGAGGCCATAAACACCATAAAGTTTTCATCTTTAAGCTTAAGAAACTCACAATATGCCCAAATCTAAAAGAGTAAGCCCCACAAATGACTTAACCCATCAAACTAACCCAAAAAGGGACCAAAAGTATAAAAACCAAGAAATTAAGAGATCTAATCAAGAAGAAGACAATGTATGAACTTGATACCTCAAAAGACCTACAAAATGACTGATGATTCGGATCTTTAAGCTTCTCATTAAGTAATGCACCTTCACTCTTCTTCAATCCCTTCAAAATGAACAAAATAAGCACCAACTTCTTCTCAAGAGGTCGAAGACACGACAATGGAGGCAAAGGGTTTATATTTAGGGTTTTAGGGCAATGGAGACTAGTAAAGAGGCCAGTCCTAGGGACTTAAGGTCCTTAAATAGGGTGCAACACCCTAAAATTAGGGTTTCTTATCCTCCACGAACACTAAGCGTAACCATCGTATGCTAGGAGTACGAGGCCTCGCATCCGCGACCAACATCACCTTAGTACGCTAAGTGTACCATGTGGTATGCCCCGCGTACTAGCTTCTTAGCTAGTACGCTAAGCTTACCATGTGGTACGCCCCATGTACTACTCCAAGGACCAATATTACAATGAATTAAGTATAAAAGGGGAAAATAAGGAACATACTCAAAACCAAGTGATACACACAAATAATACACATACAAATAGTTGGATTGGGTGTCTAAGCCCATAACTATAATTGGTATGAACTTAATTTGATAGTAGCATAGTCCTTTTGGGATGCCTTCACTTTAGCAACTTGACGGGATGAGAGAGAGGTTAATAAATGATTTATTAATATATTATGAGAATAATATTTTAATTATAAATCATATTATTTAATTAGTAGTTGATCAGAAATTAATTTAGAATTAATTTTGGGATTACAAACATGATTAAAAGAATGGGGGTTGTTTTGCAAATCCCTGATAGTTGCAAAATTGGGCTAATGGTCTCATGTTGGAAGGAGTGGACGAAATCAATAGGGAGGCCCTATGAAATTCATCCAAGGCTTCAATAATATGAGGTCCATTGACTGGTTAAGGCTTAAGCAGGAAATTAGGGTTTACATATGAAAACGCTAGTAGCCTCAGATATTTAAAGACCCTTACACATAGGGTTTTCGGCCAATGCTTATAGCATAGAAACCCTAGCTGATTTTTTGCATATTCCCTCCTCTCTTCTTTCATCCTCTTACTGCAAGTGTTTGTGAGCCATTAGAGGTGCAATATTTAGGGCACTAAGCTTTCAAAAATCAAGATCAAGCAAGGAATTCTTGTTATTGCTATGTAACAAGCAAGGTAATCTTCTTAATCCTTCTAATATATGAATTTCGAATTATATATATGCTAGATATAGGGTTATTGCTTTGGAATTTCTTTTGAATGCCAATTAGTGAAAAACTAACATCCAAAGCAATTAGGGTTGCATGAACACATAGGATATTGTTATGCTCAAAACCCATTAGTGGTATCAGAGCCTAACATGTTTGTCAATTGAATTTGGTGCTTTTGTGAATTGTCAAAAGCTGAAGCAAACAGAATTCGCAATCTATCTGCTAAACTCGACGAGTCCATTGCCTGACTAGGCAAGTTGGCTGGTCAGATGCCTGATTTTTCGATTTTAAAATCTTGTTTGGATTAGGATACTTACCATAATTCGTTTTTAATGCCTTAAATTGAATTTTAAAATCTGCTAAACTCGACGAGTCCATTGCTTGATTAGACAAGTTGGCTGGTCAGATGCCTGATTTTTCGATTTTAAAATCTTGTTTGGATTAGGATACTTACCATAATTCGTTTTTAATGCCTTAAATTGAATTTTCTACATCGTAATCTAATTTCCTTATCAAATAAGATTGATTTGGTCAAATTTTAAGATAATGACAAAATTATTTCCTTAATTTAATTATTTAAAACTTGATCTAGTAGTTTTGATAAGTTTCAAATTACACCCTTGAGTTTTGGAATTTGAAATTTAATTAAAAATTTAATTTCGAAATATTAAATTCTAAAATCCTAGTATTTTAAAAGTTTAAAATACACTCTTATACTATATAAATTTAAAAGTCTAATATTATATATGTGTAAGAATACTCAGTCATACCATTAGTAAGCCTCATTCACGAAGCTGATCTATAAGGGGGTATAAGGAAACTGCCTATAAAATAGCGGTTAAATGGGTGTCCACTCCCACCCACCGCTTCCTTGATTGGTGGAGGGTCGTTAGCCGAACGGATCGGATAGGACATTAAATCCTCATTAATAAGTATACTGATAAATATAACGTAACTAAATGTTTTTATAAACTCCCAATCTTAGTTACTTTAGGAAAATGTGAATTTGATGCTAATCTATGAAATTGCACATTGCACTTTGTCAAGTCGTTAGTGGAGCGTGTGTGGTTAACCGGCACACTAACTTGGACTAACAAAGAGTGGAAATGGGTAGCTCATAAATTATCATTGATTACTGGAGCGTGTGTGGTTAACCGGCACATTGATTAGGTGGTAAATGACAACGAGAGTACCAAGCTAATTTGCATGGTTATTCACACCTTACTTGGAGCATCGGTAACTCAGTCACAAATTTGAAGGGCATAATCAAGATTAAACATGCCATTGAATAGTTCAATGAATCTTAAAAGATCTAGGAATTTCATTTCATTTAAAACATAATTCATTTTAAAATTTTATTTTCATGGTGGAATTGGTAAATCGTCATTTACCCACCTTCAAATAATTTACAGTTTGATTACAACATCCCTCTTCCGAATTGTGAATTATTGTGTTGGGTCGTAGCCTTAATATATGACTTTGGGTTTTATATTAAGGATTCATTATCTAATCAAAACTTGTCCTTCATATTTTATAGATGTCTACCTCAAACAATGCTCCTGGTTCCTCCAACAACACTTTCTCGCTCTTGAGCATTTGTGCCAAGGTGACATTTAATGGGTCCAATTTTAATAATTGGATTCACAACATTCGAATAGCCTTGAGGTTTGAGGACAAGGAATACGTCCTCGACAAAGAGCAATACAAGATCGATGAGTCGAAATCTACTCCAAAAGAGATAGCTGAGTATAAGGCCCACTGCAAGGACGCGACCAAAGTGTCGTGTATTATGGTGGCCACTATGACTCCTGAGCTACAACAGTTCTATGAGGACTATTAGCCTTATGAGATGTTCCGGGACTTTATTTAGAAGTACCATCAAAGAGCACGTCAAGAGAGGTATGGGATAGTCTGGTCACTCATCACCACCAATATAAAGGATGGAGAGTCCACATGAGCCACCTGCAACGTATGTAGAGATATGTGGATCATTTGCTCAAGCTAAATGTGAGCTTTGATGAAGAGTTAGCCATTAACATAATCCTACACTCTTTACCTCCTTGCTATGATCAGTTCAAATTGACTTATCATTTGAGCAAAGAGGAAGTCACATTGAGCAAGCTTCAAGGCTTGTTGAGAACTGCTGAAAGTGGATTAAAAGGAAAGTCTATTGAATCCACTCCTCTTACTTTTGTTGCTCCAGTCATGGCAATTCGACAAGGAAAGGGGAAAAAGAGGAAAGCTCCCTCTCAACATAGATGGAAGGGAAAGTCTCATGATGGGTCTTCTTCTAGTGGACCCAAAGCAAAGTACGGTTCTACTCCCCCTGCCTCCGATCCAAAAGATGCAACATGTTTCTATTGCCAAGACAAGGGCATTGGAAGAGAAGTTGCCCTAAGTACTTGCAGGACATCAAGGATGGCAAGATCAAGCCTACCTTGGTAGGTATTTACACTATTTTCTCTAAAAAATCATCGCATTCTAATTCTTGGGTCTTTGATACATGATGTGGTTTTCACATTTGCTCTGAATTGCAGGGACTAAGAGAAAGTTGGAATGTGGAGCTTAGGAAGATGAACTTGACAATAGGCAATAAGAGATCATCACCTGTTACCAAGATCAGAGTTTATTATTTAAAGCTTAGTAGTGGATTATGTTTAGACTTGAACAATTGTTGCTACTCGTTAGAAATGACGAGGAATATTATTTGTTTTCACGGTTTGTACAGATAAGGCTTTAGATTTTCGTTTAATAATGAAATTAGTTCTATTAATGCTTACTATAATGGTTTATTTTATTTTGAAGCATTGTCTTTTGATGGTGAATATGAAACTGTGATGGTAGTAGACAATTTAGGAGATAGTGTGTTACATATTGATTCGTCTAATGGTTTAGACAAAGCTTGCTTGTGGCATTGTCGTCTTGGACATGTCAACAAGAAGCACATTGCCCAACTCCAAAAGGTGGAGTGTTGGAATCATTTGACCTTAGGTCAAATGATACATGTGAATCTTGTTTGCTTGGAAAGATGACTAAATCACCTTTCACTGGTACTTGTGAAATAGGTAAGGGATTGTTGGATCTCATACACACCGATGTGTGTGGGCCCTTCATATCCTCCACAAGGGATGAAAATCGATTTTATATGACTTTTAACGATGATTATAGCAGGTATAGATATATCTACTTAATCAAGCATAAGTCAGAATCCTTTGAAAAGTTCAAAGAGTTTAAACATGAAGTTGAAAATCAATTGGGCAGGAAGATCAAGATGCTCAGATTCGATATGGGTGGTAAGTATGTTGGAATCAAGTTCCATAACTATCTTAAGAAATGTGGAATTATTTCACAATTGACACCTCCTAGGACACCACAGCTCAATGGTGTAGCTGAGAGGTGTAATCGAACCTTGTTGGACATGGTTTGTTCCATGATTATTCGAGATTTGCTTACGATATCGTTCTGGGGGTATGACTTAGAGACTGCCGCTCATATCCTTAATCTAGTTCCAAAAAAGAAGGTTTCAAAAACACCTCATAAGATGTGGACAGGGAAAGTTCCCTCGTTGGCACATATCAAGGTTTGGGGTTGTGAAGCTTTCGTTAGACAAGAGACTCACGACAAGATTGAACCTCATAGTGAGCAGTGTATTTTCATTGGTTACCCACAGAAGTCCTTTGGATACTTGCTTTACAAACCCAGTGAGAACGTGGTCTTTGTAGCACGAAGGGGAAAACAAGAACTCATATGCAAAGAGGACAGTGGGAGTATAAATGATCTTGAAGAAATTCAAGATTCAAGCGATGAAGGAACCTCTAACACTAGCGCTCAAATCGAGGAAGAAATTCCTGTTGAACCGATTGACGAGTCATTTCCTCTTAGGCATTCCACTCGAGTTAGCGTTCCACCTATGTTGTATGGTTTTCATATAACTGCAGAAGGTGATACGTTTATAAGTGATAGTACACTGATAAATTTGGATGAACCTACTAATTACAAGGAAGCCATGGCGGGCCCTGAGTCTGCTAAATGGAAAGAGGCAATGGATAGCGAGATCCAGTCCATGTATGGCAATCAAGTTTGGAACTTGGTTAACAATGTGTCAGGTCGTAAGATAGTTGGGTGCAAATGGATCTTCAAGAAGAAGACCGACATGGATGGAAACGTACACACATTTAAGGCAGGGCTAGTTGTGAAGGGCTTTACTCAAACCCCATGGGTTGACTATGATGAGACCTTCTCACCAGTGACTAAGATCAAATCTATTAGGGTTATGCTTGCCATAGCTATGTTTCATGATTATGAAATATGGTAGACGAACGTCAAAACTGCTTTTCTTAATGGGAAGTTGGCTAAAGGTGTTTACATGAGACAAACAGAGGGTTTGGTAGATTCTAACTACCTTAATAGAGTGTGTAAACTTGAGAAATTAATATATGGATTGAAGCAAGCTTCTCGCAGATAGAATCTTTGCTTCCATGAGAAAGTCAAAGAATTTGGTTTCTCTAGGAGTAAGGATGAGTCTTATGTATATGTCAAAGCTAGTGGGAGTATAGTTAGCTTTCTAGTATTGTATGTTGACCACATACTGCTCATAGGAAACGACGTTCCAACCTTGCAGGAAGTTAAGTCCTGGCTTGGAAAGTGTTTCGGTATGAATTATCTAGGATATGTTGTTTACATTCCGAGAATAAGGATCTTGAGAAACAGGAGTAGAAGACTAATTGGATTTAGTCAAAGTACTTACTTGGATAAAGTGCTAAAGTATTTTTAGCATGGAGAACTACAAGAAGGGAGAATTGCTATCCAGAGCAAAACCAAGCTGAGTAAGACTCAAAGTCCGTGTACCGATGTCGAAATAGCACAAATGAGTCGAGTTCCATATGCTTCTATCGTTAACGTGATCATTTATGCTATGGCATGTACTCGCACTGATGTGGATTTTGCTTTGAGCATGGTCAGTCGATATCAAGGGAACCCGATTAAGGCTCATTAGATAGTGGTTAAGAACATTCTTAAGTATCTATGAAGAAAAAAGGACTTGGTCCTTGTGCTCGGTGGCAGTGATGACTTGAGTGTTACTGGTTATCGTGACACCATTTTTCTGAAAGACCGAGACAACTTCCGTTATCAATCAAGATGGGTGTTTACACTCAATGGAGGAGCAGTGACTTGGAAAAGTTCCAAGCAGGAGACCGTGGCTAATTCAACATGTGAGTCATAGTATATAGTTGTGAGTGAAGCATCAAAGGAGGCTATATGGTTGATGAACTTCATTGGAGACCTTGGAGTTGTGCCAGCCATAAAGGAGCCCATAGAGATTTTCTATGATAATGAAGGAGCGGTTGCCTTAACTAAGGAACCAAGGGATCATGGAAGATCCAAACATATAGACAAAAAATATCATTTCATTAGATATCATGTAAAAGAAGGACTCCTCGTGGTCAAGAGGGTATCGTCAGAAGAGAATATTGCAGATCCCCTCACAAAGGGTCTGAGTAGGATTAAGCACGTTCAGCATTGGTCTTAAGGACAATATTAGTTTTAGTGATTAGATAGATATTTTAGAAACTTGTAACAATATGAATGTAATTGAAATTTAATGATTAATTAATGGAGGTTTATTTATAAGTAATTGTTTACTATCTTTTGTCAAATGTTTATCTTGTGTTTCACTTTGCATGTTTTACTTCTGGAATAATTGGATTGTTCAAATTATCCATCGTCGATCATACTTGGAAGTAAGTAGTGAATTAAGATTGACATGAATTGGCTTGTAGATTATCTAAATGTTTAGACATAGCAATGGCTTGCTGCAACGTTCATGAGTACTCTTGAAATGGGGATTTGAGTATTGGATTAAACCCACACTCATTCGAATTACTTCATGGAATTTATCACGAGTAATTATGAGATGATAATATCGTATAGTCTTGAAACCAAGATATATGAGTTGTTGTTTACGAGTTGGTTGTGCATTGATAATGCGTAAACGCATCAGTAACTTGATCTTATAAAATGCATTGTTGTGTATGATTTGATGAGTAAATAGTACAAGAATATAAGTCAAAGTTTATTTATTCCTTTTATCTCAAAGGGTAAAAGTGATATCTTGGGCCCCTCAATGATTTTGTGTTGACTTATGTGTTGGGCATGGTCAAGACTGAATTGACGTGTTCAATTAAGTTCCTTGTCATACAAATTAGAAATTGGGAAATAAATTGTTGGACAATGAGAATGATTATATTCCATGTATTTGTCCACATGATATCTTGCATAACGGAGGATTATATAATCCCTTATCTTAAGGACACGCAACTCACTAGGTCAGAGCTCCATAGCGGCTTTTGAGAGCTACGATTGTTGATCAGATTCTGAAGTCGTACTTGCAGTTATAGTTATTAGACTTATCCAAGTTGTAGACTGTTGGATTAGGTGTCTAAGCTCATAACTATAATTGGTATAAATTTAATTTGATAGTAGCATGGTCCTTTTGGGTTGCTTTCACTTTAGCAACTTGACAGGATGACTTATGGAGAGAAAGGTTAATAAATGATTTATTAATATATTATGAAAATAATATATTGATTAGAAATCATATTATTTAATTAGTATTTGACCAGAAATTAATTTGGAACTAATTTTAGTAATAAAAAAACTAATTAAAAGAACGGGGGTTGTTTTGCAAATCATTGATAGTTGCAAAACTGGGCTGTTGGACTCCTCTTGGAAGGAGTGGACGAAATCTATAGGGAGTCCCTATAGAATTCGTCCAAGGCTTCTAGAATAGGAGGTCCATGGAGTGCTTAAGGCCTATACAGAAAATTAGGGTTTACACCTGAAAACCCTATCAATCTCAGGTATTTAAAGATCCCTACACATAAGGTTTTCGACCAATGCTGAGAGCATAGAAAACCTAGTCGATTTTCTTCGTATTTCCTCCTCTCTCCTCTCATCCTCATGCTAAAAGTGTTTGTGATCCATTAAAGGTGCAACATTTAGGGCACTGAGCTTTCGAAAATCAAGATCAAGCAAGAAATTCTTGTTATTGCTATATAACAAGCAAGATAATCTTCTTAACCCTTCTAATATATGAATTTTGAATTATATATCCTAGATATAGGGTTATTGCTTTGGAAATTCTTTTGCGTGTTCAGTGAAAAACATAGATCCAAAACAATTATGATTGCATGAACATATATGATGTTGTTATGCTAAAAACCCAACAAAATACACATGGAAAAACACATACACACAACATACACATACAAAATGAATAATATAAACATTCCTCATACACACATACAAAGATATATATATATATATATATATAAACACACACACACACACACACACACACATATGTATATATATATATATATATATATATATGTATCATACTCATAAAAATACACATCATACATACACAAATTTAATAAATTATACATATAAAAAAAACAAAAAAAATACATTTTCTGTTATGGGGCTTCGACGAAAAGTGGTGGTTGCGGTGGGGAGCTTCAAACCCTGGCAATACACTCCAAGATATCAAAATTCCTTCAACTACATGTAAATTCAATGGGAGAAAGGATAAATCAAACAGAAAAAGAGAAAAAAAAATTAAAAAACTCACACTTGATGTCGTCGGTGATGGGGCTTGGAACATCACTACGTTGCCAGTGAAGGGGTCGGTCGCCGATGAAGGGGTGGGTCGTCGATGTGTTGGACGCCGGTGGAAGCTGTGACATCCCCAAAATCACGGCCAGAAAAGAACGATTTCATTTATGTTTTTTAAAATAATTTCAGAGTAAATCCTTTTGATTTAAAAGTGTTGCGGAATTTGTTCCCAAAACAAAACATGATAAAATAATATTTATCAAAGCATTATATAATCAAAACTCAGGATGTCATGTTCCGATACAGACCATAAAGCATAAACGATAACATTACAAGTCATTCAACAAATATATACATATAGAGACTTGTAAACAAAACAAATCGATGATTCATCCATCTTACGCCCTTGCGCCACTTCCTGTAATACAAATAAAACTGAGTGGGTCAGGCTTGGGAGCCTGGTGAGCATATAGGGTTTTCAACCCACAATAAATAAATTATATTTAATTTCACCAACCAATCACTATCTCGATTACCCATTCCCGTTATCCTCACTTTGCGTCCCTAAAACAACATCTATCTCAAGGGACCTAATCTAGGATTTTCATCGGGTTTGACATTACTGCTAAGGGGTTTCCTCAACAATAGATATCCTAAAGGCAACCATGAGGGGGATAGAGTACACCGGTGAACACATCATTCACAACACCTACAGGTTATGAACCTGCTAGCGTTCCACAAGACTGTCTAGATCAACAACAACATCGAGGCCTCTCATCTATTTATTACACACCAACTATCTACCCATGTTCTACCCAACATATTAGTAGATAAAAATATATATTTTTATACATAGTTTAAAACCTGTATAGCATTTTCATTCAATACATATTCCACATAACAGATAAGGCACACCCACATAACAAGTATTTTATAGAAAATATATCAGATCTATGAGATAGAAGAGAATGAATATACATTCATACATATAACAACAATATTATACACATAAAACGTATTTCGTATAAAATACTTCATAATTATGCGTTAGAAGAAAGTAACTACACACTCACTTGATCAGAAGATGATCGGACAACACTACGGCTTGTAGAAGTAGTATTCTTCGGCAGATCTGAAAGATCTTCACAAAAACCGGACTCCTCGCGGGCAGAGCTTCGGCTCGGGAATCTTACTTCTCAGGATCTTTGGGACCTCGGGACTTGCTTCGGGGCTCGGGAATGATATCGGGGCTTCGGGATAATTCTTGCACGAAAAATGATGTAAAAACGCGAGAAAAAGGGAAGAAATGAGCAACTACTCGGCTGCCCTCGACACCCTTTTATAGGGGCTGGTAGGTCGCATTACGCTGGGCGTAACTTGAGATTACGCTGGGCGTAATGACGATAAGGTCGTTGACTCCCCCACCCCCCCCCCCCCTTCGGATAATATCGGAATATATATATAAATCAAATATTGAAAATATTTAATAAACTTCAAAAATTCATATCTTCCTCATACGAACTCCGTTTTCGACATTCTTTATATCCACGCGTAGGTGAGAATACGATCTACAACTTTCGTTTAGACTCCACCGGCTAATTTTGAATTTATTTTTAGTAGGCCGGAACAGGAAAATTCCGTTATAAATTCATAACTTCTTCATCCGACGTCCGTTTTCGCCTATCTTTTTATCATTTTTCTCCTTTTAACGAGACTTTCGATTCAAATTTAGATTGTTTTGGCTAAAAACCGCTCGATCTCAAATCGAGTATTCGGGCTGCATACTGCTAAGTCGAAACTTCGAAAAATCATAACTTCCTCATACGAAGTCAGATTTGGGCGTTCTTTTTATGCATGCTCTCGGTTTAACGAACTCTACGACTTTCATTTAGATCACTAAGGCTAAATATTTCTCTAACGTAAATTTCACTTTTTACATCATATTGTTTGTCGGTTCTATCGCGAAACTTCGACAGGTCATAACTTCTTCGTTATAACTCGGATTCTGGCATTCTTTATATCTTCGGAATCCTTGTTTCGACCACTACATCTTTATGCAAAGATATTGGGATTATACCACACTTCAAATTTGATGCTTATTTTATTCTTAATTCATTAAATTATAATAATTAAGAAAATAAACACATAATTCACATAATACTCAAATATTTCATCATTAAAACTTCAAAAAGAGTTACAAGGGTTAACCTAAACTATTACATCAATGATAATGCCTAGCCTGGAAACGCGGGCGTTACAGAAGCCTTTGATGGTTCGAGGTCGTAGGTCGCAACGAATTCTCTCGAAAAATGAAAATGGGAGGCACACTGAACTTGGACAGAACAAAGGGGGCATATTTGCGATGAGTAGTCGCAACAACATATACTAATTGCGGCGACGAAAGGATTAATAGCGGCAACATGCGTTGGAGACAATCTTTTGCGGTAATTTTTTAGTATTAGTGGTGATGTTGTCACCGGTTATAAAGGTATTGCCGCTAAATGTATTAAACGAAATGGATTTACTGGCGTTGGATTAGGCCTAAATAGACGGCTATCAATTCATCTCAGCAGTTGACATGGATCGATGATGTGTGAGCATTAACGGCGGTGCACACCATTAGCGGTGACAAACAACGTGAAACTTGGTCGTCGCCGCTAAAGGTGTTGACGCTAATGCTGATATTTGTTGTAGTGAGGTTTATGTTTAGGGTTTTATGTCTTATTCACAATCTATATATATAATGGTCGACAACTATGGTTCAATTGTATTGTACTATAGTTTTCAAGTTCGTGAATAAAAATACTCACTCTTATAGTATGGATGTATGTCATATTGACAAAACCATGATAGATACTATATTTTTATTGTGATTTATTCTCGATTATTTCTGACATATTGTTTTAACTTCAACTATGACAATAAAGAAGAAAATAAATAAGAAATGAAAAAGAAATCCTTAACCGAGAAACTCACAACACACAAAAGAAAAAGAGAAGATACATACGTTTGTTCTTCAAGACCATCTAGTTGCTAATTGCTTCTAACATGAAAAGATAAGTCGGAATCTTGAAAAGTTATATAAAATAGGCTCTAGCAGAGTTGGCCTTACTATGTTTATCTCTACCACGACTTTAGGAGATTCTAATGGCCATAAATGATACCAAGTCATTTATCCTACCCTTTCTTCAAAATGCATCTAATTCCTACAATATATCAAACATTACACTCTCATAAAGTCATCTTTTTTCTTTAACTACATCATTAGCCGCTTATTCCTTAAGCCATCTTTATATAATTCATTATATTATATACAGTTTGGATTGCATATCATCATTTTATTCAGTGGCGAAGCCAGAAACTAAGAATAAATGGGGTTTATGGACTGTCGTCCTAATAATATATAAATATAATGTTATATCCGAATAAAATAATATAATCTAAAATTTTATAAGAAGCATTAAATTTATGATTTTTTAATTATGATTATCTTATGATTATAAAAATCCAAATTACCAATCATAATAATATAATAATTAAAAATTACAAAAAATGTTAAGAATACAATTAAATTTAAAATATACCTTATCTTATTAATAGAAACTTGAAAGAAGCACAAGCTTTTATCATATTGGTTTTATTTTAATTGGATATTAATATTTAAGGTGAGTGATAAGGTGATCATGAACATAACATTATTTTAAGCTTATTAAAACGTAGGGGGTCATCGTGTTTTTTTCACAACCTATATGAGCTTACTTTGTTATACAATTTATATAATTCGATGGGTATACCGACACTTCAAGTAAAATGGTTGGAGGGGACGCTGCATCCTGCAGCCCCCTAATAACTCCGCCCCTGATTTTATTGTTTTTACAACTTAAAATTTTCTTCTATAATATACTAGTTTATAACCCGTGATAACCACGGTTATAGAATTAATTAAAATTTCGTATTAGAAAATCAAAATTATTAATCAATTTTTTTAAATAAATTATTAATTAAGAGATATTTTTTAAGTTATATAAAATTATAATCGTTTATTTAAATAAATACGTGGAGTTATATCATTTTATAATTTATATTAATTTTATTTTATTTTTTAATCTAATCGTATTAATTTAATATAATTCAAGAGAGAAATTTTAAAATTTGAAATTTAAAATAAAGAATCAATTATTAATTTAATAAAATTATTTTTAGAAAGTTATTTATTTGTTAACATAAGTTTTCTTTTTTCCAACAGAATAACGTCATATCCATTGAATCGCTAAGTGAGTTAATCAATTAAATGACAGCTACACATTCCACTTTATTCAATCATTACATTAAACTATACAAGCCTTCCGTTGGTACATTCTCCGATAATAACATCCACCAACAAGAATACGGGAGGTCAAGTCTTGCAAGAAACAAGTTTATGAATACTTATGATAGTGATTTGCCATGCATAGAAGAGTTAGTTGATAAGAATCAGCACTAGAAATGTAATTGTCCATTGGGCAAAACTCAAAATGCAGTAATAGGAAACGTAGAACCACTCAAAGAAAGAATCTGATCTCACACCCAAAGGAACATTGAAGTGTGAATCTGGTTCTTCCTTCCCAATTTGCTCACCCATGCATGATGGAATATATTCTCATTTTGTATGACTAAAATAAGTTTTTGGTATAAAGCATAAGGCCAAGCAGCTTATGTGGTTGTCACTAAATGTTTCAGCCTATAAAATGGGCACTTCATTCGACCTTGCAAAATATGCAAATTCGATAACAAACAAATATGGAAACTCAACAACTCTGCAAAGGGTGCTACAATTACGTGACAGTAGCACCTGGGAGACGTTGTCCCATCTGCTATACAATCACCAAGCCCAACAAAAGAACTAGTCATCGTATTGTCCCTGGGATGCTCCAGTTTATCGATGGCTATGCCAATACACGTTCAAACAACAACTACTACAATAGCGTCCATGGACAGCTTCCACAACCACCAGCATATGGAGGTTATTACGCTCCACCGGTGTATGGTTCTGGTACCTACAGCCCACAGCCACCGCCATTAATCTACAGTGGAGGTTATGATAGCCCTCCACCACAGTCTCCGGCTGTGTATGGTTACGGTTATGGCTACCCTGAACCGCAGACGTGGTCTCCTATGATGCATAACAACAACTTCCAACAATCACCGGAGGTTCATGAGAAGAAGAAGGCGGTGCTGTGTGGCGTGACCTACAAAGGTCACCCGAAGTCACTAGCTGCCAGTATAAATAACGTCATGAGCATGCATCAATTATTGGTGAAATTGGGTTTCCCAAATGGTTCCATCCGCATCCTCACAGGTTTCTCTCTCTCTCTCTCTCTCTCTCTCTCTCTCTCTCTCTCTCTCTCTCTCTCTCTCTCTCTCTCTCTCTCTCTCTCTCTCTCTCTCTCTCGACTAGTTTGACTTTTCTGCAGAAGAAGAACCAGACCCCACCAGGACCCCAACAAGACGCAACATATTGATGGCAATGGAGTGGCTCACGAAAGATTGCTGTTCCGGGGATTCATTGGTGTTCTATTATGCAGGACATGGCTCTCATGTGCCTGATAACAATGGAGATGAAAAAGATGGGTATGATGAAGCTTTATGTCCTGTTGACTATAGGCAATCTGGGAAGATACTAGATGATGAGATCAATGCCACCATTGTAGCGCCGCTACCTCATGGAGTAATACTTCACAGTATCATGGACACTTGCTTTAGTGGAACTCTTCTTGACCTTCCTTTTCTTTGTGAGATTGACCGGTTAGTATTCATGGTATTATATATACGAACAACAGTCACAACTTAATACTATATAAATAGTCGCAGTTTTTTGAAAAATACGAATCCTCACATTTACCTTTTCATGAAGCGGAGGATTCTATAAGTGGGACAAACATCATCCCTCACATGCTTCTTCATATGGGGGTACTCGCGGTGGAAAAGCAATATGTATTAGTGCCTGTGATGACCATCAAAATTCAGCAGATACATCGGTCCGTATATTTATCTAATTTTTGCCATTTAAGAACTTGTTCTGTCTTATAACAACGTAATTTCCATGTACAATAATTATGTAGCTTCCTACTAGCTAACATTTACTCAAGGTCCTGTGCACGTACATTAACATATAGCTTCATTAACATGCAGGCTTTCACAGGTAATTCCATTGGTGCATTGACTTATAGCTTCATCCAAGCTGTGCAAAGTGCACGTACATTAACATATGGAGATTTACTTGACAATATGCGCAAAGTAGTTCGTGATGCTCAACAAAAACAAGGCCTAAATGCTCCATTTGCATCTTCTACATCACAGGTATGATGCTCACAAACATACTGATTACAGTAGCATATATATATATATATATATATATATATATATATATATATATATATATATATATATATATATATATATATATATATATATATATATATATATATATATATATATATGATGTACATGAACGTAAAGATTGTTGTTTATATACATTGCCATATTGATCATTGCAGGAGCCTCAACTATCATGTACCACAAGATTCGAGATTTACTCAGAGCCTTTTATGTTGTAGAGAATATATTCGGTCTATGATACTATTCGGTCTAGGTGAGAAGAAATGGTCTATTCCATGGTACATTGTTACTTCCTATTGTTGCATATAATGAGCTTGAATTTTTGGATGAACAGTAAACTCTCCATTAACTTGCAGCTTGTAGCTGTGTCTCGGTAGCCATCTCAAGCTATGCAGTGTACTGGGTACACAAACTCTGAGGTTGATAAGAAGAAATATTACTATGGTGTATCCATCTTGTGGAGGCTTAGTAATGTACTCAATATGCATATTAATTGAAGTGTTTGAATTTGCTTGAATGTTGGAAATACAGTTGCATGATGATAAAACAGAATCCAAGTCTTTTATATTAACTTATATTTCTGAAATTAGTTCAGTCATGTGAACAAACATAGATATTACATATAGGAAATGGATTAGGACCAAGAATAAAAAATAATGTGGTTCACTAAAAAAGTTCAACCCAACTGATACAAGCATGGATTTAAAAACCGGACCACACTAGTAGTTTGACCTGTTTCGACATGTTGAACTGATAACCGTTCAAGTTACTATTTTTTTATCTCAAAAATTAGTTTGTTAGCAAACAGGGGAATTGGCTGATTTGCGAAGAAAAAAAAACAGTTCAACCGGACCAATCGTTCCTTTCAAAAAACAGATTTTGATAAATATATGTATTAAAATTTTAAAAACAAATGCATAAGCCAATTTATAATAAAAAAGCGATGCGGCTAATTGAATTTTAACTTGTCTAACTAAATCATAGCTACCAAGCATAAAAATATTTTAAAGTTTTTCCTATCTTGTTATTTATAATCTCACATATTTTAATTTAGTTGGTTGATTTTTGAGTAACTATAGATGGTAAATATATGTTTTTGAATCAAAAATGTTTTTTTAAGATATCAATTTTTCTTTTAAACAAGGCATCTTTTTTCCAACATAAGGTAGGTCATTTAATTTTTTTTTAGGTAGGTTCAAATTTTTTTGGTATATAATATATAATAAATCTTTTAAATTTAGGTGGGTCAAATGACCCATAGTGTAGTCTCGTTCCTGGTAATATCAGCTTTAGAAGTTACTGATAAAAGCAAATGTAGTTGAATGTTAAAATGATTGGCACATTTAGAACTTAAAATTTATTTATTAGATTAGTTAAAGATACTTAAGAAGAATCTACCAAAAAGTTTATTGTTTGTTAGCTTATAGCTTGTTAGCTTATAAACTAATAAGTCAGAAAGAGATAACTAATGAAAAAATGGTTTATTAGTGGTTTGTCAACACTATATAAGATGTTTTTATCCAAATACTTTTTTAGCTTTTAGTGGTTTGGAACCGATAATAAGATAATAAGCTCCATTGCTAAACACCCCCTAAATAGTACTTTCAAACTCTTTTCAATATGAGATTAATCACCTACATAAATATTCCCAAAAACTTACACCATATGATGATCTTGAATTAAATCGCACAAAAAAAAAGATGCATATGTGGATATTATAATAATAAGATTAGTCATAATGTTCTAAAAAGCTCGATATGGCTCCAAGTCTTGTACTTGTCACAAAGTTTTGACAAAATGTCTTCTTAAGTCATATATATATATATATATATATATATATATATATATATATATATATATATATATATATATATATATATATATATATATATATATATAAATGAATAATAGTAAAAAATATATATATGTAAAGTTATTAATTGTATACAAAATTGACGTCTTAAGTCACGCTTTACAAACAACATGGCTCGTCATGACTCAAAAGAGCTTGATGTTTGACATTGTCGGCAAGTCATACCTTAAGTTATTTAAAATCTTGAGATTAGATGTGGGTATTTGCTCGTGAATCCAATATTGAAAACCAAAAGTTAAGTAGAAGTTGAAAGGATTTCACAAAATTTTCATCAAAAGAGTTCTGTTATAAAATTTGTGTCAAGAGAGTTATGTTATTTAGAATCTTGAGATTAGAAGTTGATGTTTGACATTGTCGGCAAGTCATACCTTACGTTATTTAGAATCTTGAGATTAGATGTGGGTATTTGCTCGTGAATCCAATATTGAAAACCAAAAGTTAAGTAGAAGTTGAAAGGATTTCACAAAATTTTCGTCAAGAGAGTTCTGTTATAAAATTATAGGGCATGGTTTGTCTACACCCCCACACCATCGGACATCCACCTCATGACCTTACACCATTAAACATTTGAAGGGCATAAATATTCTCAAACACTTGCACCGTATGACGATCTTGAATTGAGTTGCACAACCAAAAAATAAATTGAAGCAAGTGAATATTATAATAATAAGATTAGATGTGAGTATTTGCTCGTGAATCTAATATTCAAAACCAAAAGTTTAGTAGAAGTTGAAAGGTTTTCACAAAATTTTCATCAAGAGAGTTCTATTACAAAACTATAGGGCATGGTTTGTCTACACCCCCACGTCATGGAACCTCCACCTCACCACCTTACACCATTAAACATTTAAGGGGCATGGTGTGCTTATTACTCCCAAGAACCCCCAAAAGATAAAACATGAGAGAAAGAGGAAGAAAAAAGGAACGGATCCACTCGAACTCTTTAAGATTTTGTGACCATCCTAGCTGAGACACATGTAACCAAACCACCCCTGGATACCAAGCTCATCGTCGAGCCCCTTCGTTGGTATCACTGTCGTAAGCCCCTCTAAGTCACTTTTGTTGGATTAGGTATCTGATCCCATAACTATAATTGGTATGTACTTGAATTGATGGTAGCACAGTCCTTTTGGGTTGCCTTCATACTAGTAACATGACAGGATGATTTTTGGGGAAAGATGTTGAATTTATTATTTTAAATAATAAATTAGTATATAAAATGATTTATTAATGTATTATGAAAATAATATATTAATTATAAATCATGTTATTTAATTGATATTTAATCAGAAATTAATTTGGAATTAATTTTGGGATTAAAGAAATTAATTAAAAGTACAGGGGTTGTTTTGTAATTAGTTAATAGTTTTGGTTTGGGCTCTTGGATCACCCTATATAGGGTTGGTTGAAAATTCTAGGGAGGCCCTAAGGATTTTCGTCCAAAGTCTTGAGAAAAGGTGTTTATGGGCTGCTTAGGCCTTAAGCTGGAAATTAGGGTTTCCACCTACAAACCCTAGCTTTGGGACTAAGAAACCTTAACTATAAAAGGAGCTTCCCCCTTTAGGTTGTGGCCATCCTTATGAAACTCTAGAAGATCTGAAACTTTGAGCAACTTCCCTCTTCTCTCCTCTCATCCTCTTGCATAGTGTGTTTGTGAGCCATTAGAGGTGTTACACTTGTGACACTTGTTCTCAAAGTCAATATCTTCAAGGCATCCATTGTTATTACAATATAACAATACATGTATGTGCTCTAATCCCTATTTTTTTGATTTTGAAAATAGTAGAATCATGTTAGGTTTTCTCGTTTTTTGAGTTCAATGCTTTTATATCTAATAGAGAAAAATAGATCCAACAATTAGGGTTGCATGTACACATAGGATTATTTTCTATGCTCAAATCCCATCAATTTTTAGGGTTCATTCCCATCCTCCTTCATCCTCAAACATAGAAAAACCCTAACCCTAGCCTCTCCTTGTGATTCTTGAGCTTTTGGTGGCTTGAAGAAGAAGGGATCACCTTTGGAGCATAGATCTAGCTTGGAAGCTTCATTTGCATCGACTAGCAACATCTCTAGACCTTTGTGAGTAACCAAGATTCTAGATTTATGATTTCTTGTTGCTAGATCTAAGGTTTTATGCATAATTATCCATGGTTAGATGAGTTAGAGTATTAGGACTCCTTAAAGTTAACAACTTTATGGGTCGTTAGAGTTCCTTGGTGATTATATGTGGTAGATATGAAGTTTGGGTGATGTTTGAGCTCATACTTGAGGTTTTGACCACCTATTCTTCATAAATGCCCTAATTTGAGCTCAAGTCTTGCATTGGACATGCAAGACCTTAAAGAATCAATTTTTATGGTTTTTGGGATGTTAGGAAACCTTTTGGAGGAGGTGGATTTGTGGCTTAATGGATTAAGGGGTTTTAGTCATTAAAATGTCATTCAGACAGTTCTTACGACATGAGATGATGGATGTCACATCGTGAAGATCGAATGATCGTGACTAATTGATCTTTTAGTGGCTCACGAATTGACCAATAGACTTTCACGTCATAAGGGGCTATTGACTGTTCATTTTTGTTGATCCTCGACTCTTTGACCAGTTTGATTTTAGGTCAAACTTGTAGGATTTGGGATGTTGATTAGATTCCTCTATGTTTTGGTGCTAAAGGGCTCTTGGGAGCAAGCGGCGCAGAAAGGAGAGCGTGTTGCAGTGTTTCTGGGTTCTTCGTTTCAGGTGAGTTTTTCTCACCGTACCCGTGGATCGAAGGCACCAATACAGGCTAACTAGTTTTGGTTATCTATCCTTGTGTATAGGATGTTAATGCGTTGTAGTGAGTTGTTAGATATATTTATATCCTTATGTGTTAGGATGCAACAGTAGTGGTATACTGGTCAGAGTAATAGTAGGTTGGTTATCATCTAGTGGAATACCCTAAGGGTCATATGTAGCCATGTAGGATAGCTTGAGAACTCTTGATCTAGGATTTCTTGTTTATTCCTTGTTTGGTTGTGGCTTTAGAGCATGATCATATGTTTGGGTGGCTATCTCACCTCTAATTACTTATGACTACACATCCCATGGAGATTTGTTGGCAGTGGAGTAGTGTGTGGTGAGGGGTCAAGTAAGCGGTAGTGAGTCTTCTCCCTACTTTACTTGTATGTTATTTATGTCTGTGACCAGCTAGGTCTTTATTGTTGTTTGCTGCTTTGTCTGTATTGCATTGCTGATATTTTGGGATTGCTGATACTTCTCAGGGTTGCTGATAACCCCTAAACATGTTGTTAATCCACAAGGTATGTTGTTAGCCCACTGGATTGCTGATAATCCCCAAGGTTACTGATAACCCATAGCTTCTTATTATGTTGTGTTGTATGGATATTTTAGGGGAACTAACTAAGCTTCGTGTTTATCCAGTTGTTAATGCTTTTCAGGTATCATCGATTATTATGAGAAGGTGAAAGCGTAAATGTACACATTCATCAGCAAAAATGAAGATTCCGCATTATTATATTACTTTGATTTTAAACAAATGTAATTTGGACAAATGGTTTTATTAATATGGATTTTAATATTGTTGAGTTTTACCTTAATAAAAATGATTTTTTTGGTTGTGAAAACGGGAGGTTACAACCAGCGACATTGTCACCACTAATACCCAAAAAAATAGTGTCAAACATTCCCTCAAATGATGTCGTTATTATTACGCGTCCCATCGCAGCAATTTCTAGCCGTGGCCGCTAATACTCATTGCTGCTAATGCTCGTCATAGATAATAACTTTCTTCTTTCACAATTTTGTCATGCGTTCCCATTTTCCTTCGCATTGAAAATTTCTGCCACTACAACGATCTTTAACAAATTTCAAAAGCTTCCATCAGCATCTAAGACATCGGCGACCCAAACAGAATCACCGGCTACGTACCTTATCACTGGCGCTATTCTATAGCGGTGATTCCACCCCATTTCTGACAACAACTAGCTGTTGTGAGTTTTTTTTTGTTCTTTTTCTCTTTTGCCTTTCGATTTCTCCTCTCCCCCACAAAATGTACATGTTGGTTGAAGGAATTTTGACATTCTGAGTTTGCTTCTCGAAATTTGAAGATCCCCACTACCACCACCAATTTATCACCAGAGCCACCACAGAAAAGGTTGTTTTTTAGTTTATATATATATATATATATATATATATATATATATATATATATATATATATATATATATATATATATATATAATTTTTTGATTTTGTGTATGTGTGATGTGTATTTTTGTGTGTATGATGTATGTATAAGTGTATTATATATATATATATATATATATATATGTGTGTGTGTGTGTGTGTGTGTGTGTGTGTCTACGATACATGTATATGTGTAATATGTTGATTTTTTTAAATATTTGCATGTGGATGGAAACTGCAATTATATAATGAAAAAAATGAAAAAAAAAAAAAGAACAAAGTATGATGCTATAATGGAATGTGTATTATATTTGTATATGTGTAATTATATATATATATATATATATATATATATATATATATATATATATATATATATATATATAAAGTATTTATGTAGTTTGTGTGTTTGTATGAAATTTAGATGCTATAATGCTATTGATAAAAAAAATGAAAAAAAACAAAGTTGGATGCTATATTGAAAAATATTATTTTTTATGTGTATTTTTATGTATAGAAAATTATATATGTAGTTTGTGTATTTGTATGCAATTTAGAAACTATAATGTTATAGATGAAAATTATTTTTATACATAGAACTTTCAAGTATAGTTTGATCACTCGTTGTGATATCCTTGTTTTGACTACTATTCCACTATTAGTACAAATTGAACTAGAAATGTAATTATATTTGTATGTATAGAAATTTAAATATGTAGTTTGTGTAGTTATATGTAATTTCGAAACTGCAATGCTAAAATGAAAAAAATGAAAAAAAAAAAAACAAAAACAAAGTAAGATGCTATAATAGAAAGTGCATTATTTTTGTATATGCAATATGTGTATTTGTATATTTAAGTGTATTTGGAAAGTACAATACTATAATGGAAAAAATGAAAAAAAAAAGTAGGATGCTATAATGGAAAGTGCATTTGTATGTATATGCAATATGTGCATTTGTATTTATATGTGTGTATATATTGATTGGAACATCACTTAACTTTTAAGGGCTTATTTCAAAAATACAATGCTATAATGGAAAAAATGAAAAAATGGTAGAATATTAGAATGAAAAAACAAAAACAAATACTATAAATAAATAAAATATTGTAAATTACAATGCTGTAATAGGATAAAATATATGCAAAAGTACAATGCTCAAATAGAAAAAACAATATAATATTTAAAGTACAATGTTATTATAGAAAACTTAAAACAAAAACAATTGTAATACATAACAAAAATATTGTAAAGTACAATGCTATAATAGGATAAAATATGATATTAGAAATAAAATATATATATATATATTTAAAAGTACAATGCTCAGATAGAAAAAAAACAATATAATATTTAAAGTATAACGCTATTATAGAAAAACTTAAAACAAAATCAAATTCCATAAAAAGGAAAAATATACAAAAGTAAGATGTTATAAATGACAAAAAAAATCTTCCAAATTCTATTCGGTTACATGTCTTCTTCGTAATCATCATGAAACTAGAAATATTCGCCCGAAATTCATTTAGAAATTAATTTCAGATTGTCCCCATTTTGGGACTGCTTTTTGAATACTTTATCTCATTTTGGATGTAAACATGTATTACAAGGTTGTTTGTTTAAGAAAGATTTGATTGTCATTTTTCTTTGCTCCTTGGGTGTGTGTTTATATATATATATATATATATATATATATATATACACACACACACACATACACACACACACACTAAGGAGCTAAAGGGAAATGTTGCTGAGTTTTTTTAAATAGACAATTATGTAATACACATTCACATATGAGATGAAGTATTCAAAAAATGGGTTTAGAAACCTACCTTTATGAATACTCTATCCATTTCCAATTATTTATTCCCATGTCGGGGATACTTTTTGAATCATCGACTTTATGAATACCCTATCTGATTTTTGTTTCCCATAGAGTAAACCATAAACCCTAAAATTTGTTTTAGTTGCATAATGTATGTTGATAAAAGTTGCACTACTAATCCACATCTTCAATCTCCCGAGTTCCAGCTAGGACTCGACTCTTTTGTCGAGAGATTTATATCACACCTAGATAGTAAAGGTGAAACAAGATGTCTATGTGAGAAATGTGATAACCATTACTTCATGGATCCAAAAGAAATGAGACGTCATGTTTGTATATATGGTTTTAGTCGGTCGTACAAAACGTGGACATATCATGGTGAACCTTTAATTCCTCCATTTGTAGATGTTGTAGCGCCAAGTAACGAGATAGTTGATGTTATCGACGATGTTATGTAGGAGTCAAGAGAAAATGATAACAACCACGATGAAGGAACCTCGAATATAGGGGGTAGTGATGTCAATGATGTTTTTGAACAGTTGTTAAAGCCATTTGAAACCAAGTTATATCATAGTTGTACGTTTTTTCCCTTGATTTTTTAGCAAAGCTGATGCATATCAAGATCAACAATAAAGGGACTGATATTTCATTTGATCAACTTAATGAATTGTTCCATTCAACATTTCCACAAGACACAAAAAGGTGATGGAGTTGGGAATCCACCACCTCCAGGAGGCTTTAGTCGCAGATAGCATGAGCGGGCTGGTAGGTCTTATTATGACTAATATTTATTATCTATTTATACTCATTTGTTATAAGCTATCGTGACTAATATTTTTAATTATATTTTTTAGTTGAGCTTCCTAAAAAAAGAAGAGGTCTATCAAAAAAACATCTAACTATCAAAGATGATACGGGAAAACAAGGGAAAGCCCGTGGATTTGGATTTCGATAGGGAGCTCACATACTCCCCTGTCGGGAATCATGATAATTAGTTTACTCATGAGATTGGGAGGTATATGTGTATGAACATCCCTTACAGCATATCAGAATGGGACAATGTTTACCCCTCTTTAAGGAATGCCATAGTCATGTATCTACAGGTAAGTTGGATGATATTTTAAGTTTAGTTGTGATTGGTATTTAATTAACTAACATTTTTGTATTTGTAGAATAAGTTTGATATGGATAAGGTTAACTTGGATCCCGAGTGTGTTCAATTGTTGTGAAGCATTGATGCGACTCTATAAAAATTTACAGAGGTTGAAAAAGTAAAGTGCATACTTATTTTCAGAATGTTGGGGGGGGGGGGGGGGGGGAGGGGGCTTGCAGATATCCCAATGACATTATCCAACCATCATCCCCCCCCCCACCCCCCAGGGCATGTCACATAAAAATTAGGCACAAGCAGTCGAACATTTTCAAATGCACGAGTTTATAAAGCGTTCAACGTCAAACAATGGAGTTTGTGCACAACAACAAGTTGTAAACAGAGGGGGATCGTGCTTGTATAGCAATGCCTATTTCAAAGAAGCAAATTATGATATATTTAACTGTTTATTTAAAGTATAATTAATCTAATTTTTAATGTTAAATAGAACATCACCCAAACCGAGGCATTTTGTAAGACTTGTACTGATCGTCAAGGGGTATTTAGTAGTCCTACAGTCGAGTAACAATACCAAAGTGTTTAATTTGTATTTTTCATATAAATGTTTATATCGTCAAGGGGTATATAGTAATCTAATTTTTATTATGTTTATCATTTTTTTTAAATACAAAATGCTTTACTTCAAGAGATCAATTAACAAACCCAAGCTTCTTTTGAAGCAAGTGGTCTAACACCAAATGATATAAAAAAAAAATTTGAAAGAATATTGGGTTCTCGATGCGGCCAAATCAAATGCATCGAGCATAAACCTTCTACGTTTGAAAAGTACAATTCTATAATGGAAAAACGAAAAAAAATTAGGATGCTATAATCATCATGGCCTTATTTATAAAGTAGAATGCTATAACGATATGTTGCTAATTGTTTGTTTAGTATATAGTACAATGCTATAATGGAAAAATGAAAAAATTACAATGCTATTATGTATATGCAATATTGTGTAGGATGTAGTTTGGTTATAATTTGATATATTGGTACTTTGTAGTTTGGTAATTTTTGGCAAGTATAATGCTATAATGGAAAAAAAAGTACAATGTTATAATGTATAAGCAATATTATGTATGATGTAGTTTGGTTATAGTTTGATATATTGGTATTTTGTAGTTTGGTAATTTTTGGAAAGTACAATGCTTTAATGGAAAAGTGAAAAAAAAAAAAAGTAAAACGCTATAATGTATATGCAATATTGTGTATTATGTATGTTTAAGTGTATTTAGAAAATAGAATGCTATAATGATATGTTAGTTATAGTCTGATATGTTGGCAATTTATATTTTGGTAATTTTTAAAAATAAAAATGTTATTATGATATGTTGGTAATATCTTTTGTTTTATTTGTAGTTAGAAATGCTGCAAAAAATGCTAAAAAAAACTCGGCCTGTAGTGTTGTCACACCTCGTTAAAGCGGAAAAACGAAGCATGACAGCCATAACGTTATCATAGCAAAAGTTAAAGATACATCACCATCATAAAAACATTTATAGTTTACAATACATGTTTAAAAACACATCAAAGACAAGTCTCAAAATAAAAATCATTGTTCAAAAGCGAAAAACACAAAAACAGTTTCCACTTGATGTAACATACTTATGATGATGAATCTTTTGACCACTTACTAATTATTCCCTGAAAAAGCATATAAAATGAGCGTCAACTATAGAAATAGTTAGTGATTTCACAGGTTTACAAAAATGTGGTTTCGTATCATAATCAAAGTTTTGATAAAAGTTTTCATAAATAAAAGTACATTGCTAAAATAAGTAAACAAGTTGTTGTCATTAAGAAAAATAAAGTACGTTGCCAAAATAAGATATAAGGTTTATTTTTATGAGAAATAAAGTTCTTTGCCAATATGAGAAATAAAGTACATATATCTATAAGGAACAAATTATGAGTTCATAACCCAAGCCTAAAACCGAGGGGTGCCCTATAGAGATCCATATATATAGCTCAGATAGATAGAAATGGTAAAATGCACTCAGCTAACTGTGAGAATGAGAAGTTTTCTACCTCCTAATAGCGCTATCCATAATGACCATCGGTTCAAAAGAGTTAATAAGTTATGTGAAACATTCCAGGGACTTAATGTTGTATAAGCCTCATGAATCAAAGTACATAAACATACATAGAAAAACATAGCAACCAAGTTTGATAAAAGTCAAGATAAATACAACAAACATAAATAGTTTAAGAAATGCTTTTCCACCCCAAAACATTAAAAACCAAAAATACGGGTTGTAAATACTCACAATGCTTCAAAAGCCACAAGTAATGCCTTGGGATACACCAACACGTCTTACTACTAGGATCCGATGATAACTGTTGGATTAGGTGTCTAAGCTCATAACTATAATTGGTATGTACTTGACCCGATAGTAGCATGGTCTATTTGGGTTGCCTTCACCGGAGCAATTTGATAGGATGGATATTTGAGAAAGAGGTTATTTGTAACTTATTAATATATTGTAAGTATAATATATTGATTGATAAATCATATTAATTAATAGGTATTGATCAAGAATTAATTTGGAATTAATTTAGTGATCAAAAGAGACTAATTAAATTAACGTGGTCTGATTATGTAAATCAGTGATACATATAGTTTGGGCTAATGATCCATGATTGATTATTAATGATTTAAGCTTATGTGAGGGTCCATGAAGTGTTAGTCCAAATGAATTATTGGATTAAAAGCCTAAGTGAATGAATTAGGGTTTAAAAGTGACCCTTTGAATTCTACACTATAAATGTAACCCCTAAGCCCTAAAATCGGATACAAATGTATTCTAAGAAGAAGCTAGCCGATTTTGGTGCCTCCAAGATGTCACAACTGGAAATTTTGTGTCATGTAGTCTATACATTCAAGCTAATGTGAATCAAAAACTTCAAGCAAATACTTCCTGCAAGTACTACAAATAGTCACCAAACAATTGGAAAACCCTAGAAGTTCTTGTTAAGTCTATTTTGGACTAGAACCTCCTTATTGGATCCAAACGGACCAATAAGCTTCCAATTAGACTATCATGGGCTTAGAACCCTAATTGGGCTCTAATTGGACCCACACTAATTTATTTCAACATTTTGGGCCATGTTGGGCCTATAATGAAATGAATTGAAAGCTTTGAACCATGAATAACCTAAACTAGTCCAATAATAATATAAAAATCATACTACATTCTTTTAAGCATAAAACACACTCTAACTAACTCTAATTTTGGGCTTAAGGGAAAAAGCCCAAAATTTTCTTTTCCCTTTCAAAAATCTCGGCCCAAAGGCCCAAATCCAAGAAGATAAGGAAGAGTTTACTTAAGTATGCCACCTCATTATTGTCCATAGGATCTCCATGCAAGATATTTCCTTTTCCCATGCAAGTATCACTTCAAAAATCATCTCACTCCTTCCTCTCTCTCACTCTCGGCCATACACCCACACACACACACAAAAATCTCTCAAATCCTCTCTAGATCACTCAAGAACAACTCTCCCTCTCCACTCAAAAATCTCGAGTTCTAGGAAGCATTCAAGAGGAAATCTCCACAAAATTCTTCATCTAAGGTAAGATTATGCATAGATCTATGATTTAAATTCTTTCGTTATCAAAATCCTTTCCTAATCTATGCAAAGATCGTGATCTTGCATCCTAGAACCATCTCAAAACTCGAGATCTTCATCAAAGGGAGCTAAGGCCAAAAACACTTCATTTTCCTTCCATTTTTCCTTGCAAAACCGAATCAACACCCCAAGGTGAGTTTCATATCCCCTTATTTTCGATTTTTATGAGTTTTTATGGGGTAGAATACAAGAAAATGTGAAGATCCATCATTATGTGTATGTTGTGGTTGATTTCTATGTTTACATGTATGTTTTGTATGATTTTATTGATAGATCTAGGGTGATATGCTAAAAACCGAGACATACATTTTATCATAGCACAAAATAGACTATCACATGCAAAGTATACTAAGAAAATGGCTAAATAGCTTAACAACACTTAACTTGGGCTAAAAACTCATTTTTTTGACACAAATTGTTGAAAATGCAAAGTTGAAGGGCCTAATATGAAAATTTTCGAAATCTGATGGGTGAGATGAACCAAAACAGTTTACATAATGTATTTTTCTGAAAATATGCTATTTAGAGGGTTAAAAACATAAATTCCAAGCTTATTGGGCTAAATATGACATTTTCGGCCCAATAAGGCCCAATATGCGAAATTTCCTAAATTGGAGGGCCAAAACTGCATTTTTCTGTAAAACAGTGGACTATAAGTGTTCCATATGCTTTTCAAAGGTTTAAAATGCTTTCCAAATTTAAAAGGGACCAAAATTGTAAAGTTTTTCCAAATCGGGTCAAAAATGTAAAAGTTGCGAAAAATAGGGGCTATAACCGAGAAAACTGAAGTTTCAAGGGCTTAAACTGTTTTCTATGATAATTTTGCTGGAAAATACTCATTTCAATAATTTTTGGTATAAAAATGTCAAGAAAATTTATTTAAGGACCAAACCGGAAAGTTTTTAAATAAAGGGGTAAAAAGAGTAAATTCTTCAATTAAGGAGGGGCTGAAAATAGAAAATATTCAAGGCTAGTTAAGATATGCAATTTGACCATTTGATGGTAACACGCTTGTCGACGAAATACAATATATTACAATACCAAAAGTCGTTGTCAAACGAATTGGTTCGGTCTCGAACCAATAAAAATCCAAAATCACTAACACGACGAAGTTACGACATTTCGATTCATAACCATAACGATTACGATTACATGCGAGTGTGCACAGACGTCTACGCACCATCTTTGGGCCCCAAAAGTGTAAAATCTTGTCTGTTGAGCCTAGCTAGCCCAACGACCTGATCTTAAGGCCTGAAGGTCTCTCTCTCTTACGAAGTGATGGGTTTTACCGACCCGACATAACGTAAAAGGACTTTCAATGGCAACCATGCTGCTAGTCCCCAAGGGTCCTTCAGTGCTGCTAGTAAAGTCCGTAACTCACGATTGCGAGTTGGGCTTTGGGCCCTTCGCAATTGCATTTGGTCTCGGACGATGCGGGGAAACCCCGAAGGTTTCGTACCTTCTCTCTTCCCTCCGGTCGTGGGACTTTACAAGTCCGGGAGGATCGAGTCGCGTGAAGATTTACGAGTGACGCCCAAAAGGATCACTTGTAAGGTTGTTGACTTGACGTTTTCACTAACGCATGTCCCAACACTTCACCACTCTCTGTATTCTCGATACCTCCGGAATACAACGATACAATGATAGGAAAACGTCGGGTTTTCCTAGGATTTCAATAACGATTACAAATTTCCGGTCGAATTTCATAACTCTTACGCTTACATCTATAGAATTCAAACAAGCATACCCATGGATCATCACCTACTTTGTTACACTATTCTATTTCTAGGAAATATCGGATTTTCTAAAGGTTTTCAAACAACACATTGGATTTCAAACTCTACTTATGAACTCACCAACATTTCATATGTTGACGTTTTTCAAAATACTTGTATTCTCAGGTAACAGATAAAGTGAAGATGATTTGTACTTTCTGACGTTTTGCCGTGGCTTAAGTAGCATCAAACAGTTATTTTCTTTAAATGTAATTTTTGAACTATGTAATGAATGTAAACGCTACCAGTTGTATCATTTCCAAATGTTGGTGATGTATAATGTTATGTTTCATGTATATGCACTGTTATGGTATTCAATGAGTCACGATAGCCCCCGGACGTTTCCGCCGTCTGGTTCGGGGGTGTGACCTCATTTTCCTCCATTGTTCTTGATGTTTGTGGCTTATTTGATGCATCACATTTGAGGTGTCAATCTCTTATAAGCCCAAGTTCTACAAGCTACAACAAAGAGGTAATCACCTAACTTGTTTTTATGTATTAAATACCAAATTGTATGCTAGTCAGGGTTCATGCTTTGGAAAAATAAAAATTGCATGTCTAACATGAGAAAACTTAGATCCAAAACATTAGGGTTGTATGTGCACCATAGGGATGTTATGGTGCTCAAAAACCATCAATGGTAACAGAGCCTAGGGTGTTTTCTCTTATATTAATGCAATTGTGTTATTTGCAAAGCTGAAAAAACTACATCTTTTGCCTCTGACTACTGGACTCGAAGAGTCCTATGAGGGAACTCGACGATTTGATCCTAAGTTGAGCCAACTCGATGAGTCCATTACCTGGCTTGACGAGTTCGATCATCTGTTTGCAGTTTTTTGAGTTTTTGGCCAGAATTGGATTAGGATCATTACCGCAAACTGTTTTGATTGAGAAAAATCATTTTTTCTAATAAGGTAATGATTGTCATCATCCATTTGAATGATGATTGTCAAATTCTAAGATAATTACTTGATTTTGTTAAAAAAAAAAACTAATTATTTGTAGAGTTTAATTTGAATCATCTTGCTATATGAAATTAGCTTAGGTAAATTTTGTGATTAAGTTAATTATATGATTAATTTAATTGTTATCAAATTGATCCAAGAGAGTTTTGAAAGGTTTCAAAACTCGCCTTCAAGTTTTTGAATTTGAAAAGTCTCATTTATGGAACTTCAAATTCTACGTTTTAGAATTCAAAAGGTTTTGAAGAGTTTCAAAACTTTCCCTCAAGTTTTGGAATTTGAAAAGTCTCATTTATGAAACATTAAATTCTAAACTCTAGAATTTTAAAAGTTTAAAATTCAACCCTTATACTATTATAATATTGGTGGTTGTCGAGGCTAACAAAATTAATAACCCTAAATCTTTTACACTAAAATAATTTATAGTGGTAAAAGGGTCACATCCACGGAGGTTGGTTCAATTTGTTACTCAATGAAAATCTCTTTGTAAAAATATTTGTTAAATAATAAAAAAAAATGGGGGTTTTGGTCTATTGAAATACTTAAAATAAACTAAAAACTAAACTAATATTTAAATAGATAATTTCAACAAAATCAAGAGTTTGATGTAAAATCAATAAGAGAGAGATGATTGACTTAAGGTTTCCTCACTTTGACTTTTTGATGAACATTTCATTAAAATCCAATGATGCAATACTTGATTTAAACCCTTAATTTAGCTATAGTAATCCAAGGAGCTTGAGATTACCTAGACTTTTCTTAGTTGTTGAAATGGTTAGAGAAGCTCATAACAATTTCCTTTATCAAAGTCACTAATTCCAATAAGCATATAATTAGTAATAGTCAACTAGCATTAGGAACCAAAAAGTCACCAAATCTAAGAGGAGTCAAAAGCTTCCACTACCATGTTGGAGAAAATGTTTTTATGATTGTGTGAAGTAAAACTAACACAATAATTACTTGTTACTTGATAATTTGAAGATCTTTTACTTAATCAAGAAATTAGCCAACTATTCACCACAAACACATTTAAACTCATGAATAAAAAAACATGCAAGCAATGATAAGATGTTAAAACAAAAAAAAATTCATAAAGATTCAAACACAAATTCATGGATTCTTCAATATTCGACAAAAGTTCAAAGGATTCAACAAAAGTCAACCAAGATTTGTTTAGCCAAGCATGGCTAAACTCAAGTAAACAAAGTTAGAAAAGCTTGTACCAAACATTTTACAATAATCAAGACGTGAAAAGAAGATATTCTTGAGGTGTTCTTGGCCTTCAAAAGTGCTTCAAACTCCAGAGAGAAAGTGTCAAAATCGGACATCCAAAATAAGGCTGAAGAGGCACACCAACCTTCCCAATATGGAGCTCTAGACAAAATCCTGAATTTGCCCTTGTAAGGAATCCACACGGGCCGTGGGGAACCTTATGCGGGTTGCGTGACTATGACATAGTTTTTGGGCTTCTTCAAGATTTGGACCCCCACAGCTTAACCATTGGTCCAGTTCGAGTGTAAGCTTCTAGCCCATTTTTCTTCAATACTTCTTCAATTTGAACCCAATTTGTCTTTCCACATCACTCAAAGCTTCTGCAAACTCCTAAACATCAATCTTGCACACTCAAGAATTCTCTCGTGCCTCTCAAATTTAAAGTTCAACACTTCCACGCCTTCAAGCAATTGACAAGCCCACTCTATAAATCACCTCCATAGCCATCAAGCACGAAATCCCCATTGCCCTTCAAGTCCAATCGCCTCCCAAAAATCCCACTCCGCTAGTCTCCAAAAAATCTGCAACAATGCTCAAGAAACTAGAAAGTACCCGAAATGGTCATAAAAATAACAAAAAGGATAATATACATGGAAATTAACTAAAATGCAAATGAAATGTGCTAAAAACTAAAAAATAAGTAAATAAAATGAAGCTATCAAATCGCCCCACGCTTAAACCTTACTTGTCATCAAGTAAGACAAGACTAAAATGAACTCGGGATGAACTATCCTAAGGAAAATAAAAAGAATGGATAGAACCGTGGAACCTGATCACCGTTAGTCAACATGGTCAGAATTGATCTTGCTATTACCTCACAAATTTTTCATCCGATGACAATGGAACCATAAACCACAACCAGGATAAATCCTTTAGGTGAGTCAGGAGGGATGAGCAATCGTAGCCCCAATGAAACATGCATACAATGAAGAACATTTGTAGTAGGGAGAAAGCAGCTGGATGGGCTTGTTTGGAGCCCTTCTTGTAACTGTACACTCTGATCTCACGTCTGCCGGCTACTCTCATGTGTAATTGGATTTAATCGCTCGGGCACTGTTGTAGGAATCGGTTCACTTAGTGTTGGCCCAAACCTCCCATAGTGTCCGACTCGATAGTCTCCCTAACATCACCAATTTGCGAAAAACAAATCGATCTATATACAATAAAAAAAACCTATACAAATGAATATCAACCATCGGGTGACCAAAATGTTGGAAAATTTGTTCAATAATTGAACCGGTCACCTATTTAAGATAGTTGCAGCTAGAAATTTGCATGCTATTCTTTTTTATCTCTCTCTCTCTCTCTCTATCTCTCTTTCTCTCTCTCTCTCTCCCCCCTCTCTCTCTCTTTTAATATAAACTTGAAGGTAATGTATCAACAATCAAAATTTTTAAGAAGAACCTTTTTACTCATAATTTGGTTCCCAAAACTGTGTAAGTGGAACCGAAAGGGTAGTGATATAATCCGAATGGCCTAAGTGTGAAAATGACCATGTGTGGAGCATAAAGATGTAATGTAAGCTCCTTTTCAAACTTGTGATTTTTCAAAGATGATGAAAATATCCAAATGTGGACTAAAAGACTCTCTAAAATCCTAAGAAAATTGCAAAAAAGGATATGGTGATGTAAAGAGACCGGATATGGATTCTACTCGGGGACAAGAACCAATGCTTCATCCTAACAGTTCAAACATGATCAAGTGTGATCCTCTAAGCGGCATGGACCGCAAGGCTAAAAACATCCATTGATATAGTATATCCTACAGTTGTTAGTATTGCATGCATAATTCTTCATGAAACTACCTGGCCATGATCACTTACCCCTTTAAGCTTCCAGCATCTGATCCCAAGTATGAAGTCCCGAACTGCAACTAGTGGTCCCGGTTCGATGGGTGAGATAGCAAAAAGATCCTGGACCAATAATGATACAATAACTATGAAATTATTCCATGGCATCCAATAGGGTGAGAATAAACAGACAACAAAAATGCATGAATGATAATTCCCTAAGCTAAATGTTATGCAAAATTATAAAAGGTGGAAAAGGAGAAAATAAAATCTTTTTGAAATTTTATATATATAAAAAAAAAGGAATGCAAATTAGCTTAAAACTAAAATGTTATGAAACCTAGTTGAAAAATTCATGAAAAAGTAAAAGAAAAAGGAAATGCCCCACCCCAAGCTTAAGAACAAGCATTATCCTCAATGCTTAAGGAAAGGGCGGAAATAACCATAATTGGAGGGTTGGCTAGAGCATGGGAGTTTATAGAGGAGGAAAATGGTGAATAATGGTGGTGGTCTCGTGGGATTCCGACCGGTAGATCTATGGGAAATCAAGTTTTTGTGTGGAGCACGGGCGAGGCGCGGGCTGTCTAGAGGCCGCGTTTATTTTCCTTATTTTTCCCTCGAGTGAACAGAAGAGCTAGAATAATTTTTGGGATAAGGCACGCGGGCTGCGGGCTGGCCACACGGAGGCCGCAGGACCTGAAGCTTGAAATGGAAAAGAATCGGAAATCTGCACGTGTCACACCCCCAAACCAAGGATGGCGGAAACGTCTGGGGGCGGAGGACTTCATGTACAGTATCACAACGTGTATAATAGTGCTCAAAGTAGAAACAACCACCATATATATAATTGCAAAAGTTACACCAAAGTATATGTTTATATGTTTCAAAAGCAATTACATTATGATGACAAAATAAATTGTTGACGGTTTAACGTCCCATCCTCAAAGCGATGAAGTTTTCCTGTTTCACTGATTTCCTGAGAATACAAGTAGTTTTAAAAAGTGTCAACACAAAGGTTGGTGAGTTCATAAGAGTTTTGTTTGAAGTAGAAACTGCTTTTCCTTGTAAAATCGATATAGTTTGATTTCCAGAAAATCCAATATTTTCTTTGTTAAGTATGAATAGAAATATTCCTATATGATGCATTAATGAACCCTAGAATAACCCGTAGAGTTCCTCTATAATCGTACAGCGTATAAAAGTTATATAAGGTTTAAATTAGATAAAACGTTGAATATAGTGGGTCTGCCCTAGGTCCACAACCCAACGAGGAACAGGAGATGAGGCGGGCACCACCAATTCTAGGCCAACCAAGACTAAATTCTTATATGACTCAAACATATACGCTCAGCGACTATAGTTGAAGTCTAACAATTCTAAAGGAAGAATAGTTTGATTTCCAGAAAATCCAATATTTTCTTAGTTAAGTGTGAATAGAAATATTCCTACATGATGCATTAATGAACCCTAGAGTAAACCCGTAGAGTTCCTCTATAATCGTCCAGCGTATAAAAGTTATATAAGGTTTAAATTAGATAAAACGTTGAATATAGTGGGTCTGCCCTAGGTCCACAACCCAACGAGGAACAGGAGATGAGGCGGGCACCACCAATTCTAGGCCAACCAAGACTAAATTCTTATATGACTCAACCATATACACTCAGCGACTATAGTTGAAGTCTAACAATTCTAGAGGAAGAATAGTTTTAATATCAATATAACTTTGTATAGAGACCCGGCACTTTGTATTTGTACCCATAGAGATAAAAAGTGATTTTAAATCGACATAAAACTCATTTAGGTTTTAAAAATAAAATCCCGTAAACTTATGGATTGTTCCCTATGTGAGTCGTTATAATCATACTATGACTATGTGAACCTGCCACGACATTCTCAGTGTCGCGAAAAATAAAATGACATTTGTCACCCGTAGACCTGCAGGTCCAACTGTAGCTAGCAGAAAGGTGTGGGGTGTCAAACCCAATATAGATCTATATACAAGTATCACGTTCTCCCTCAAGGAGATTCTGATTATAACTACCAGGAATTATATCCCGCACTCGGACGTACGGGGAGAGAGAGAGAGAAAGAAAAATAGAGAAACTCACAATATAGGATAACAAGTTTACGTGAAATGTGTGTGAATATAAATATTTCTTGTATGAGTGTACCCTTCTTGTACGAGTGCGTAGAGTGATGTATCATAAACTATACCTATTATAGTTTATCTAAATTGTATGTAATATGTATGAATCCTTTTATGGAAATGTATTAGTGTTGTGAATTTATCAAACCATAGATTAACTTACGTGAAATGTGTGCGAATAGAAATCTTTCTTATATGAATGTACACTTCTTGTACGAGTGCGTAGAGTGATGTATCATAAACTATACCTATTATAGTTTATCTAAAATGTATATAATATGTATGAACCCTTTTATGGAAATGTATTAGTGTTATAAATATATTCAAACTATACTTTTTATAGTTAAATAATACGTGTTCCAAAATGAATGAATAATATTTAATATGAATGTCTTAGTTTCAGTTCATAATGATAAACTAACTAGGAAACACATTCAAACATTAAAACTTATGATTATACACTTTGCTCAACATAATACAAAGTGTTATGATATTTACATGCTGTTGGCAAAATTTAGCAATTCTGCCCTGTTTTGGAAAAATCATACGAAGTCAAAAACTAGATCCGTAAATTCTGAGAGTTCACAAAATGTGTCTAGTTTGCTCATAATTTTTATCACAATTTATAATGACCTCTTACTTGGGTGAAAAAGTCCATAATCACAGACTGGTCCGGATTGTTGTTTGAAATGATAGGCAGTTTTGTAAAAATCACCATAAATTGTAGAAAAATCGTATGGAGATGTGCAAGTAGCCATTTTAAAGCTAAAAACTTGAACTATTTGCACCTTGTACAGTTTTGAAAACAAAAATGTTTAAGATGCCCAAAACAGTTCGTGAATGGAGTTGAACTTTTCTGATGAAGGCTGTTAGAAAAATCTAGTTATATTCTTAGTGTTTTAACTTGTATTCCCCCCCTGAAAACTTGAGAAAACATGAAAATGTAGGGGTATGAACTCACCTTAAGTGATTTCAGTAGGTAAGTGTTGAAGAAGAGAAGTGTTCAACCCAAGAACACTTGAAGATTCGAAGCTCTAACGTTAATATGATGGAATTTGCGTAATATATTCATGATTTGAGTAGAATGAAGTGAAATAATCATAAGGAGGATGAATTATACTTACTAAGAGTGGAAGAACACTTGAAAATCAGCCTTGAATCTCGAAATTGGAGTGGGAAAAGTTTGAGAGAAAAGTGGTGTTTGATTCTTAGTGAAATGAGGGCAAATGAGAGAAATGAGGAGAAAGGATGTTTGTTCCAGCTCTAAAAACGTGGGAATGAGGGTAAATTGAGTGTGAGGGACATTGATGTGACCTAGGTAAGGTGGGGAGGTGTGGTTAGTCAAAGAGTGGGTGTGGGGTGGTTGCTTGTGACATTGGATAAGGCAAAGTCAACACTCCACTTTTAATAATTCACCCATTTGATTTTTATTATTTAAATAATGATTTTCATCAAAATATGTTTAAATTATGAATATTTAGAGTTTATTATGTTAAAATATAATTTCTGGAGAAAATCCCGCTTTAAAATCACGAAAAACGGGCTTAAAATGTTAAAAATATCAAAAATGGGCTAAAAGTGGCAAATATGCGAAATTCTGGCCGAGGTTCGGCCTTCTGGTGCTAAACCGAGAGAGAGGGAGGCAGAAACCGAGAGAAGAAGAAGAGAGAAGGGAAGGAGCCGAGAGGGGGAAGGAGAGAACAGAGAGGCGAGGAGCGGAGATCAGAGACCGAGCGAGAGAATAGAGATCAGAGACCGAGGCTCGGTTCGGCGATAAAAGGCGAGAATATGCGAATTGTTTAGTAAATACTGAACGTAAGTCCAAGTACACAAGGGTCAGTTGAGCTGACCGGTTTGACTTGTTGACTTTATTTGACTTTGAATTGACCAAAATTTGATGGTTGTCACATCATCCCCCCGTTAAAGGGAATTTCGTCCCGAAATTTGCATTTCGAATGGGGATCCAGGGATTTAGGGGAAAGATGGGGATGACCTTTCGTAGTACAAGATTTTTTTATGGTGGGGAATAACTCGCCCGATGTCACATGATTACTACCATGCATGCTTTAATCGATGCTAGAATTAGCATATAAAGAAATTCGGGATTTAAATGTCGATGTTAGAAACACGTACTGATATTTGCGGGTGGTTCCGGAGTGGTTTCTCCCTCGGTGATTGCAAGCACCCTCCCACCACCACCAGCATCTCTTGTCCTTGGGCATTCCCTTTTAAAGTGTCCCGTTTCTCCACACTCGTAACAGGTTGGGCTTACTCCAGAGCCAGGTACCTGGTTGATGGGTCGTGCTGGTGCCTTACAGAAACGAGCAGTGTGCCCCTCTCTGTCGCAGTTTTTGCAATGCAACTTTCGGCAAGCCCCAGTGTGATGGAAGTTACACTTGTTGCATTTCGGAAGTGTTCCAGCGTATGGTTTCTTGGGAGTCGGCGTGGTGAGGGTTGTGGCAGCATGAACAGTAAGGATCTGTTGCTTCTTAGTGAGGCCTTAGGCTGATTGGTCCTTCTTGTTGTCCCAAAACTTTCTTTCGCTGTTCCCTCCTCTTGCTTGGGTAAGGGTGGTTGTCCTAGTTTCATGGTTGGCATGATGGTCAATGAGTTGTTGTGCTAACTCCTTGGCGCTGTCGAAGGTAGTTGGTCTTGAGGCCAACACGCTATCTTGAATTTCGGGGGACAATCCCCAGAGGTAACGCTCCAACTTTTTGTCTTCCGGGGTGACCATAGCGGGACAAAGGAGTGCTAGGTCACAAAATCGGTTGGTGTAAGTTGTAAGGTCAGAGCCTGTCATTCTGAGATTCCATAGTTCTTGCTCCAGCTTTTGCACTTCACCTCTTGGGCAATATTCCTTCAACATCATCTTCTTTAAGTCCTCCCAACTTAACGAGTTAGCCACTGTAAGCGTAAGCGACTTAACCTTGCCGTTCCACCAAGTGAGAGCTCTTCCGATGAAGGTGAATGTCGCGTACTTGACTTTGCTCGCTTCGGGGCAAGCAGAAATCTCAAAGATTGCTTCGGTCCTCTCGAACCATTGAATTAGTGCGAGGACACCCCCACTCCCATCGAAGGAATTGGGTTTGCCATTTGTGAAGTCCTTGTAAGTGCATTCCCTTGTGCGTCCTGCACTATCCCCGTGGTTAGGGTAGTACGGGTCGTCATGTGGATGGAATCCAGCCATGATATCTTCGCGAGAAATGGGGATATAAGAAATAACTAAGAAAACGTAATAATTAGCTAATTATACGATGATCTTTATCAGGTACTTCAACAAATTGTTTAGTGCATACTAGTTATGTGTATTCGGGACAGGATAGACCTTCGAATAAGCGACCCTAACTCTAAATCCCCAATCCAACGAGAACAGGAAGTAGAGCAAAGATCCACAGATTCTAAGTCTATGACGTCCTGGATACATAAAATTTTAATGTATCCACTAAGCAACTATTGACCTATTGATAAAGATCTATTTAGTTCTCACATATGTAATTTTAATAATGCCAAAATACCCCTATGGTATTTCATTGTGGTAGTGTTGGTAAGTTTTTAGACTTGTTGCCACATCACAACCATTCTTGGGCATATGCTAATCACTCCTCGGACCAGCATAGTTGATCAGGCTATGCCACTCCCAAGACTGGCCATACATCCCCAGGCTTACCTGTGATATCCAACAATCATTACTTTTGTTTTGTCCTAAAATGATGCTGACCTTAGTATGTATGCATGCATGTATACTTTTAACAAAAGTTATTTATTCTTAATGGTATAGTGGTTTTGAAATCTTAAAATCAGAGACCTTAGTCCCAATGCATTTATAGTTTGTATATCTTATGTGGTTCGATATACTTAGTTCACTATAAACAATGCTCTGATACCAATCTGTCACACCCCCAAACCAAGGATGGCGGAAACGTCTGGGGGCGGAGGACTTCATGTACAGTATCACAACGTGTATAATAGTGCTCAAAGTAGAAACAACCACCATATATATAATTGCAAAAGTTACACCAAAGTATATGTTTATATGTTTCAAAAGCAATTACATTATGATGACAAAATAAATTGTTGACGGTTTAACGTCCCATCCTCAAAGCGATGAAGTTTTCCTGTTTCACTGATTTCCTGAGAATACAAGTAGTTTTAAAAAGTGTCAACACAAAGGTTGGTGAGTTCATAAGAGTTTTGTTTGAAGTAGAAACCGCTTTTCCTTGTAAAATCGATATAGTTTGATTTCCAGAAAATCCAATATTTTCTTTGTTAAGTATGAATAGAAATATTCCTATATGATGCATTAATGAACCCTAGAATAACCCGTAGAGTTCCTCTATAATCGTCCAGCGTATAAAAGTTATATAAGGTTTAAATTAGATAAAACGTTGAATATAGTGGGTCTGCCCTAGGTCCACAACCCAACGAGGAACAGGAGATGAGGCGGGCACCACCAATTCTAGGCCAACCAAGACTAAATTCTTATATGACTCAAACATATACGCTCAGCGACTATAGTTGAAGTCTAACAATTCTAAAGGAAGAATAGTTTGATTTCCAGAAAATCCAATATTTTCTTAGTTAAGTGTGAATAGAAATATTCCTACATGATGCATTAATGAACCCTAGAGTAAACCCGTAGAGTTCCTCTATAATCGTCCAGCGTATAAAAGTTATATAAGGTTTAAATTAGATAAAACGTTGAATATAGTGGGTCTGCCCTAGGTCCACAACCCAACGAGGAACAGGAGATGAGGCGGGCACCACCAATTCTAGGCCAACCAAGACTAAATTCTTATATGACTCAACCATATACACTCAGCGACTATAGTTGAAGTCTAACAATTCTAGAGGAAGAATAGTTTTAATATCAATATAACTTTGTATAGAGACCCGGCACTTTGTATTTGTACCCATAGAGATAAAAAGTGATTTTAAATCAACATAAAACTCATTTAGGTTTTAAAAATAAAATCCCGTAAACTTATGGATTGTTCCCTATGTGAGTCGTTATAATCATACTATGACTATGTGAACCTGCCACGACATTCTCAGTGTCGCGAAAAATAAAATGACATTTGTCACCCGTAGACCTGCAGGTCCAACTGTAGCTAGCAGAAAGGTGTGGGGTGTCAAACCCAATATAGATCTATATACAAGTATCACGTTCTCCCTCAAGGAGATTCTGATTATAACTACCAGGAATTATATCCCGCACTCGGACGTACGGGGAGAGAGAGAGAGAAAGATAAATAGAGAAACTCACAATATAGGATAACAAGTTTACGTGAAATGTGTGTGAATATAAATATTTCTTGTATGAGTGTACCCTTCTTGTACGAGTGCGTAGAGTGATGTATCATAAACTATACCTATTATAGTTTATCTAAATTGTATGTAATATGTATGAATCCTTTTATGGAAATGTATTAGTGTTGTGAATTTATCAAACCATAGATTAACTTACGTGAAATGTGTGCGAATAGAAATCTTTCTTATATGAATGTACACTTCTTGTACGAGTGCGTAGAGTGATGTATCATAAACTATACCTATTATAGTTTATCTAAAATGTATATAATATGTATGAACCCTTTTATGGAAATGTATTAGTGTTATAAATATATTCAAACTATACTTTTTATAGTTAAATAATACGTGTTCCAAAATGAATGAATAATATTTAATATGAATGTCTTAATTTCAGTTCATAATGATAAACTAACTAGGAAACACATTCAAACATTAAAACTTATGATTATACACTTTGCTCAACATAATACAAAGTGTTATGATATTTACATGCTGTTGGCAAAATTTAGCAATTCTGCCCTGTTTTGGAAAAATCATACGAAGTCAAAAACTAGATCCGTAAATTCTGAGAGTTCACAAAATGTGTCTAGTTTGCTCATAATTTTTATCACAATTTATAATGACCTCTTACTTGGGTGAAAAAGTCCATAATCACAGACTGGTCCGGATTGTTGTTTGAAATGATAGGCAGTTTTGTAAAAATCACCATAAATTGTAGAAAAATCGTATGGAGATGTGCAAGTAGCCATTTTAAAGCTAAAAACTTTAACTATTTGCACCTTGTACAGTTTTGAAAACAAAAATGTTTAAGATGCCCAAAACAGTCCGTGAATGGAGTTGAACTTTTCTGATGAAGGTTGTTAGAAAAATCTAGTTATATTCTTAGTGTTTTAACTTGTATTCCCCCCCTGAAAACTTGAGAAAACATGAAAATGTAGGGGTATGAACTCACCTTAAGTGATTTCAGTAGGTAAGTGTTGAAGAAGAGAAGTGTTCAACCCAAGAACACTTGAAGATTCGAAGCTCTAACGTTAATATGATGGAATTTGCGTAATATATTCATGATTTGAGTAGAATGAAGTGAAATAATCATAAGGAGGATGAATTATACTTACTAAGAGTGGAAGAACACTTGAAAATCAGCCTTGAATCTCGAAATTGGAGTGGGAAAAGTTTGAGAGAAAAGTGGTATTTGATTCTTAGTGAAATGAGGGCAAATGAGAGAAATGAGGAGAAAGGATGTTTGTTCCAGCTCTAAAAACGTGGGAATGAGGGTAAATTGAGTGTGAGGGACATTGATGTGACCTAGGTAAGGTGGGGAGGTGTGGTTAGTCAAAGAGTGGGTGTGGGGTGGTTGCTTGTGACATTGGATAAGGCAAAGTCAACACTCCACTTTTAATAATTCACCCATTTGATTTTTATTATTTAAATAATGATTTTCATCAAAATATGTTTAAATTATGAATATTTAGAGTTTATTATGTTAAAATATAATTTCTGGAGAAAATCCCGCTTTAAAATCACGAAAAACGGGCTTAAAATGTTAAAAATATCAAAAATGGGCTAAAAGTGGCAAATATGCGAAATTCTGGCCGAGGTTCGGCCTTCTGGTGCTAAACCGAGAGAGAGGGAGGCAGAAACCGAGAGAAGAAGAAGAGAGAAGGGAAGGAGCCGAGAGGGGGAAGGAGAGAACAGAGAGGCGAGGAGCGGAGATCAGAGACCGAGCGAGAGAATAGAGATCAGAGACCGAGGCTCGGTTCGGCGATAAAAGGCGAGAATATGCGAATTGTTTAGTAAATACTGAACGTAAGTCCAAGTACACAAGGGTCAGTTGAGCTGACCGGTTTGACTTGTTGACTTTATTTGACTTTGAATTGACCAAAATTTGACGGTTGTCACAGCACGGGCCGCGTGGAACCCGCACGATGGTCGCAAAAAGTCTTACACGAGCCGCGTGGAACCCGCACGCTGGCAGCGTGCGATGAACAGGGTTGGAGGTGATTCTTCTATGCGGGCAAGGAATGGGCCACACATAAGCCACGCAAGACCTTACGCAGGCCGCGTGGATTTTCACGCGGGCCGCGTGACTTCCTGCAATTCAAAATTTAAATTTTTTCTAAAAACTTGATTTTTGGCCAAAATGATTCCTGCAAAGTCCCGGTTTCAAAAACACAACAAAAGATTTGGACCAAAGGTGAGAGTAAAACTTGAAATTTCTCAAAAATGAACACTTTCAAAGCAAAACAAAACAAAATTTTCAAAATCATTTTATTCGGTTAGTTTCCACATCTCCATTAGGACTCTTTTCTTGTATTTGACTTTCTTTTTACGGGAGAACCATATCGGACTTAGACCTTTGATAATAGCAATCATCCAACCATATTTTTTCTTGTACTTGTTTAGTAAGGTGACCAACTCTTCCCTCTTTGACATGGTGGTTGATTATGTGACTGGTTTAGTGTCCTCTTTCTCGGGATACATATCATTTGAAGAGTCCGGAAAATTTATAATTTTCGGCTCTTGTGGTTGGTCTACCACTAGAGTTAGTTTCTCAATGGTAGTATGTGGCTCAAACTCTCTTTCTTTAACACCTAACACTTCCTCCATAGTTTCATTGACATCTTTCTTAATTTCTTCTTCCTCTTTGATAACCTCTTCCACTTCTACTCTGTCTTCCTCTTCTCCATATAACACTCTTGGGCCATCAAAACTTTTCTCATCTTTTAAAGGAATGACACATGTGCTATGCCATGGGCTCTCTTCAGATGGTAGTTTGTATTGAGCTTCCATTATACTTATTGTTTGAGCGAGTTGTGTTATTTGGTGCTCCAAGCTTTTGAGACTAGCTTGCGCTGTTTCTTGGAAATTTTGGGTAGATATGGAATTTCTCTTCACAATCTCCTCTAAGGACATGCTTGGCATTTCAGTTTGTTGAGGAGGTGGGGGATATGGATGTTGGAATTTTGGAGTTGGTTTGTAATGGTCACTTCTCCAAGCTTGATATGGGCTTTGGTATTGGTTGTATCCCCAAGCTTGGTTGTTGTCCCACCATTGATATGTTGAGATTGATCATAACTCCATTGGTTTGACCAGTAGTAGCTTCCCTTCTCTTGCACTTCTTCCCATCTTTCTTGTAAATATCGACACATGTCAAAATGATGTCCATTTTGGGTGCAAAAATCACAAATAAGAGGCATGGGTTGCACACTTTGATCACTTTCAATCATCATAACTTACTGAGTTAGCTCAAAAAATTTATCTTCAATGCAAGGAGTGTTCATTCCCGAACCATACTTTTTTCTTCAATTTTTGAGTTTTAAACTAGAGTACCTTCACAATAAGATCTAGGCATAGAGAAACAAACTGATTAAATATAAAACAATCCCCGACAACGGCGCCAATATTTGGTGGTTGTCGAGACCAAAAAAATTAATAACCCTAAATCTTTTACACTAAAGTAGTGTATAGTGGTAAAGGGGTCGAATCCACGGAGATTGGTTCAACTTGTTACTCAATGAAAATCTCTTTGTAAAAATATTTGTTAAATAAGATTTAAATAGACAATTTCAACAAAAACAAGAGTTTGATGTAAAATCAATAAGAGAGAGATGGTTGACTTAAGGTTTCCTCACTTTGACTTTTTGATGAACATGTAATTAGAATCCAATGGTGCAATACTTGATTTAAACCCTTAATTTAGCTATAGTAATTTAAGGAGCTTGAGATTACCTAGACTTTTCTTAGTTGTTCAAATGGTTATAGAAGCTCATAACAATTTCCTTAGTCAAAGTCACTAATTCCAATAAGCATATAAATAGTAAAAGTCAACTAGCATTAGGAACCAAAAAGTCACCAAAACCAAGAGGAGTCAAAAGCTTCCACTATCATGTTGGAGAAAATATTTTTATGATTGTGTGAAGTAAAACTAACACAATAATCACTTGTTGCTAGCTAATTTGAAGATATTTTACTTAATCAAGAAATTAGCCAACTAATCACCACAAACACATTTAAACTCATGAATAAAAAAAACATACAAGCAATGATAAAATGTTAAAACACAAAACATTTTCATAAAGATTCAAACACAAATTCATGGATTCTTCAATATTCAACAAAAGTTCAAAGGATTCAACAAAAGTCAACCAAGATTTGTTTAGCCAAGCATGGCTAAACTCAAGTAAACAAAGTTAGAGAAGATTGTACCAAACATTTTACAATAATCAAGATGTGAAAAGAAGATGTTCTTGAGGTGTTCTTGGCCTTCAAAAGTGCTCCAAACTCAAGAGAGAAAGTGTCAAAATCGGACATCCAAGATAAGGCTGAAGAGGCACACCAACCTTCCCAATATAGAGCTCTAGACAAAATCCCGAATTTGCCCTTGTAAGGAATCCACGCGGGCTGTGGGGAATCTTACGCGGGCCGCGTGACTATGACGGAGTTTTTGGGCTTCTTCAAGATTTGGGCCCCCACAGCTTAACCATTGGCCCAGTTCGAATCTAATCAACTTCTAGCCCATTTTTCTTCAATATTTCTTCAATTTGAGCCCAGTTTGTCTCTCCACATCACTCAAAGCTTCTGCAAACTCCTAAAGATCAATCTTGCACACTCAAGAATTCTCTCGTGCCTTTCAAATTTAAAGTTCAACACTTCCACGTCTTCAAGAAATTGACAAACCCATTCCATGAATCACCTCCATAGCCATCAAGCACGAAATCCCCATTGCCCTTCAAGTCCAATCGCCTCCCAAAAATCCCGCTTCGCTAGTCTCCAAAAAATCTGCAATAATGCTCAAGAAACTTGAAAGTACTCGAAATGGTCATAAAAATAACAAAAAGGAAAATATGCATGGAAATTAACTAAAATGCGAATGAAATGTGATAGAAAAAACTATAAAAAGAAGTAAATAAAATGAAGCTATCAAATATTAAAAGATTAATACTTATATATATATATATATATATATATATATATATATACATACATATATATATATATATATATATATATATATATATATATATATATATATATATATATAAGATAGTCAGTTTTACCGTTAGTAGGCCTCATTCACGAAGCTATTCTATAAGGGGTATAAGGAAATTCCCTATAAAATGACGATTGAATGGGTGTCCACTCTTACCCACCACTTCCTTGACTGGTGGAGGGTAGTTAGCCGAACGGGTAAGATAGGACATTAATTCTCATTAAAAAGTATAATGATAATTATAAAAGTAAATAAATGCTTTTTATAAATTCTCAATATTAGTTACTTTAGAACAAATGTGAAAATTGTGCTATTCCATGAAATTGCACTTTGCACCTTGCCAAGTCGTTAGTGGAGCATGTGTGGTTAACATACACACTAACTTGGACTAGTAAAGGTGGAAAAGGGTAGTTCGATGTTTATCATAGATCAATGGAGAGTGTGTGGTTAACCGGGATATTGATTAGGTGATAAATGACATCGAGAGTACCAAGCACATTTGCATGGTTATTCACACCTTGTTTGTGCTTCTCGGTATCCCAGTCACAAACTTGAAGGGCATAATCGAGATTGAAACATGCCATTGAAAAGTCCAATGTCTTAAAAGAATCTAGGAATTTCAATTCATTTAAAACTTAATACGCTTTTTCGTTTTTCATGGTGGAAATTGGTAAATTGTCATTTACCTACCTTCAAATATTTTGCAATTGGAATACAGCATCCCTCTTCCGAATTGTGAAATATTTTGTTGGTTCCTAGCCTTAGTATTTTATTTGGATGTTATATAGGATTCTTATATAATATAAACTTTGTCTTTCTTTTCAGATGTCTACCCCAAACACTACTGGCTCCAACCCTTCCGGCTCTTTCTCCCTCGTGAACTTATGAGGCAGGGTGATTTTCGATGGGTCGAATTTCAATGACTGGATTCGAAACATTCAGATGGTCACTCATTACGAGGATAAGGAATATGTCCTCGATAAATAGCTAAAGGATGTTGATGAAGCAACTGCTACTCCTAAAGAAATTGTTGAATATAGGGCTCATAAGAAGCACATGATAATGGTGTCATGCATCATGGTTGCCACTATGACAACTAAACTCCAAAAGTCCTATGATGACTACTATCCTTTAGAGATGCACCAAGACTTGATGGAAAGGCACCATCAAAGTGCTTGATAGGAAAGGTATGAAATCATTTCCTCCATGATAACAACAAAAATGAAGGATGGAGAGTCCATCATGGCCCACTTGTAAAAGATGTAAAGGTTTGTAGACCGCTTTCTGAAGTTGAATGTTAACTTCGATGAAGAGTTGTCTATTGATATTATCCTACACTCTTTGCCTCCTTGTTATGATCAATTTAGAATGACTTATCATATGAACAAGGAGGAAGTCACTCTAATCAAGCTTCAAGGCCTACTGAGAACTACTGAAAGTAGTTTAAAAGGCAAGTCTATTGTACTCACTCCTACTACTACTGCCCTAGTCCTGGAAATTGGACATAGGAAAGGGAAGAAGAGGAAGGCTCCTTCTAAAAGCCATAAAGGAAATTCCCATGATGGATCCTTTTATAGTAGGACCAAAGTTGGTTCTGCTACTCCCTCTTCCAATCCAAAAGAAGCAGAGTGCTTCTACTATCATGACAAAGGGCACAGGAAACTAAGCGGCCCCAAATACTTGTCGGACATCAAGGATGGGAAGATAAAGCCCACCTTCGCAGGTATTTACAATATTCTATCTAATAACTCATTGCATGCTAGTTCTTGGGTCCTTGATACAGGATGTGGTTTTTACATTTGTTCTGATTTGCAGGGTCTAAAAAAAGTAGGGATGTGGAGCACAGGAAGACGAACCTGATCCTGTGTAACCCCCGTAGATCCGGGCTAGTCAATTTAGAGGCAATAAGTGTCGAAAACGAATATTCAGTAAAATATTATTTATAATAAATAGTCTTAACCAAGTTGTAGAGTATGTCTCAAGGTTTCCGTAATTCTAAAGAACGCCGAAATCCGAGTTATAACGAGGAAGTTATGGCACGTTGAAGTTTTACGGCAAAACCGGCACGGCACCAGGAAGCGTAAATAGTGAATTTAACATAGAGCGAATTTTAGCCTTAGCGATTTAAACAAAAGTTGTATAAAATGTTAAACCGAGAGTGTCCATAAAAAGAACGCCCAAATCTGACTTCGTATGAGGAAGTTATGATTTTTCTAAGATTTGGCATAGCGGTACATGGCCCGAAATTCGAATTTTAGTTTGAGCGGTTTTTGGCTTACGCGACCTAAATTAGAGTTGAAGATCTCATTAATAGGAACTCAACGGTAAAAAGACAGACGAAAACGGAGTATGTATGAAGGAGTTACGAATTCTTCGCGGTCATTAATATTTAAGATCGGTCGATAATTAGCCGATGGAATAAAAAGGAAATTTGTAGATTTTATTTTTACCTACGCATGGATATATATATATATATATATATATATATATATATATATATATATATATATATATATAATGTCAAAAAAGAAGCTCGTATGCGAAAGTTATGGACGAAGCTTAGTCTCTACTTTTCGTGCGCGGCAAATTCGATACAGTTTTGTAAATCCGAGATAGATTGAGAATTAGCCAACGAGGTCTAAATGAAAGTTGTAGTACTCATAAATACCAATTCGTGGATATAAATATTGACAAAAACGGAGATCGTATGCGAAAGTTACGGACGAAGCTTAGTCTCTACTTTTCGAGCGTGGCGAATTAGATACATTTTTTTTGTAAATATGAGATAGAAGGAGAATTAGCCGACGGGGTCTAAATGAAAGTTGTAGTACTCGTAAATACCAATGTGTGTATATAAATAACATAGAAAACGGAGCTCGTACGCGAAAGATACGGACGATGCTTGGAGACTACTTTACTATAAAATTCCTATAAATAAGACATGAACTCTTCATAATTTCTTCACACCATAAGCCTCTCTTTCTCTCTCTAACTTCTCTCTAGCCTCCCTAAACCCCTCCCAAGTCTACGGAACCTCCCTAGCATGAGAAGAAATCCCCAGAGCGCCCGACGGCTCCGAGAAGAAAAGCTTTCGGCTCGGAAACGCTGCTCCAGCGAAGCCCGATTTTTTCTATAAAACCTGTTGTTTTGTCGAGGAAAATTGTGTTAAGAGTAACGAAGTGTTGTCCAAGCGTCGAGTCACCATCTTCTCAAGTGAGTGCATGGTCCCTTTCATCTTACATATAGATATGAAGTATTTTAATATAAATTACGTGCTATGTGTGCATATTGTCTGAATACTTGTTGTTTATGCTGGTGAAAGATTTTTATACATGTTTTAAATTATGTAAACTGTATAAAGTATTTTATATCTAAAAAATATGTTGGGTAAAACATGGGTAGATGAATGATGAGGGATAAAAGCTGAAATAGAGGAACATTAATAGTACAGACCTAGTGCCCTATAGGTATACATTGGCAGCAGTGGACCTAGTACCCTATAGATGAGCACTGGCAGCTGCGCCACAACCCGTAGATGATTTAGATCTACAGTAAATGTCCTAGCAGCTGTGCTCTAAGGACAGTATCGGCAGTTGCGCCTAATAGGGAGCCTTATGACCATGACAGTAGCGTTTAAAGGTCAATACCGGCATAAGCGCCTCATAGAAAATGTCCCAATTCTGGCAGCAGCGCCTAAGTGATAGAACTAGCAGCTGTGCTTGACAGCTGTGTCATTGAAAACAAAGGACTTCGTACATAATCCTTAGGATTATCCTTAGGAATGAATGAATGAGAAATAGCTGATCCTTAGGGTAAATCCTTAAGAAGATAATGGGAATAGGTAATTGGGTTGATTGTTTGATGTTTAAATATAATAATTATATTATTGTGGGTTGAAAACCCTATGTACTCACCAGGTTTCCCAACCTGACCCACTCCAGCTGATTTGTATTACAGATGTCGATACAAAGCTACTTTACACTAAGAGATTTAAAAGAGATGTAGATCACTAGTGTAAATGAATGTAAGTTCTGTTTATGCTTATGTTCCTGTATTGACGATGACATCCCAATGTTTTAAAATAAATAAATAAATACATTTCTTCGGAAATGCTTTGATAACGTAATTATCATGTGTTTATGGGGACAAATTCTGCTACACTTTTATTAAAAAAAAAAAGTACTTTGATTTTTATAAAGCATAAACAAAAATCGGTCTTTTCTAGCCGTGAAAATGGGGATGTCACATCATGGGGAATAGGAAAGCGTCACATGTCACCAAGATTGGAGTTTATTCTTTATTGCTTAGTAGTGAGTTAGAATCAAATTTGAATAATTGTTGGCAATTGTCAGATATGGCAAGAAACATTATTTCTTTTCATGATTTGTATAAACATGGTTTTAGATTTTCATTTAATAATGAAATTGGTTCTATTAATACTTTTTATAATGATAAATTTTATTTTCAAGCATTGCCTTGTAATGGTATATATGAAAATGTGATGGTTTTAGACAACTTAGGAAATAATGTATTGCAAATTGATTCGTCCAATGGTTTGGACAAGGCATGCTTTTGGCATTCTCGTCATGGACATGTCAACAAGAAGCGCATAGCTCAATTCCAAAAGGATGGACTGTTGGAGTCATTTGACTTAAAGTCGGATGACTCATGCGAATCTTGTTTACTTGGAAAGATGACCAAGTCACTTTTCACTGGTACTTGTGAAAGAGGTAAGAGTTTGTTGGATCTCATTGTGACAATCTGAAATTTATCCCATCACAGTAAACCCTTTTTTTCCGCTAATAAAACTCGTTTTATTAAATTATTTTGTTAACCTTTTTGGATTAGGTTAATTAAATTGGGACTTTTACTATAACTTCATGAGTGTTTAAATGCATTATAAACACGTGAAAAGCCCTCGATATTCTTTTTAAAAGTTTCTAATTCACGACCCCGTCGAGTTACGACCATCCAATCGGGTACGACCAAAAGCCCCGTTCAACGTCAGTATCGGGTAGATTTCTACCGAGCCACAAACTCAAACCCTATATAAGGGTGAGTGAACCTCATTTGCACCTTTTTCACTCTCTCTCTCTACTCTCTCTCTCTCTCTCTCTCTACAAGTTGCTTTCGATCCAAAAATGCCCATTTCAAGCTCAATAATCGTAAGTAATTTATCCTAGCTTGTTGTTTAGCTTAATATACATGCAAATTTGTGTGTAAATCACCCAAAACTCTCAAAATCATGTGTTTACATCCAAAGAACACTCTTGGACCGCAAACACTCATAAATGGGGTTTTGAAGCCCCAAAACCCTTCGAAATCACTCCTAGGGCTTAGGTATGACTTGGGGACTTGCATGTATGAGCTTAGAACACCAAAACCTTGTCTTTTGAGGAGTAAACATGAGTTTATGGCCCAAGAACACTCTTGTACCGTAAACCCCTCTTCATGGGCCGTGAACACCATTTAAGGTGTTAAATTTGCCGTTAAACACCTCCTATGGCTTGGGTAACTGTCTAGAATCAACCACCATTGAAGTAGGGGCATTAAACATCAAAGAAACTATGAAATTAGGAGTTTACATCCGTAAAGCCCCCAAGGATTGGTCCATGGGCTGTAAACTCCCTTAAGGAGGCCAAATAATGCCCTAACTCCCCTTATGGCTTGGAATAATGCATAGAACCTTGTATTCTTTCATTTAAGACCTTAAATCATGAATTGAAGGACCAAGTGAGAGTTTATGGCTGTAAACTCTATGTTTACAGCCATGAACTCCCTTAAATGGTTCATTTGGAGCCTTAACCCCTTCCTATACCCTAGAATTGAACCTAGCCTAATTCCACAAGTGTTGTAAGACCTTTAAACATCTAAGAACACACCACCCATGAGTTTATGGCCGTAAACTCATGGGGATATGGTCTTTAGGCTGAAATATCCATAAAGAGTTTACTCTTGAAGAGTAAACTCCCTAACTAGGCCATACACTTCCTTATTGCAACCCAATAGCCTCCTAGCACATGACCAAAGTGTTTTCCGCTCATTAGGATGCTAATACGTGTTTAATTAGTATTATAATCACTAATAGTATGTAAACATATGTCTTCATATGTTACTAGATCATTAAGTGTGTTCAAGTCTTCACTTGACACCGAGCACTCGACCGACACTTCCATCCGATCCACTTGCCACAGGTGAGTTCATACCCTTGAATTAACCTTTTAGATGATTTTAACTACTTTTATAGGGGGGGGGGGGCATACAAGTTGAACTGTACAGTTATTAGATAAATCGCATGTGATTAATAATTGTATAGCAAATTAGACTTTTGCATGTTAAACTATTTTGTCCAGATTAAGATTTTAAAATCATGTTTTCGAATCTCGTTAAAGTATGAATATCCCTTTTTAGATCATTAAAGGTTATCCAAAGTTTCCAAAGTTCGTTTACTAAAGAGACATCCAGCCGTAATGTCTTATTAAAGGTTTTTCAAAGGTTTTCTTCACTTAAACTGTTTTATAAAAACCCTTTTCAAAGCTATTTATGAAAGGTTTTTCAAAGGATTTCCAAAGGTTTTCAAATCTTGTTTTACAAAATGACATCAAGTCGTAAATTTCTTAAGTGTAAAGGTTTTACCAAAGTTTTCTTTTATGCTTTATTTCATTAAATGCATGCCTATATATGTATAATTATATAAATAATGTTTAAAGGACTTAGGAAGGCTAGTTCGCCCTATTTCATTTTCCTCGTTGGGATGTTGTCTGGTGGGTATCGGGTATCCGTTCGAAGGTCGTTTAAACATTAATTATATATCATGTATACATATATTGACATAAAAGCTCTCTTTCTCTCTCTCTCTCTCTCTGTCTCTCTCTCTCTCAGCCAGTTCATCACCTTTGGGTAGTAAAGGCATCTTTCTATTATTCATGTTTCTAGAACCCTAATAACTATTATAGGAATAGCTAGGAAACCCTATCTCTCTCTATCTCTCCCTTTATCTCTCACTCTATCTCTCCCTCTATCTCTCACTCTATCTCTCCCTCTATCTCTCACTCTATATCTCTCTCTATCTCTCTTTCTATATCTCTCTCTCTCTCTATCTCTCTCTTGTACTTTAGAATGTGACACACTATTTCCCTCTACGACGCCTCATAGCGCCATCACCATGTAAACAAAGTCTCCGGGAAGGAGAGCGAACATCATGTATATAGATCTATATGAGACTGACACTCTCACACCCAGACTACTAGCTATAGTCCGCGCCGATAAGGCCCACGGGTGACATAATGCCACTACCTCTACGTGTGACCTGGAGGGTCATCGGATACTCTATTGTCGATCAACATGGTTACATACGAGTTCGAATTCACCCTCTGTTTTAGACTTTGCTAGCTGTATCGTTCCTTCGATACTGTCTGGAGTTTGTGCTTCCTTTTGTTAGACTGAGCTAGGCGTATCAGTTATTCGATACTCTCCTTGCGTCTGTGTTTTCATTTTCTTTAGTCAGCAGTATTACTGTTGAAGTATATGTTATTTTCCCCTAGTATTTTTACTTGTGTTTTCTCATAATACCTTTAAAGTCAATACTGTATTTTGGTAATGATAGTATCTTGGGGAGAGTTACTCCTTAAAACATAAACCTGTCGGGTCTTGGTAGAAGACTGCTTTTATTTAGAAAATATAGTATTTTCTAGAAAGAACGCTAATACACCGTAGATTCTAGATTACTATCTTTCATAAAGTTATTTTGGATAAAAATGAGTATTTATACAAATGACACTAAATACTTATGGACTCACCAACATTATATAAATGTTGATACTCGCTTTCAAAATAACTTGTATTCTCAGGTCATCGATAGACATGTACATCCCGGGAGCTTTTGCGGAGACAGCCTAGTACCGAGCTGCATCTATATTATTTCTTGTATTACTTTGATGTTGCTATGAAATGTAACCTATGTAAAACTATTACTATTAATGCAATGGTTGTTGTACTTTGATTACTATACTGCATATGTTGTGATACTTGACATGACGTCATCCATCCCAGAACGTTTCTGCCGTTCAGATTTTGGGGTGCGACACTCATACACACCGATGTGTGTGGGCCCTTCAGATCTGCCAGAAGGGATGCTAACTGCTTCTATGTGACTGTTATCGATGATTATAGAAGATATGGGTATATCTACTTAATCAAGCATAAGTTAGAAACCTTTATATAAGAAGTGGGTATATCTACTTAATCAAAGAGTTTAAATAAGAAGTGGAGAATCAATTGGGTAGGAAGATAGAGATGCTCTGATCCGATCGAGGTAATGAGTATCTTAGTATCAAGTTCCATGACTCTCTTAAGGAATGTGGAATTGCTTCACAATTGATGCCATCTAGGACACCACAACTTAATGGTATGGCTGAGAGGCACAATCGAACCTTGTTGGACATGGTTCATTCCATGTTGAGTCGAGCTTCGTTACCTATCTCATTCTGGGGGTATGCCTTAGAGACTGCCGCCCATATCCTTAATCTAGTCTCAACTAAGAAGGTTGCCAAAACACCTCATGAAATGTGGACAAGGAAGGTTCCCTCATTAGCACACATCAAGGTTTGGGGTTGCGAGGCTTTCGTAATACGAGAGACTCACGACAAGCTCAAACCTCGTAGTGAGCGTCGTATTTTCATCGGCTACCCACAGAAATCCTTTGGATATCTCTTCTATAGACCGAGTAACAATGTTGTCTTCGTTGCGAGGAGAGGGGTTTTCCGCAAAATATAACTCATATGCCAAGAGGACAGTAGGAGGCAAATTGACCTTGAAGAGCTTCAAGAGTTAAGTGATAAAGGAACCTCAAACACTAGCGCTCAACCTAAAGAGGAAACTCCTGTTGAACCAGTTGACGAGTCAGTACCTCTGAGACATTCCAGTAGAGTTAGCGTTCCACCTGTTATATGGTTTTCATATAACAACTGAAAGTGATACGTTTATCAGTGATAGTACATTGATAAATTTAGATGAACCTAATAACTACAAGGAAGCCATAACGAGCCCTGAGTTTGCAAAATAGAAAGAGGCTATGGACAGCGAGATTCAGTCCATGTATGATAATCAAGTTTGGAACTTGGTTGAAAATGTATTGGTTCGCAAGACAGTCGGGAGCAAGTGGATCTTCAAGAAGAAGACCGACATGGATGGGAAAGTACACACATATTAGGCGCGATTGGTTGTGAAGGGCTTTACTCAAACTCTTGGAGTTGACTATGAGAGACCTTCTCACCAGTAGCGAGGATCAAATCTATAAGGGTTATGCTAGCCAAAGCTGCATTTCATGATTATGAAATATGGCAAATAGATGTCAAAACTACTTTCCTTAACGGGAAGTTGGTTAAAGATGTTTACATGATTCAGCTAGAGGGTTTCATCAATGCAGATACCCCTAATAGAGTGTGTAAGCTTGAGAAATCCATTTATGGATTGAAACAAGCATCTCGCATATGGAATCTTTGTTTCGATGAGAAAGTCAAAGAGTTTGGATTTTCAAGAAACGAGGATGAGTCATGTGTGTATGCCAAGGTTAGTGGGAGTATAGTTAGCTTTCTGGTGTTGAATGTAGATGACATACTTCTCATAGGAAACAACATTCCAACCTTGCAAGAGGTTAAGTCATGGCTTGGAAACAGAGGCGAGACTACATTATCATAAGGTGGGTCATTTGACCCACCTAAATTTACAAGATTTATTGTATATTATATACCAAAAAAATTTGGACCTACCTAAAAAAAATTAAATGACCTACCTTATGTTGGAAAAAAGATGCCTTGGTTAAAAGAAAATTTGATATCTTTAAAAAAACATTTTTTATTCAAAAGCATATATTTACCATCTATAGTTACTCAAAAATCAACCAACTAAATTAATATATGTGAGATTATAAATAACAAGATAGGAAAAACTTTAAATTACTTTTATGCTTGGTAGCTATGATTTAGTTAGACAAGTTAAAATTCAATTAGCCGCATCGCCTTTTTATTATAAATTGACTTACGCATTTGTTTTTAAAATTTTAATACATATATTTATCCAAATCTGTTTTTTTTTTTCTCGCAAATCAGCCAATTCCCCTGTTTGCTACCAAGCTGTTTTTTGAGATAAAAAAAAATAGTAACTTGAACGGTTCTCGGTTCAACCGATCGAACTACTAGTGTGGTCCGGTTTTTTAAATCCATGTTTGTATCAGTTCGGTTGAACTTTTTTAGTGAACCACATCATTTTTTATTCTAGACTCGCCACTGCTTGGAAAGTGTTTCGCTATGAAGGACCTCGGGGAATCTGCTTACATTCTAGGGATAAGGATATTGAGAAATAGGAGTAAAAGAATAATAGGAATTAGTCAAAGTACCTACTTGGATAAGGTGTTGAAACATTTCAACATGGAGAATTCCAAGAAAGGAGAATTGCCTATCCAGAGCAATACCAAACTGAGTAAGACTCAGAATCTGACACATGATGCCGAGATAGCAGAAATAAGTCGAGTACCATATGTTTCCGTAGTTGGCTCGATCATGTATGTTATGACATGTACTCACCCTGATGTGGCCTTTTCTTTGAGCATGGTCAGTAGATATCAGGGGAATCATGGTAGAGCTCACTCGATTGCAGTAAAGAACATTCTTAAGTATCTGCGGAGGACTAAGGCATGGTCCTTACCCTCATTGGGAATGATGACTTGATAGTGACAGGGTATAGTGATGCCAGTTTTCTGACCGATAGAGATAATTTCTACTTTCAGTCGGGCTGGGTGTTTACCATAAATGGAGGAGCAGTAACAGGAAAACTTCCAAACGGGATATTGTAGCTGATTCAACGTGTGAATTAGGGTACATAGCAGCAGGTGAAATGTCGAAGGAGGTGATATGGCTAAATAACTTCATTGAAGACCTTGGAGTTGTACCAGCTGTAAAGGAGCCTATGGAGATTTCTGTGAAAATGAGGGTGCGGTTGCCTTAACCAAGGAACCAAGGGATCATGGTGTCACACCCCGAAAACCAAAGGCGGAAACGTCCCCGGGGTTGACTCCAAGCTGTGTATCAAATCCAATGTACATAGTAATCACAGTAAACAAACATTACATTACATATATATATGAAAGTTTACATTTGTTCAAAAGTAAAGTTATACAAGATATACATATGCATCATATAAACAAAAGTTGAGACGAGTCTTCCACGCACTCCGTCTTCATCAAAAGAGATCACCGGGTACCTGTCTAACTTGGACCTGAGAATACAAGCGGTTTGAAAATCAGCATAAAGCTGGTGAGTTCATAAGCGATTTTGGTTTATGAAAATGTATCGATTTCCTTTAGTTTCCGAAAAGATTTGTTATCCAATAAAATCCCATATTTTCTTATGTGAAGTTGGTTAAGTTATCATTGGTTACCAATTCGATTATGTATTGTATTTTTCCCCAGGAAAATCCCATATTTTCCTAATTGTAAGATCGGTTGTATAACACAAAGTATAGTTTAACACCCAAAACTATATAATGAAAATCTTGGGATCACTATCCCGAAAGACATATAAGATAGTTTGACACATCTGAAAGCATAGGTTTAAGATCATGGGACTATCATCCCGGACTAAACACGAGATAAGTTGATGTATATATGTAAATATAGATTGAAGCCATGGGATCACTATCCCGAATAAGATACAGATTTGGAAAACCATGGGATCACTATCCCGTATAAGATATAGATACAAAACCTTGGGATCATTATCCCGTATAAGATATAGATTTAGAAAACCATGGGATCACTATCCCGTATAAGATATAGTTAAAGACCATGGGGAAAGACATGGATTTAGAAAACCATGGGATCACTATCCCGTATAAGATATAGTTAAAGACCATGGGGAAAGACATCCCGTACAAGTTATAAGCATAAAACCATGGGATCACTATCCTGAAAGAGATCTAGAAACAATATCATGGGATCACAATCCCGAAAGAGATATAAAATATAGATGCAAAACCATGGGATCACTATCCCGAACGAGATATAGTTTCTGAACCCAAACTGTGAATAAGCTGGTATTAATACATATTGTGAGTCGGGTAACCATACTAATACGACAACGTGACCTCCTTGACGTTTGTCAGACGTCGAACGATATCCAGAAATTTGTCACCCTAGGCGTGCCCGCCTAACTGTAGCTAGCAGTTAAGGTGTGGGATTGTCAGTCCCGAATAGATCTATTCACAAATTCCGTGCTCTCCCTCCAGGAGACTCTGGTTACACTTCCGGGGAGGATTTACTGATCATCCATAAAGGGTAGTGACTATCTCACAAACTAGTACTAAACTATTCACATGGTTCTTGTAAGATATCGATATACAGAAGATTATGAAACATAGTACAGTAAAGTATAGATACATACATGAAATTATCTGACAATACATTAAAATGATACGGAGATAAACTGAATCAGACATAGTTTATCTAATAACTTGATATAGACATCAGTATACGATAGAAAGAATAGTAAAGACCCCCAAATTATTCCCATAATAATTTGATTAGTTTGATTGTTTCCTTAACTAAAATCCATTTAGTTGAAATCGAATAGTCATTCCTTATGCTCAGCATAATACATAAGGAGTAAAAGAGTTTATAGGTTTGTCAGATATTGTTTGAAACACATCAATGTTGTGATTGGAAAACATTTATAGTTTGCTTGTATTCCCCCCCTGAAAACATTGAAAACAGTGAAAAAGCTGTAGAGGTATGAACTCACCGGACGAGATACGAGACGGTTTGGATACTAAGAGTTGATCCGGAACTTGTAAACACACGAGGTTCCTAATTATCATGTAAAGATACACATTTGTATCTAATTAGGACTTAGATTGATTGTTGGATAGGGACAAATGCTTCAAGTCGCGATAACACTCCGATACAAGTGTTTGGAGGGACCCGGGTGGCGTTTAGGGACATGAATGATACAAAGGACTAAGGAAATGAGTTGGGACATCAAAGGAACACCCCCTTTTAGGGATTTTACGGCCAAAACACCCATCCCCATGAGTTTACGGCCGTAAACTCATGATGGGTGGTTTATGGTGCAAATTGGACTTCCAACACTTAGGGGATAATTTCTAAACTTGGTTTAAGGACTTGGAATGATTACAAAACATCAAATAGACCCCCTTTATGGGAGTTTACGGCCTAGCATGGCTCCAAGGCCGTAAACCCCTATTTACCCAAGAAAATGATGTTAAATGGTGCTAGAACAAATCACATGTGATTGGTAGAATTTATCCAAGGCCTATCATGAGTTTGCAAGGGACTTTTGGGGTGTTTATGGAGTTTACGGCCCATGAAACCCCCTTCATGGCCGTAAACTCTAATATAGGGTGCTACAAAGTGTTTCAAGGTCTAAAACTTGCATGGAAGGACTTCTAAAATTCATCTAAGAGCCTTAGGGGTGTTTAGTTTGCATTCTAACACCAAAAATATTGGAGTTTACGGCCCAAGAACAATCCTTGGCCGTAAACCCTTAGAAATCCCACAAATGATGTGTTTTAGGCCCTCAAAGTATTTTTGGTTTGTCCCTTGATTTATTCCAAGGCTTTTGGTGGTGTTGGATGGCTTTCTAACACCTTAGAATTGGATTTATGCCAAGTTTTGGGGAGTTTACGGCCCAAGCAATCTCCTTGGCCGTGAACTCATCTAAATCTCCCAAAATTCATGTTTCAAGTGTCCAAATGCTAGAATCAAGGTCCTATAATTCATATCTAGGCCATAGAAGTGATTTGGAAGGGTTTAAGGGCATGAAAACCCTAATTATATGAGTTTACGGCCCAAGAATGATCTTTGGCCGTAAACTCCTTCAAACATCACAAAATTCAAGTTTTACATGTTTAGAGTCCATATCTTGAAGTACCATATCCATATCTAAAGTCCAAACTAGTCAAGGAGGGGTTTAAGGGCTCAAAACCCATCATTTTTGGTGTTTACGGCCTAGGCATCTTCCTGGGCCGTAAACTCATACATTGTGTCCCATTTCATGATTAAGTGTCTAATTTGGAAGCTAAACATGCTATAGATTGAAGCTAGGAAGGTACCTTAAGGATTTGAAGCCTTAAAAATTGAGTTTTGGACCCTTAATCTTTGGATTTTTGGAGAGAGGTTAGAGAGAGAGTAGTGAGAGAAGGAAAAGCTTCAAATGAAAGCTGAAACATGTTTATATAGTTCCTAAAATTTGCACGCGGTGGAATTCTACCCGATACCGACGCTAAACGCGGCTTTTGGTCGCACCCGATTGAGTTTCCGTCACCCGACGGGAACATTATAAAAACTCATGAAATAAATGTTTTTGGGCTAATAACATAAGTTCCTGAGTGATTTAGACACTCATTAGAATAAAATAAACATATAAGTTTATACGATTAACTCCAAAGAGAAAACGGAACGAATCCGATAACGGCGACCTTCCGGGTAGAACGGGTTTTGGCGACGAACAAATTCCGGGTTGTTACATTATCCCCCCATTAGAGGGAATTTCGTCGCGAAATTCAAAGAATCGGATATAGATCATGAGTTTGAAATGAAACTCGAATGGATTCGATATTTTGGATCATCACTTTCTCAAGTGGAATCGGGTCTCTACGAAGATTTCGAAACATGCGATGTGGAATTAAACTTTAGACGTTCGAATGAAATTCCCGGAAACTCTTCGGGACAGACATTTAGTAGAAAGAGCCACTAACTTCTCGTTTCTCGATGATCACAGAAACGAGGAATGTGGTAATTCGTACCAGGAAAACTCTTGAGTTTTAAAGCATGAAACAATACGAAAGTTCGATGTCGAAGATCATGAGAGTTAGGTCGAGGAAGAGATATAGACGGGCGACCCTCTCGAAACCAGGATAACAACATGAATGAGACTCCGTCATTCCATGTTAAACGTAGCATCAAAGTATTATCGCGAAAGGTTTCCCATTTAACCGAATGGAATAGAATAGTCCCTCTGGACCGAGGATTCAATCTTTAGGTACGAAGTTAGTGTTCTCCATCTCATTGGTTAGTCGTCTCGATGATGCACATTTCGATCGGATACGAGGAATTGAGCTTAGAAAACATTCGAATAGATAGATAACAGGTTTCCTTCCAAACCTGAGAATCGAAAAAAAAAATTGCAGGTATAAGAGTTATCAAAGAGAAGTATACCTGCAGCGATAGAGGGATCAGTGGTGGTAGTTGCTTTGGGGCAATTCCTTTTGAAGTGCCCTGCTTCACCACAATTGTAGCAGGCTGGGCTGATTCCTGCTCCCGATGATTGGTTTGTTGATTTGGCTGGTTTTCTGCAGGTTCGAGACAGATGGCCCTTCTTGCCACAGTTGTCGCAGCTCCTTTCGCGACATGGACCAGGAATGCGGTGATGGTAGTTGCACTTACCACACCAAGGAAGACTGCCAGTGTATCTACTGGTGGGAGTTTGGGCTGTAGAACCGACAGCTGAGACAGCAATAGGGGCAGTAGCAGCATGGACTGCTACCGTTTGCTGTTTCTTGGAAGACCCTTTCGTACTCGGGGCCTTTCGCTTGTTCCGAGATTTCTTTTTGCTTTCACCTCCACTTGTGTCTGACTCGGGAGTGGTAGTTTCCTCATCTGAATTGTCTTCGTGATCGATCAAGATTTTCGCAAGGCATTTAGCGCTGTCGTACGTGTCTGGCTTCGCAGCCAAGACATTCCCTTTTGTTGGCTGGGTCAATCCCCAGATGAATCTCTCGATCTTTTTACTCTCTGGGGTAACCATTCCCGGACAGAGTAATGCCAGGTCATCGAATCTTGAAGTATAAGCTGTTATATTGGAACCCTTCATCTTAAGGTTCCAGAGTTCGTGTTCCAGTTTCTGAATTTCGCCTCGAGGACAGTATTCTGCAAGCAGAAGCTCCTTCATAGCTTCCCAACCCATGGCATTTGCTACGAGTAAGGTTAAGGATTTGACTCGGCCGTTCCACCAAGTCAGGGCTTTATCAAGGAAAGTGCAGGCGGCAAACTTGACTTTGTCAGACTCCAAACAGGCACATATTTCGAAGATTGACTCGATTTTCTCGAACCATCGAGTCAAGGAAATGACACCTCCAGTTCCATCAAAGGTTGTGGGCTTTGCGTTCATGAAGTCTTTGTAGGAACCCCCTCTTCGGTGTTCCTGGCTGTCTTCTGGATTTTGGTGTTGGGGACCACCTCCGGAGCCACCGGGATTCATTTGAGACATAGCTGCCACCATTGCAGCAGTCAGAACTATTTGAAGTGATGTGAGATCAAATTGAGGAGAAGATGGTGGCGGAGGAGGATTATCGTTGTTCTTCGAGCTGGGTCTCTTTCTCGGAGGCATCTTGATCTAAAAAGATCAGGAAAGAGAGGATTATAAGTCCTCTGAATTGAGTCAAGAGATATTGAACAAGGGATATCTCATCAAAACAGATATAGCATCATACTAAGCGATAAAGCAGGAAGGAGTTATCAAGACAGAACATTTTATCGCTAGCGGATTGATCAAGTAACATCGCGTATACGAGGATTTTCTACGAAGGATTGGCTCGAGAAATACTCCCATAGTATTTCATGGTTGCGCTGCAGCGACGATTCGTTGTTTGGAATGTTAGGTAAGTTTTAGGCATGCTGCATACCACAGTCACTCCCAAGCACATGTTGGCCATGTCTCGAATGAATATAGTTGGCCAGGCTATATTGACCCTAGACACGACTACATAACTGCCCAGGTTTAACCGCAGTGTACAACACCCATTTACTTATGTTTTGTTCTACTTGTAGTTACGGATTTCGGCGGTTCGGTATACTTGTATACTTTTGAAAATACTTGTAGTTTTGAAGATACTTTTAATTCAGAGCACTGAGGCCCTTTAGTGTTTATAGTTTTATACCATGTAAGGTTTGGTATACTATGTTCACTATAAACAAGGGCTCTGATACCAATCTGTCACACCCCGAAAACCAAAGGCGGAAACGTCCCCGGGGTTGACTCCAAGTTGTGTATCAAATCCAATGTACATAGTAATCACAGTAAACAAACATTACATTACATATATATGAAAGTTTACATTTGTTCAAAAGTAAAGTTATACAAGATATAAATATGCATCATATAAACAAAAGTTGAGACGAGTCTTCCATGCACTCCGTCTTCATCAAAAGAGATCACCGGGTACCTGTCTAACTTGGACCTAAGAATACAAGCGGTTTGAAAATCAGCATAAAGCTGGTGAGTTCATAAGCGGTTTTGGTTTATGAAAATGTATCGATTTCCTTTAGTTTCCAAAAAGATTTGTTATCCAAGAAAATCCCATATTTTCTTATGTGAAGTTGGTTAAGTTATCATTGGTTACCAATTCGATTATGTATTGTATTTTTCCCCAGGAAAATCCCATATTTTCCTAATTGTAAGATCGGTTGTATAACACAAAGTATAGTTTAACACCCAAAACTATATAATGAAAATCTTGGGATCACTATCCCGAAAGACATATAAGATAGTTTGACACATCTGAAAGCATAGGTTTAAGATCATGGGACTATCATCCCGGACTAAACACGAGATAAGTTGATGTATATATGTAAATATAGATTGAAGCCATGGGATCACTATCCCGAATAAGATACAGATTTGGAAAACCATGGGATCACTATCCCGTATAAGATATAGATACAAAACCTTGGGATCATTATCCCGTATAAGATATAGATTTAGAAAACCATGGGATCACTATCCCGTATAAGATATAGTTAAAGACCATGGGGAAAGACATGGATTTAGAAAACCATGGGATCACTATCCCGTATAAGATATAGATACAAAACCTTGGGATCATTATCCCGTATAAGATATAGATTTAGAAAACCATGGGATCACTATCCCGTATAAGATATAGTTAAAGACCATGGGGAAAGACATCCCGCACAAGTTATAAGCATAAAACCATGGGATCACTATCCCGAAAGAGATCTAGAAACAATATCATGGGATCACAATCCCGAAAGAGATATAAAATATAGATGCAAAACCATGGGATCACTATCCCGAACGAGATATAGTTTCTGAACCCAAACTGTGAATAAGCTGGTATTAATACATATTGTGAGTTGGGTAACCATACTAATACGACAACGTGACCTCCTTGACGTTTGTCAGACATCGAACGATATCCAGAAATTTGTCACCCTAGGCGTGCCCGCCTAACTGTAGCTAGCAGTTAAGGTGTGGGATTGTCAGTCCCGAATAGATCTATTCACAAATTCCGCGCTCTCCCTCCAGGAGACTCTGGTTACACTTCCGGGGAGGATTTACTGATCATCCATAAAGGGTAGTGACTATCTCACAAACTAGTACTAAACTATTCACAGGGTTCTTGTAAGATATCGATATACAGAAGATTATGAAACATAGTACAGTAAAGTATAGATACATACATGAAATTATCTGACAATACATTAAAATGATACGGAGATAAACTGAATCAGACATAGTTTATCTAATAACTTGATATAGACATCAGTATACGATAGAAAGAATAGTAAAGACCCCCAAATTATTCCCATAATAATTTGATTAGTTTGATTGTTTCCTTAACTAAAATCCATTTAGTTGAAATCGAATAGTCATTCCTTATGCTCAGCATAATACATAAGGAGTAAAAGAGTTTATAGGTTTATCAGATATTGTTTGAAACACATCAATGTTGTGATTGGAAAACAGTTATAGTTTGCTTGTATTCCCCCCCTGAAAACATTGAAAACAGTGAAAAAGTCGTAGGGGTATGAACTCACCGGACGAGATACGAGACGGTTTGGATGCTACGAGTTGATCCGGAACTTGTAAACACACGAGGTTCCTAATTATCATGTAAAGATACACATTTGTATCTAATTAGGACTTAGATTGATTGTTGGATAGGGACAAATGCTTCAAGTCGCGATAACACTCCGATACAAGTGTTTGGAGGGACCCGGGTGGCGTTTAGGGACATGAATGATACAAGGGACTTAGGAAATGAGTTGGGACATCAAAGGAACACCCCCCTTTAGGGAGTTTACAGCCAAAACACCCATCCCCATGAGTTTACGGCCGTAAACTCATGATGGGTGGTTTATGGTGCAAATTGGACTTCCAACACTTAGGGGATAATTTCTAAACTTGGTTTAAGGACTTGGAATGATTACAAAACATCAAATAGACCCCCTTTATGGGAGTTTATGGCCTAGCATGGCTCCAAGGCCGTAAACCCCTATTTACCCAAGAAAATGATGTTAAATGGTGCTAGAACAAATCACATGTGATTGGTAGAATTTATCCAAGGCCTATCATGAGTTTGCAAGGGACTTTTGGGGTGTTTATGGAGTTTAAGGCCCATGAAACCCCATTCATGGCTGTAAACTCTAATATAGGGTGCTACAAAGTGTTTCAAGGTCTAAAACTTGCATGGAAGGACTTCTAAATTTCATCTAAGAGCCTTAGGGGTGTTTAGTTTGCATTCTAACACCAAAAATATTGGAGTTTACGGCCCAAGAACAAGCCTTGGCCGTAAACCCTTAGAAATCCCACAAATGATGTGTTTTAGGCCCTCAAAGTATTTTTGGTTGGTCCCTTGATTTATTCCAAGGCTTTTGGTGGTGTTGGATGGCTTTCTAACACCTTAGAATTGGATTTATGCCATGTTTTGGGGAGTTTACGGCCCAAGCACTCTCCTTGGCCGTGAACTCATCTAAATCCCCCAAAATTCATGTTTCAAGTGTCCAAATGCTAGAATCAAGGTCCTATAATTCATATCTAGGCCATAGAAGTGATTTGGAAGGGTTTAAGGGCATGAAAACCCTAATTATATGAGTTTACGGCCCAAGAATGATCCTTGGCCGTAAACTCCTTCAAACATCACAAAATTCAAGTTTTACATGTTTAGAGTCCATATCTTGAAGTACCATATCCATATCTAAAGTCCAAACTAGTCAAGGAGGGGTTTAAGGGCTCAAAACCCATCATTTTTGGTGTTTACGGCCTAGGCATCTTCCTGGGCCGTAAACTCATACATTGTGTCCCATTTCATGATTAAGTGTCTAATTTGGAAGCTAAACATGCTATAGATTGAAGCTAGGAAGGTACCTTAAGGATTTGAAGCCTTAAAAATTGAGTTTTGGACCCTTAATCTTTGGATTTTGGAGAGAGGTTAGAGAGAGAGTAGTGAGAGAAGGAAAAGCTTCAAATGAAAGCTGAAACACGTTTATATAGTTCCTAAAATTTGCACGCGGTGCAATTCTACCCGATACCGACGCTAAACGCGGCTTTTGGTCGCACCCGATTGAGTTTCCGTCACCCGACGGGAACATTATAAAAACTCATGAAATAAATGTTTTTGGGCTAATAACATAAGTTCCTGAGTGATTTAGACACTCATTAGAATAAAATAAAAATATAAGTTTATACGATTAACTCCAAAGAGAAAACGGAACGAATCCGATAACGGCGACTTTCCGGGTAGAACGGGTTTTGGTGACGAACAAATTTCGGGTTGTTACACATGGTAGATCCAGGCACATCGACATAAAATATCACTTCATAAGACGTCAATTAGAAGAAGGATTCCTCGTAGTGAAGAGGATATCCTGAGAGGATAATCCAGCAAATCCCCTTACGAAGGGACTGAGCAGGGTTAAGCACTTGCACCATGCTAGGAGTATTATGATGAAGGACGATATTAGTTTTAGTGATTAGATCGCTATTTAGAAACTTGTAATAGATGAAATGTAGTTGAGATTAAAGTTACTATCTTGTGTCAATCGTTTACTATTGTTTCATTTTGCATGTTTTGACTTCCAGTATAATAAGATTATTCAAATTTTCCACAGTCGATCATACTTTGGAAGTAGGTTATGAAGTTACACTGTCATGAATAGGTTTGTACATTGTCTAAAGTGTTTAGACATAGCAAACATTTGCTACAACATTCATGAGTGCTCCTGAAATAAGATTTGAGTATTGGATTGAACCCACACTCACATGAATCACTTCATGGAATTTATCACAAGTGATTGTGAGACGATAATATCATATGATCTTATAACCAAGATATATGACTTGTTGATTACGAGTTGGTTGTGCATTAATAGTATGAAAACGCATCAGTAACTTGATGTTATAAAATGTGTTGTTGTGTATAATTTAACAAGTAATTAGTACAAGCATATAAGTCAAGGTTTATCTGTTCCTTTTAACCTAAGGGAAATAAAAGCGATATATTAGGCCCCTCGATGATTTTGTTTTGACTTATGTGTCGGGCCCGGTCAGGACTCAATTGATGTGTTCAATTAAGTTCTGTATCAAACATGTAACACCCAGTTCTCGGTACGTATTTTAAATTTAAGTAATTACATGTTTTACACTGGGAATCGATGAGTTGGAGGCCCAACTCGTTGAGTAGACTGGATTTTAGATGTGGGTTTTAAGTAACCTACTCGACGGTTCGGGAGCCGGACTCGACAAGTAGGACTGCCTGAATAAAACCCTAATATTTGGGGTTTACACCCTATTTAAATGCCTTAACTCGAAACCCTAAAGCATTTGGAGTGTCCTTGAGCCATTTTTGTGTGTTTTTGGTTGTTTGAAGCTTGAAGAAGAAGTGGAAGGAAGAAGCAAGTAGATCCAGAGGTTTTGCTTCATTTCCAGCTCTTTAAAGGGAAAAAGCTTCAACCTTGACTTCCCATTTGTTAGATCCTCTTAGGTCTTGAATCTTGTCATTTTTGGGGCATTTTTAAGTCACCTTCGGGTTTAGAACGTAATATAGAGTGATGACTTCAACTCTTGAACCTAGGAGGGTTCTCATGGCCTAAATGTGCCAACTTTATTGCCATAAGAGCCCCATGCATCTTGTAGACTCCATTTTTTGACCTTTTAGGCTTGAAGACCCATGCATGGACGTATAGTTCATGACTTTACGTGTTAAATCGACCCTAGGAGGTTAGATATACACTTTCGATGCAATGAGCTCAACTAAAACCGACTGTAAGGACATGGACCTTGGGGGACTTGTTGAGTTGTTCATAGGACTCGACAAGTCGGGTATTGGTTCCCCAACCTTTTCTGTTCCTGAGGAATCTGGTTGAGTCTAGGAGGGGACTCAACGATATGAACATGATTATGGACCTGAAGATCAACGTACTCGACGAGTTCAAGGCATCATCCCAATTATATGAAGAAGAACTCGACGAGTTCAAGAAGAACTCGGCGAGTCAAGGACTAAACACTTTAACTCGGATGAAGATGAACTCGAAGAGTTCAAGGATAAACTCGGCGAGTAAGTTGTAGAAGGTCTCGACTTTGTTAAAGGAGAACTCGGCGAGTGTTGCGTCAACTCGACGATTTGAGTCAACTAGAGGTTGACTTTGACCATGGTGTTGACCTTGACTTTGACTTTTCCCTGAGTAACCCTTTGAAGGGTTAAGAGTATGTAATGATAAATTAAGGAAGGTTGTTATGTGTAGGAGTTGAGAGGAGTTGATCCCGACATCAAGGACAGTTCAGACTTCGTGACACTAAGGTGAGTTACCTTCTAGTAGAAGTAGGTCTAAGGCACCAAGGTCGACCCACTAGTAAGAGATTATAGTAGAGATGATTATCTTTGTGATAATTATCTGGTATGTTGCTATTTTTTATGATTATGTGCTAGGATGTTAAATGTGTTAGTAATAGTAGGGGCGGAACAGTCCCTAGTTACCGGTTGAAAGATACTGAAGGGGTAAACAGCAACCATGCATGCCTAGCTATATGTTCATGATATGTTATTATGTGGTAGTGGTAGGGGGTGAAATAGTCCCTAGTTACCGGTTGAGAGATATCGAAGGGGATGTTAGCTCTCGGCTAGCGGTTGAAAGATATCGAAGGGGAGGTTAGCTCCTGGTTACCAGTTGTAAGATACCGAAGGTGACGTTAGCTCCCGACTACTGGTTGAAAGATACCGAAGGGGAGCCCAACTCTCAGTCATGCTAGCTAGATACTGATTGAAAGATACCGAGGGACAAGCCTTATGTGGTATGTGGAATGATGGGGGAACTCACTAAGCTTCGTGCTTACAGTTTTCAGTTTTGTTTCAGGTACCTCTTCAGCGAAGGGGAAGGAGTCGGCGCGGTAGCTGCACATCACACACACACACAAGATTTATGCACCATGATATTCTTGGGATTGTACTCTGATGTTATTATTGTTTTAATGATATGACTTTGAGACATGTGACTATGGTTTTGATGAAATTACTTGACTTGATATTTTCTCATAAGCGATTTTATAAATTGTTATATTAAAAATGAAATTTTTGGGCTTGAAAATTTGGGATGTTACAAAACAAATCTGAAATTGGGAAACAACTTATTGGGCAATAAGTATGACTATGTTCCATGTATGTGTCCACACGATATCTTAAAGAACGGAGGATTATATGATCCCTTATCTAAAGGATGCGTCAGAGTTCGACGGCGGCTTTTGAGAGTTACGATTGCTAATCGGATTTTGAAGTTGCATTGGCAGTTATAGTTATTAAACTTATCCAAGTGGGAGACTTTTGGATTATGTGTCTAAGCTCATAACTATAATTGGTATGTACTTGACCTAATAGTAGCATGGTCCATTTGGGTTGCCTTCACCGGAGCAATTTGATAGGATGGATATTTGAGAAAGAGGTTATTTGTAATTTATTAATATATTATAAGTATAATATATTAATTGAGAAATCATATTATTTAATTGGTATTGATCAAGAATTAATTTGGAATTAATTTAATGATCAAAAGAGACTAATTAAATTAACGGGGTCTGATTATGTAAATCAGTGATACATATAATTTGCGCTAATGATCCATGATTGATTAAAAGCCTAAGTGAATGAATTAGGGTTTAAAAGTGACCATTGGAATTCTACACTATAAATGTAACCCCTAAGCCCTAAAATCGGATACAAGTGTATTCAAAGAAGAAGCTAGTCGATTTTGGTGCCTCCAAGCTCTCTCTCATTGTCCTCCATTGTTCTTGGTGTTTGTGGCTTATTTGATACATCACATTTGAAGTGCTAAGCTCTTGTAAGGCAAAGTTCTACAAGCTAAAACAAAGAGGTAATCATCTAACTTGTTTTTATGTATTAAATACCGAGTTGTATGCTAGTTAGGCTTTTGGAAAAATGAAAAGTGCATGTCTAACGTGAGAAAACTTAGATCCAAAGCATTAGGATTGTATGTGCACCATAGGAATCTTATAGTTGTCAAAACCCATCAATAACAACATACTTTAGTGAATTTCTATGTTAAAAATCTAATTCTAATATACTAATTTTTACATATAGAGAAATGCCAAATGTTATTCTAAAAATTGGGTTTTAGTTACTTGGTAACAAATTTTTCTGAAATGTTGGAATTTTATAACTCATGTGGTTCAAAGATAAATTTAGGTGGTATTTTTCCACATTTTTGTATTATTAATTGTAGTGCATTATAATATTTTTCAAATGCGTTTTAACTAAGTAAAATCCATAATATTATCAAACAGTTTCCAAAATTTTTTAAACTTTATATTTTTATTCCAACTACAGTGAATGTCTTCCAGAGATTTTTTTTCTCCAATTATTGATGTGTTTACTTATTTTTCCTTCATTTAATTTCTCAAATCAACACAAAATCATGAAAAATAGTAAACAATTAAGAAATTTATCCAAAATTTTTTTTTTATCATTGATGTACAATGTATATAAGTTGGAAAAAATATCAAAAGTTGTTTTCATATAGTAGAGTCCGGTTTTTATGATTTATATTTATAAAATGTAAGAAGATAGCATAAATAGTAACCAGATTAGATAATTCTTCAAACAAATTTTAAAGTTGTTATTTAATGTATAAAAGCTGAGAAAAATATCTAAACTAAATAATGTAACCTATTTTTATGATTTTTATGTATTTATTCTAACAAAAATGCAAATAAATATCAAACAGTTTAGAAAATTTCCCAAACTTTTTTATTTGTGGTTAAACTGTAATATACGATGTTATGATAGTTTCTTGTGATTTTTAGAGTAGTTTAACTATCTTTCATTGATTTGTTCTCATAAATAAGCATTAATTCATGAAAAATTACTAAACAGTAAGAAAAATTCACTAACTTTTTCATTTAAGATTAATATGTGATATAGAATATTATAATGAAGTATTATAATTTTTGGTTAAGTGTAGCTATTTTTCATCAATTTAATCCCCTTGGAAAAAACAAGAAATTGTCATGGAAAAATTTGTAAATTTTTTAATGGAGTGTTTATGATGTCCAATAGATGTGAAAGTTAGCAAATATGGTTTTTGACATACATAACTATATTTCACTATTTATTTCTTTTCATTAAAAATAAAATCAAAATCAACATAAAATTGTCATAGAAATGTGTTCAACTTCATAAAATGTTTTGAATCAGTGTCTAGATCATCTCAAATTTTCTTAGAATTTATTGACCGCAAAAGTATTTTATGTGAATTATTGCTCTATTTTCTTGCAAAAGTTATCATAATTTGAGAAAAATGAATTATTTTATGAAAATTTTCAGATCTTCATAGTTAGTTATTGGGATTTAGGGAAAAATCGTATTTGGGCAGAAAAGGAATTTAGATATTCGTTTGTGAATAAATCCCTTTATGAACATATTTGGAAGTTTTTAGTAACAAACTTTGAACATGTAACATCTAAATCGAAAATCTCCACATGCATGTTGGTTTAAAGATCATACATGAGTTTGAAATGTTCACAAGTCGTTTTTGAAAGAAAAATCGTGGTCCATGTGGTAATTTTCCACCAAAACTTCTAGAAAAGTACATTATCATGATTTTGATTTAGGTTTAGGTCATGAGATTTCACCATTTGCAATGTACATGGTGTTTTGAGTGTAGTCGTACCACCATCATCAACAAAATCATAAGTAGAACTATGTGGTTCATAATCTATATATCCATAAAAGGGTGTAGGAGAAGAAGATATGCAGGAAAACATGTAAAACTTTGAAAGAATATCATCAAACAATGTTCTCTATTAATATTTTATTTCTACCTTATTACATCAATATAATTCTACATTAACATATACAACGTGCCATAAGTTATATACACACACCAAAATCCACATCTTACAAGAAAAAGATGAGAGTAGAATGAATTAAAATATATACATGCACATTCATCGATGAAATATATTGTGACATCATTATGCACCTTGATTCTCTGATAACCATGATCTTTCAATAAAAAATAACAATTAATGGTTTATAGCACCAAATTCACTTCAGTGAACATGTCATTTTTCTTGTTTGCCTTGGAGGATGAAGAGGTTGCGGGAAGCAGTGCACCAACGATCATAGTATTGATGGAGGTTAGGCCAATCGGAAGATGGACAATGAGCGTAATGGTGGAGCCATAAAGACAAGACTTTTTCTTGTTCTTCTTCATGTTTTAAGGACTCGATAAGCTTGCCCAACATGTTTTCAAGCTCAGCTTTTTCATTGAAGTTTAATACAGGTGCTTCTACACCAATTGTCGCTCGACACAAAAATGGTAGCCATGACATTAATAACTTCGTTTTGACTTTCCTTAGTTCCTCCACGTCATCATCTTGACCACCCATAGATACTGCCTCCTTGAACAAGTACACTGCAGAGTATGAACATTATATTAACAACATATCAATATATCATATGGCTTCAAAAATAATAATAATAATTTATGGGCTATTTGGTAAGTCTGTTAACTATTCAATATTCAGGCTATTTGGTAACATCAGAATTAACCTGCAAACGGTTAAGAATGCTCTGAATCACTCAGAGAACAATCAGTGTTGTAAAAAATAAAAATTAGTTTAGACAGTTGATTAATCGGCCTCCAACGACTTACTATTAGTGATAATGGTCATATTAATCCGATCACGATGATCATTTAAAATATCAACAATTGTTTGTAAAGTAATGTAATATGTTACTTTAATCTATTTATTATTAATAAATTAAAAAAATGCTCATTTGAAAAAAAAAAAATTGATTTATTGTAGAAAATAGTATTTTATTTTTTTTAGTTTATTATTATAGAGAAATTAAATTTGAAATGCTCATTTGAAAATAGTATTAATAAATTTAGAAAATAGTTTTTGTAAAGATTTGTTAACATTTTTAACATAAACGTTTGAACATATTATGATGATCACTTGTAAACTTCTTAACTTGATATAAAATTATGACTATAAAGGGTAACATCTTAACTTGATATAAAATCATGACTATAAAGGGTTATACAAAATTTAAAAATAGTATTATTCATGATATTTTTAAGGAAAATGAATATGTGGTTCTGATACGACGGAACATTCGAGTTCATGTAGGTAATGGAGTTAAAAGTCAAAGACGGTAGAATCCCATACCTGAAAGTTTGACCAACGAACCTTGTAGCCGCTGCTGAGCCGAGAGAGCCACACAAGCCAACTTAGAAGCCGAAGCCCATTGCCTCACAGCTTCATCAGCGCTTCCACACGCCACTAGTTTCTCCGCCAGCCAAAGCAACTCAGCTGACAACTTCTCAGCCGAAACCCGCAACCGCGTTTTCGGTTTCGTGAACTGAGTCCAAGCAAAATCGCCGTAATGGCCCACAGTTTTAATCACCCGGTTCAACCCAAAGTAGCCACCGCCCTTTTTCGTTACATCTCCACCGGTGGCGGTATTTTTCTCAATATCATACTTCGCCGCCGCCACCGCTGCCGATTGCAGTTGTTGAAGTGCCCGTGAAAACGCGGCGGAGAGAACCTTGGCGTTCACTTTCCTTAACGGCTCGTAGCCCTCCTCTAGATTTTCATTCATCAATTTCTCGGCGTACGACCGGACGATCTCGTACTTCCTCGAACTGACGGGTATTTCGTTGATTATAGCGAGCAACTGCGTCAGTGCACGCGCTATGCACGTTTCATCCACTAAGCTACCATCGGCGGCGTCATTACCCTTTAAAAATGGAACCCATGGATGAGGACCAGAATCGGAATCCAATTCGGGATCGGAGTTGTGATTTTGATTTTGATTGGGGTGAAGAGAATAAGAGATGAAGGAAGGGATGACTTTGAGGAAGAACAGGAAGGCGGTGATTAGAGTATAACGGATGATATGGAATAGTTTGAATTTGTGGGATAAGTTTATCAGGGTTTTATCGCTGTAGATGAATAACGGTAACAAGATGTTACGAAGAAGTAATGGAGCTAGAGGTGTTGGTGCTGCTTGAGCTTCTACCATTTTCTTTTGCAGGGATTGATCTGGAAATGGCGAATTGATTGGGGGAGAAGCAGAGAAGGGGATGAAGATTTAGTGGATAAGGAGACGAGAAAAAAATGAGAAGATTAGAAGGCGCCAACAGATCGAAATGGAGAGGCGTGTGAAGATAATAATTATGTTACGTAAAAAACGTTCCTAGGGTTTTAGCTCAAAGAGGACAATCAGATGGAATTCTATGATTGGGGGGGATATTTGAGATTTTTACCAAAATCCAATTATTTATTTGTCAAAATAATTGGGATATCCACTAAAAAAATAACCAAATACTTTAATTCTTTGAAAATGACCATTTTTACAAAAACTCGGAACAGATATTCCAACACAAGTTTTCAAGTTATTTTTGAAGATAATAAACATATATCCGGTGAACCAGGTTAGTTTTGGTTATTTTTGTGTAGGATTTAAACTCATAATGAAAAAAATGATCAACTCAAATGCGATAAATGAGTTTAGAGAATATGATGAACAATGTTGAATGTTTTTTATTTCAAAATCTGGATTCATTTTTTGTCTTTTTGTTTGATTATCTACTAGGTTTTTTTGACAACATGTATGGAGCTTAAACAATTTTAGGTAACCGAGAAAAACATGTCCATAATAGAAACTTTATATCGAAATAAGAAGAATAATATGGAATATGAATAATAGTTTAGTATTAACTGTTCACTAATATAGTAAGGTTTTATTTTCTGTCCTTTGGTCAGTCGATAAGTGTGAGTGATTTTCATACAAAGAAATTTGTCAAATCGTCCGAAATCCAAAGCAATATTTTGAATCAATTTAAATGAGCAACAAATCAATTTCTTTGGGTGTTGCTTAAAAAATGGGTTTATAGATAAGGAAACTTTCATAATTTTTATTTTATTTATAGAGATAAATACCAGTCGTGAAAAAAGAAATTCAAACTTTCATAGTTTTAGGTGTCGTATTTTATAATATTTAATAATTTTTATTTTATCCATAGAGACAAATGATGGTTGTGAAAAAAGAAATTCAAACCCATCAAAGCCAAAATTTTGAAATTAATGAGAAAATTTTAAAAAAAAAAAAAAAAAAAAAAAAGAAAAGGTGTTAAAACCAAAACTAAAAGCAAATAAAACTCTCATTAAATTGATTTCAAAACTAAATTCCCGGCCAAACATCTACACTATTTTTTCACGATCAATAAAACATCTTCTAATTCTAATAACATCTTCCAAACAGTTTCGTTCTGTTATAAGTTTTTCAATCTCTACATCCACACCACTAATCCACTTTTCTGACACTTACATTTTTTTTTGTATCTATTATCCATTACAACTTCCTTTTTGATGGGTTTTGATCATAAGACATCTTATGTGCTCATACAAACCCTAATGTTCGGATCTAGGTTTCTCTATTGTACATGCTTTGAATCCAAGACTATAAACCCTCATTCTAGCATGCAAGTAATCATATTAACATGTAATTAGGTTAAGATCATACCTTGATTGTTATGTAGCAATAACAATCCTAATTCCTCCTTGAATTGACTTTGGAAGGCTTAGAGTCACAAGTGTCACTCCTCTAATGGCTTACAAACACCATAAGCAAGAGGATGAAGAGGAGAGAGGTTGGAGGCTGCCAAAAACGTGTGTAAACCCTTACAAGAAACTTAGCCACGTTTTTGAGCCTTAAGGGGTCTTTATATAGTTGGGCTATTAGGGTTATCTAACAAGGAAACCCTAATTTGGATGCTTAAGCCCTAAGCAACCCATAGACTCCTTTAATTAAGCCCATGGACGATTTCCTTATGGGTTTCCCATTAGAATTCGTCCATCCCTTAATACAAGGCAATCCATGGCCCAAATTGCAATTATCTTATAATTACAATTCCAGTCTCTTAAGTTTAATTAATCTCTTTTAGTTACAAAACTAATTACCAATTAATTATTGACTAATATTAATTAAACAATATGATTTCTCCTTTAATATATTATTCCCATAATATATTAATAAATCATATTTAATCCTTACTCTCCATAATTCATCCTATCAAGTTGCTTTGGTGAAGGCAACCCAAAAGGACCATGCACCATCGGGTCAAGTACATACCAAAATAGTTATGGACTTAGACACTAATCCAACAGTCTCTCACTTAGATAAGTCTAACAACTATTCTGCGTATGACTTCAGATCCAGATCTGCAATCGTAGCTTTCCAAAGCCGCTGTCAACTCTGATCATATCAGATACGCGTGTCCTTAGATTAGGGATCATATATTCCTCCATTCTAGATATCGTATGAGATATGATTTTTAATCATTCTCTTTGTACTACTTCTCGATTTCTGATTTATGACGACAGACTAATTGAACAAATCAAATTAGCCCTAGCCCGGCCGAGCATTTACGTATGTCATCACTAAACCATTGAGGGGCCCAAAGATATCGCTTTTATCCTTCTTTGGATAAAAGGAACGGATAAACTTTGATACAATGCTTGCTTGCACTCACTAACCAAATCGCACACAACAATATGTTTTATAACACCAAGTTACTAGTGCGTTTACACATTATCAATGTGCAACCGATTAGCAAGATACAACTCACACATCTTAGTTTGAAGAATATAAGATGTTATCGTCTCACTAATCACTCGAGATAGTGATCCAAGTGAGCGTGGGTTTAATCCAATGCTCAAATCATATTCATAAGCACTCATGAACGTTGCAGCAAACATTTGCTTATGTCTAATACTCTTTTAGACAATCCACACACCAATTCACGACAGTCTTCATTCATATCTACTTCCAACATATGAACAACTGTGACCCGTTTGAATAATTCGATTATTCTTAATAAACTCAATTATTCTGGAAGTCAAAACATGCAAGGTGAAACACAAGAATAATACTAATCCCATATGGCCTCAAACCTTTGAGTATAAACAAAACACGTTTTATTTATCACCATATCGATTACTCATTATTTGTCGTTTCGGTTAATCAACTTCTTACTTGAATTATTACACTTGTCCCATGCTCCTAGCATGCACACAATGTTTACCTATGGTTCTTACTTTTGTGAAATAGACAAATTGAACACATTTCCAATCATTCTCATTTTACAACTCCAAATCCATTTTCTTAAGTGCAAGAATATCAAATTCTCGCTACTTATAGAATATGCTAGATTCTAACACTTTATGCAACGATCCTTTCGTAATGTCACTGCACCAAAGTCACAAAGACTATTGCAAATGACATTACAAAGTCCTCTATCGGAGATTGTTACAAGACAATTCCTTAGATATGATGTCTCTCTCTCAAAGTACATTCCTTTGAACATCCTTTTGCATAAAAGTTTCTAATCTAGACATAGATTTTCAATATTTACTTCCCAATATGGACACGCTTCCATATTTTCCATATGACAACTCATTCTTAATAGAATCTTATCTATTCGTAATTATGTCGATATTGTCCATCCAATATGGAAACATTTCCATAATTTCCAATACTATACTTCCAACTACTCACAAGCGACCAATCCTCGTCGAACTTTGGATTGTCCTTTGATCGTTGTTTAATTATTTTAGTCAAAACCAATTCTAGTCCCTTTTCCCTCTAAATGCACTAGACATTTGGAAAATTTTAGAATGGTCAAACATTAAATCATTTTCAATCGATCCTATACCCGAAGCGTATGGGACACGACGCATAATGTTTTATTTTCTATGTTCTCAAAATTCGAATTGTGAAGAGGAATGTCGTAATCATAATCGAAACTTTAAGAACACACTATGTACCTTTGACTAAATTTATCAACATTTCACAACCTAATCCTTTAGATTTGAAATGAAGCATAATATTCTCTCCCTTAATTATAGCAAAACAACCTTTCAACTCTTACAACTTTGCAAAGTATGACTCATGTTTTCTATAATTAATATTACCAACTATCCAATACATGCCTTAATAATCATACAATCATAACATTTATGCTCCCACTATCATGATGATTATTATAAAACATAACACTTATGCTCCCACTAGCTTCGACATGTATTCATAAACATCTTAACTTTCAGAAAAACAATACTTATTGAATTTCTTAAGTTCATGTTTCTAATACTTAGTGCTTTGATAATCTTTTATCAAGACTTCTTGAACTTATACACTTTTGCCTTAGATAGTTCATATGTGTGTCTTAACAATTAAGACTAATTTCCAAACCTCACAATTCAAATTATGGAAAGGGATGCCGTAACCATGATCGAATTCGAGAATGCAATTTTACAATCACTATCTTTTAAAATCTTTCTTAGTGAAAGCATTTCCTCACAATCATTTTCATGAATGAGGAAATCTTATGACACTTAGATTTAAATGGTGTATTTGTTCCTATCCATGTGAATTTGTTAAATCAAAGTTTACAACAAATTCAGACTCATATGGACCGAACTTTCTTAATCTTGATTTCTTGCCTTATGGTAGCACAGCTGCCCACCACGTCTTCCAAGTAGTTAAGCATCTCACCTTTTTTTCTATCAATGTACCTTTCATTGATCAAGGTCCTTGCCTTTTATGCATTCAAATGAGAACTCATAGGACTCACATGCATAATTAACTCGATTGGATTGGCACAGAAACAAAATAATGTCTTCACGATAGGTTGTAAACCTCAACTCGTGTGCTAGTGATAATCGATAAGGTTTATTTGATTTGTTCTTGAAACTTTTCAAGACTATTAAGACTCCCACTGACTCCTTGACATATACGATTCTCTTATCAAAACATATCTTGACAAACAAATATTCAAGAGTTAGTGTAGCTTTTAACACTTCATAATTTTGGTCTTAGTTGGTCTTTGTCTTATCCAAAACATCACAACTTTCCACAATTGATGAATGTTATAAACTTTCTTAATACTATTCACTCAATGTCACAATCTTGACTTTAAGACTTGTTTTGGAACGAAGTATGATTGACTTCTTGATTTGACCATTTCTTCAATCTTTGATTCCTCTTCTTGGACATACAATTGTACCAAGACTCACTTAGAGGATCAATTGAGATATGGTTCTTAATCATTAAGACCTATCATAAAGCATAAAAGCTACTCTCCCTTCTTCTTAGAATGGAGAAACTCTTATCTTTCTGCCTACTTGATTTTTCTTATTCGTTTTGCTATTGATCTAAACCCTTTAATCAATTCAAAATTACACTTAATCTTGTAAGTGTAATCATATTTACTAAGTCTTTAGTAAATCATGACGAATATCTTTGTTACTCTTATGGTGAACTTGATCAACACACAACTTTGTGTACTCGATCTCCTAGTCCTTCACTTGACACTTTGTCAATGAATTAGTCTAATTTCCAAATATGAAATTTCTCATTCATCGTGCAACCAGGTTGCATGATTCCAAGTTTCTGTCCAATTGAAACTTGGGCGATGAGAAACTCTCCCTATTTGGTAAATTCTTGACTTTCCATAACACAATAAGAAATAAATCCATTATTGTTAATAATTTTAACATCAATTTTTCATACACGCCATTGTAAGGATAAATAAATAAAATTTAAAATAAAAAATTTATTTTATTGCGGAAAAATTTGTCCTTACAATGCAACTCATTGAAAAACTTATGCTAATACATCTTTCTTAGCAATCTAATTCTAACTCTAAGTAGAAGCTCAAGAATCTAATCTTCGAGAAACGCGATCGAAATCCATTCCTTCATGGTTAGATTCTGCTCACTTCTTCCCTTAAGCTTCTTTTCTTTTCTTTGATCCTTCTAAACACCAATTGTAATCTTATCACATTATGTATTCAGAATCTAGAATGAAGCTTAAAAGAGTTAGTCAATGGATTTTACCTAAATTAGAGCCATACGTTTCGACTCTCCCATCTCTTAGATCTCTTAGGTAAATAGGGCAGCTTCGTCTTCAATGCCCCTTCTCTTGGCAATAAAAGCAAATTGACTCTTTTTGGAATAACACATGGAACTACTTCAGACATCGCCTTTCTCTTATGATCAAACTTTTCGATCATTGCATGTCTTTCATTGCCATTGTCTATATCCATAGAGGTCTTGAAGGCAGATTCACCAATCAACTTTGCTTTTTCTATTGCGCCAAATCATTGCTGATTCAGCAGCAATAAGCATATAGGTGAGATCAATAAGGGTCACGTCGTGGTTCATCATATAGTACTCTCTTACGAACTCACTATATGAGTTAGGAAGTGACTGAAGAACCCAATCAACAGCCATCGCTTCACCGACAACGGATCCCATCATTCTTAATCTATCAATGTGTGACTTCATCCCTAAGACGTGTGCACACACTGACTTGCCCTCTTTATGTTTACTTGCCAAAAGGGCTTGAGTGATATTGAACCTTTCAATTTTACAATCTTGTGGGTTAGGGAGAATAATTGGAGGAGGAGGAGGAAGTGAAGCATGATTTCTTGTTCCTCGATCGAATCGTGGAATATCATCTTCATGTGGAATGCTTGTTCCACGGGATTTGAGAATACCATAGTTGTCGAACTTTGACATCGGGAGAAAAACGAATTCAAGTTAGTTGATTGATTGAGTCCTTGGTAAATCACCCAAATGAAATTCCAAGGCTAGGACCCAAAACAATATCCTACAACTCGGGAGAGGGATGCCGTAACCCAAATTGCAGAACATTTGAAGGTAAGTGAATGACGATTAACTAATTTCCACCATGAAAAACGAAAAAAGAAATTTAAGTTTTAAATCTATGAAAACTCCTAGATCCTTTGAGATTCATTGAACATTTCAATGGCATGTTTAAATCTCGATATGCCCCTCTTGTTTGTGACTGGGATGCCGAGGATCACAAAGCGGGTGTGAATAACCATGCAAACTACATGGTGCCCTCACATGTTACAATCACCTATTCGATGTGTCGGTAAACCACACACGCTCCACCGAACTATGACAAACATTGAGTCACCCTTTGCTACCTTTGCTTAGAACCATTTAGTGTGCCGGTAAACCACACATGCTCCACTAACGTATTCGCAAGGGCACAAAGTGTAATTTCATGGAATTGCATCAATTCACTTTTGCCTAAGTAACTAAGATTGGGAATTTGAAAAACATTTAGTTACTTTGTATTTCATTATACTTATAATGGAAGGTTTCGTCCTATCCTACCCGTTCGGCTAACGACCCTCCACTAGTCAAGAGTGCGATGGGTAAGAGTGGATACCCATTCAATCACCATTTTATAGGCAATTTCCTTAAACACCCCTTATAGACCAGCTTCGTGAATGAGGCCTACTAACGGTAAGACTGACTTTTACTCATACATATATATAATGTTAAACCTTTAATGTTATATATATAGTATAGGGTGTATTTTACACTTTTAAAATACTATATGGTTAACTTTAACAATTACACTTTTAATTCAATTAAATGGTTAACCTAAACTTTTATGGATTTATTAAACCTCTTTTAATTATACTCCTTAATTAATTAATAAAACCATAAAGGTGTGATTTGAACTTTTCAAAACATTACTAGGGTTTTAGAATTTAACATTTCTAACTAAACTTTTAATCAACTTTTAAATTCCAAAACTTGAGGGAAAATTTTGAAACCTTTTTCAAAACATTAGGGTTTTAACTATTTAAATTTCAAAACTCCAAAACTTTTGGGTTCAAATTTAAACTATAAAACCTAAAGGGGAAAATATGAAACCTTTCATAACAACAAGGATCAAATAACAAATAATTTTAAATTAACATTTAATCACATAATTATCCATATTTGATTTATTTAATGATTTCTTGCAAAACAATTTATCAATTTACTCAAAATAATTAATCAATTATCTTATAAGGAAACAATTATCTTGTTAATTGATAATTATCTTTAATTAGATCAAGAATATAGTCATATATATCATAAAATCAGATTTATATTGATCTAAAATGATAAGGTAACTATCCGTATGCAAAAACAGCAAGAAATCCCGAGAAAAGCATTATCTGACGAGTTGACTCGTCGAGTCTGCATGGACTCGGCGAGTTCAGCCATGGACTCGGCGAGTCCAGCCTCCACAATCCAAAAAATCGAATTTTTCAGTTATACAATGCATCAATACAATTGAAACCAAGCTAGGCTCTGATACCATTGATGGGTTTTGGTCATAAGACATCCTATGTGCTCATACAAACCCTAATGCTCGGATCTAGGTTTCTCTATTGTACATGCTTTGAATCCAAGACTATAAACCCTAATTCTAGCATGCAAGTAATCATATTAACATGTAATTAGGTTTAAGATCATACCTTGATTGTTATGTAGCAATAACAATCCTAATTCCTCCTTGAATTGACTTTGGAAGGCTTAGAGTCACAAGTGTCACTCCTCTAATGGCTTACAAACACCATAAGCAAGAGGATGAAGAGGAGAGAGGTTGGAGGCTGCCAAAAACGTGTGTAAACCCTTACAAGAAACTTAGCCACGTTTTTTAGCCTTAAGGGGTCTTTATATAGTTGGGCTATTAGGGTTATCTAACAAGGAAACCCTAATTTGGATGCTTAAGCCCTAAGCAACCCATAGACTCCTTTAATTAAGCCCATGGACGATTTCCTTATGGGTTTCCCATTAGAATTCGTCCATCCCTTAATACAAGGCAATCCATGGCCCAAATTGCAATTATCTTATAATTACAATTCCAGTCCCTTAAGTTTAATTAATCTCTTTTAGTCACAAAAGTAATTACCAATTAATTATTGACTAAGTCTCTCTAGTTGTCTTCTTCATCAACCAACTTCTTTTCGAATATATAATTGAGTATCTTAACCAGTACTAGTTCATCATGATGAAAATGGGTTAATATTTGAACAAATATAACAATCTTCTTCACAATGCCAAATATCATCTTCAAATGAACTCATTTTATATGAAAGTTAAGGAATATTATAGTGAATTAATCGGTTCACCTTTTGTATGAATAAGAGACTCTTAGGATATATATATATATATATATATATATATATATATATATATATATATATATATATATATATATATATATATATATATAGTATTCAAATATTTGGTGTATGGAAAGTAAATATTGCTACAGATTTTACCATCAAAACTTACCATAAAAACAAAAGTAAATATATATAAATCTACACATTCAAGAAACGAAAAATCAACAAACTCACCATCACTAGCAACAACACTTCCATATCCATAAACATTTTAAGAAAAAAAAAAACCATACTTACGATGGCAATGAACTATGTAATTTTTTCCTTTGCAAATCCTGCAAACCATAAACCCTCAATAATTTACATCTTCTTATCTTATACTGCACATACTCATTCCTAAATCCATGCAGATTCTTTATATAGAGTTTCTTTCATCACTTAAACCGAACAACAATGCATGATATATCATCTTTACTCTCTCGTTTCAGTGCTTCAACAGCTAGTTGCTTTGCTGCCTTTTGTGGGTCCCGGATCTTTATTGCTACATCCACTGCCTCTTGGTTGCTCATAACCTGTATCAACACCAATCAAACAAAAAAAAGTCAGTGTGTTTCCTTTTTACTTAAATAATGCAGAAAGAATGAGTAAATACATAAATAATGAGTGAATACTTATGTTATTACCTTCCATAGACCATCACTTGCAAGAATGAGAATCTCATTATTTGCATCAATATCTGCATTTGTTATGTCGGGATCAGAGCGCAAATGATTCTTGAGATTCTTGTCTCCAAAAGCACGAGAAACCGCCAGCTGTCCATTCACTCTTGCTACATCTCCTGATAACAAAATCTTGATCATTTAATGTTATTGTATCTCCTTAAAAAGAAAAATCAAATTTCCTTATATATATGAAAAGTTCTAAATGGCCTTTGATGATGAGGAATATCACCTGGCATGTTTGAGACAAAACCTCCTCTATTTTCAATACTGACCCACTCAGTATTGGGCTCATGATCAATGCTCATTTGAATTGCCTGCCCTTTGTTGGAAAGAACTGCCCGAGAATCACCAACATTTGCTACCCATAACTTACAACCGTTGATGAGAATTGCAGTGACTGCAGTGGACCCACCTCTTCCAAGGTCAGAATTGTGGGAAAGAATGGCTTGATCAGTTCTTTCATAGGATTTTGAAATTGACCTGTTTGGATCAGTCCAAAACTCACCCTACAAAATAACATAAAACATCATCATACACTATAGTCGAACCATTTTTCAAAAATAAGTTGGGTGGACTGGAGGGCATTCATGTCTTTTGCACAAACCAGAGATCCATACCAATTTCATGTCCCATTGATATTAGTGATTTAGGATAGGAAAATACGTAATTTTAGCAGTGGATAAACAAATTTTAAACATTAGAAGTTTTATAATGACGCAAAAAATTGAATGGAATAATTGTGACGTGTGAAAAAGTATGTTTTATGAAATGCAAAGGCGATTGGTGCTGAAAGTATGACGTATAATATTAGCCGAAATGGGGACGTATGTATATGTAGATTCTTAATTCTTTATTTTTTTTGTTCCCTCCTAATTATGAGAAATTGAACTTATAATATAACCAAATAGATTACGTATGTAGAGTACATAGGAATATGACGCATACAAACAAAAAAGGAATCAACATACGTATGTACTACACATTCGTCATAGTCAATCTTTATCTGTTTCCTTTTATATTTTTCCATGCATCCATTTCTAGGTTCCACATAAAAAAGACAAATAATTAATGGGGACAAGACTTTAATCCGATAAACTATTTATGAGTGTTCCTTTTTGACTCGATGCAGAAAGAACGACTCAATACAAAAAGTCAGTTTTCCCATACTTTTATAAAATCGGCCTTATTTTGTAATTAACTTTCCAGATACAAAACTTTTTAGAATTTGAGTACTTTGTTTTATAAAGTGATCATGTTTTAGATAAAGGGAAGCATTTTGCATCCAAGTTGTTGATTTTAAGGTCAACTTTTGAGTCAAAAGACAATTGTAACGCCTCACCTCCTTCAAGATATTGGAGAATAAATGCTTTTGAAGATATGAGGGCACACTATCCCCGAGATGCCCATCATAAATAGCAAAAAGTCCAAGTTCACGCCCTTGATAAGGGACAAATTTGGCAACATGGTAATCTTCCATTGGATGATTAGCCTTCCCTTTAACTAGGGTGTACCCATATCTAATTGACCCTTGATCACCTCGTCCCTTGCCCGCACCATTTGATGATTGCCCATTTGCAAGCTAAAGTTGACAAAAAAAAGTTCCGTTAAATTATATATATACCCTTTTATATCAAATTCTATCTAGGTCAATCTTGGGAGAAAGTAGGGTTTCCATATTGTTAAAACAAGCAAGTCAATATGAAATAGTCGACCATTGAGCTTACAATATGGATACTAAAACCATTCACCAATTATAAACACAAAATGAAGATTAATTAATCTCACAAGTCAACCATTGACTTTCAACTACTATTTGGTCAAAAAACAAAATTTGCATTAAGCTTGAAATTGATGGCAAGCATGATGAATACACTTGTTAAATAAGGTTTGACACAGGATAAAGATCAAGTTTATGTTCTAAATGAATCACAAAACCGGATTAAATCACACAATGAAGATCACATAATTCAGTTTTGAAAAGAAGTGAAGTTTGACCACACCCGTAAAACGACAAAATTCGTTATCTCATTAACTATAAAAATCTAGATTTGCACGAATTGCGGCTCTATCGTCAGCAATGAAAACCATTGAATTGGCAACAAATTTGGATAGTTCAAACTTGAAAAGAAGCTTGCTGGATCTCATAATCTAGCAATCTCATAAGTTGGTCAAACTTGAAGACTTTTTTGCTTTATCATATAGAAAGAAAAAAAAAAGATAGATTTTATACAAAAAACTAGAAAAATAACTATACTTAGATGAAACCCTAATTGGATGTTCAGTAGAAAGCAAACCCCTAATTACAGCGATCATAAAAAATCAATTCCATCGGTCAATTTACTTGCCTATGCTTATATTCAAACAAATTCATAAATCAAATTCAAGAACACACTTGAAAAAAATGAAATTGAAAACATATGGAAAGAGGGATGAACAATCGTCACCTTGGAACCGGAATTGCTGCATAAATTACCCATTTAGTAATTCGGCCTCCTAAACCTTGAATTTCACAACCTGAAAAATAGTCAAAAGTAGTAAATCCTTCAATTAAAATAATAGGCAAAATACTGATCATCATCCATATCAACAAACCCACTAACCCCATCAACTAAAACACAATCTTTAAACATTTATTGAAAATTTAACAAATGGGTATCTAGAATTTGAACTCACCGATCTCTAATCTTCTCTAACATCACAAGAAAAGTAAACACAAACTGAATTTGAGTCTGGCAAAATAGATACATAAGATGTAAGCGGTGTAGGTTTTTTAAAGGACTTTGTAACCGCTAAAGCGAAGAGTTGTTTGGTTTTTGCTCTTTTGATCCTTAAGAATGGCTGCAAAAGGGCTTTAGGCTGTTGAGACTATGCCCCTTATTTTGACTTTCTATTTCTAATTTTATGGCTTTTATTGTTTTTATATTTGGTTGTATGTATAATTAATGTGAAGAAACATACCAAGTCAGACACACACACTCAGAGAGAGAAGAATTGTGGAAGCTATTATAGTACAGCTGTATTTTCATAATTCTTAGCTCCATTTTTATGGTTTTTAATGGGGGTGATTGTGCTTTTGTAAGGCTCACAAAAGTAATTGACTCCTGATTTGGGTCACCTATTATCCGAGGAACCTCCTACAAGAACTTGAGTCAACTCTAAAACAATCTCGATTTCAAAACCATACTCTATGTCTATGATATCTTAAAGTAATTTGACTGATTTTCCTTTAATTATCAAAAAGTTACACCCTCCACTTATTATAAAATCATATTTAATTCAAAATTATTTTAAAAAAAAATTTCAATCTTTTTTTTTTTTTTTTTTTTGACACCGATAACCGTTACTTGAACTGGCGATTTTAATTTTGTTTCGTAAGCCTTTTTTCTTATAAAAAGACAAATTAGAGATTAATTACCTTGTTCAAACATTTTAATATCAAGTTAATTCTATTTTATATAAAGATTTTATATAGAGAAAAATATAAAGCAGATTTATCTCATTTATTTTTTTTATTTATTAAAAAAAAGTAACAATTTGATCAAAATAGTTATGATTTTTGTAGATAACATTTGGAAAAATCTTTATTATTTTAAAAAAAAAAATCATGCGTAAATTGTTTTACTATTTAAGGGGGGAAATTGAAAATATTTTCATATAAGTGGGGGAATTGAAGATATCATTTGAAATATTCATGCTCCCCATCCGTGAAAAAATGGATTTTCTTATGTCATCTAAAAAAAAAAAAAAAAAAATTCTTTATCTTGATTTCTTTTGAGAAAAAAAAAAGTAGAATTCCTCACCTTAAAAAAAAAAATTTGCTAAGCTTTTATTTGTGTTAGAAATATTCAAAATCCATTCTCACCGCAAAAGAAAATTTAATATTATAGTTTCGACTTGCAAAAATAATAATAATAGAAAAAATTTCTCCCCGTTTTTAGAAGATGTTTCAAACGGAGGTCTACAAAATCATCAGCTCCTTTGAGAGTTTTTCTGAAAACTGTGAAAAATAAATGTTATTTTCGCGGATTAAAATTATAATATTAAATTTCCTTTTGATGTCGAAATTGTTTTTATAACTTTTAACGTTTTTTTCGTTTAATTTTCATAAATAAAACTTGGATTTTTCGCATCTGGTATCTATGAAATTTTATTGTATTAATTTTTTTAATTTTTTTCAAATCTAGTTTCGGGATCCCAACATTTTTGCAGATAAAAATTATCGGGTCATTTGGAAAAATCTTCAAAACGATAGCGTTTTGAAGATTTCGTAGATATATGACAATTTTTAAAAATGTTATCTACCAAAATCATGTATATTTTGGAGGTTTGGCTAATTTTTTATTAAATCTTAGAAACAAGTAAAATGAGATTAGTTTTATTTTTTTCTTGTATCTATTATCTATTTATAAGTATATTATAACTGAAACATTTTTATTTTCGTCATATTGATTTAAAACTCCTAACTTTTCGACTTCTATAATAGTTTAGGTCGAGACATCCTTCTCGACTTGTATCCAAACTAACCCTTGGTAGAGATCCAACAAAGGATATGAATCTCTCTTACACACTAAGGTCGGCTCTACATCATGCATCATGACCATGTCTTTCTCATTCAAATCTTTACTTCTCTATCTTCAAAATAAAAATATTCTATTATCGTCGAAAATATCATAAGTTGTAACGTCCTAAAATATAGAGTAATTTTTTCATTTTAAATTAAGATAACATCATTCATTTCTATGCCATTAAATGATAATTGAGATATAAAATGTGGTCTTAACAAACAACAGAGTATGACATAAAAGGATATAGTGCGGAATTTTTCGTTGGAAGCGATGCAATCAGGTCGGGCTCTTCCTTTTGCTACCAAAAGTATCTGAAACATTTAAACTTAAATTGTAAGCACAAAGTTTACTGAGTTTTCTAAGATACGACATACCATGACGGGCCTAGCCGAGCAAACATATAAATGGGTGTCACAGTTCCCAAAATTAGGTCAATTATCGCTTTTATGATCAAACATAATTACATTTAAATACATATGTGTTAGACCTAATGTAATATATTCAATTCATTACAATACAAATAAAGTTATACACTTTGAAATGCATCTAGGATATCATAGAAATCTTTGATATGTGTAAATCGTTGATAAACAAACATTTGTCATTATACATATGTGATGCTTGGATACATATGATTTGAGTAGATATGTGTATTAAATATTATTAAGTATAAATGATACGCTAAACAAATAGTACATGCAATTAAGAAACCATGGATATAAAGAGTGTTGATAAACTAAACTCTTGAGAGTTCTAAAGATTTAAAGATTAGTATAGTTCAGAACACATATTATTTGGTTATAACTCACTACTTAAGACTCGGCAGGATACTTATACATATGTAGAATAACAAAATTTTGCATATGATAAATATTATCTTTAAAACAATTATATTATGACGAAAGTCATGCCTCCAAATGAGGTCTCCTAACACCAACACCAAAACCAATACCCACTCCACCTCTAGACTCCACAATAATCGAGGTAATGATTACACAACGAGTTATCGACGCCTTAGCCGCCACTTATAAAGCCAATAGAAACAACACATCTGGCCAAGGTGGGGGTAGAAGTGGAAGCAACATCCATAATGACAATAGAGGCGGTCTAAGGGCATGCACCTACAAACACTTCATGAACTACAAGCCTATGTCCTTCTACGATAACGAAGGAGTGGTTAGTTTGAACTTGTGGATTGAAATGATGGAATCAATATTCCATATCAGCTTCTGTGTTGAGGGATGTCTGGTTAAATTTGCCAAATGTACATGATGGGTTTTGAGCACTATAACATTCTTATGGTGCACATACAACCCTAATGCTTTGGATCTAAGTTTTCACTACTTATACATGCAATATTCTTTTTCCAAAGCATGAAGCCTAACTAGCATACAACTTTGATATTTGAATCATAAAAAACTAGTTAGATGATTACCTCTTGTTGTAGCTTGTAGAAGTTTTCCTTTCAAGAGCTTAGCACCTCAAGTGCGATGCCTCAAATGTTTCACAAAACACCACCAACAATTGGATGACAATGAGAGAGATCATGGAGCACCAAAAATTGGCTATATCCTCGTAGAATACTCTTGGTTCCTATTTTAGGGGCTTAGAGGTTAATATATAGTGTAGAATTCCAAGAGTCACTTGTAAACCCTAATTCTTACACTTAGGCTTATGATCCAACAATTGATTTGGACTAACACTTCATGGACTATCTCATAAGCTTAGTCCATCACAAATCAATCGTGGATCATTAGCCCAAACCATATGTATCACTGATTTACATAATCAGTCACCGCTAATATAATCAGTCTCTTTTGATCACTAAATTAATTCCAAATTAATTATTGATCAATACTAATTAAATAATATAATTTCTCAATTAATATATTATACTTATAATATATTAATAAATCACAAATAACCTCTTTCTCAAATATCCACCTATCAAATTGTTCTGGTGAATGCAACCCAAAATGGACCATGCTACTATCGGGTCAAGTACATACCAATTATAGTTATAAGCTTAGACACCTAATCCAATAGTCTCCCACTTGGATAAGTCTAATAACTATAAGTGCCAATGTAACTTCAAATTTTGATTAGCAATCGTAGCTCTCAAAAGCCGCTGTTGAATCTTGATGCGTCCTTTATATAAGGGATCATATAATCCTCTGTTCTTCAAGATATCGTGCAGACAAATGCATGGAACATAGTCATACTTATTGTCCAGCAGTTTGTTTCCCAATTTATAATTTGTTTGATATAGAACTTAATTGAAAACGTCAATTTAGTCCTGATCAGGCCTGTCACATAAGTCAAAACAAATCATCGAGGGGCCCAAGATATCGTTTTTAATCCTCCTAGGATAAAAGGAACAGATAAACTTCAACTTATATGGTTGTACTAATTACTTGTTAAATTATAAAAAACAACACGTTTTATAACATCAAGTTACTGATGCTTTTTCGTACTATCAATGCACAACCAACTCGTAATCAACAACTCATATATCTTGGTTTGAAGACTATATGATGTTATCGTCTCATAATCACTCGTGATAAATTCCATGAAGTGATTGATGTGAGCGTGGGTTTAATCCAATACTCAAATCTTATTTATGGAGCACTCATGAACTTTATAGCAAAATTTTGCTATGTTTAAACACTTTAGACAATCTACAAGTCAATTAATGACAGTCTTGCCTTGGTATCTACTTCCAAAGTATGATTGACTGTGGAAAATTTGAATAATCTTATTATTCTGGAAGTCAAAACATGCAAAATGAAACAATAGTAAACAATTGACACAAGATAGTAACTTTACTCATAAATAAAACTCCTTTTATTCAATCATCAAATGTTAATTACATTTTATCTATTACAAGTTTCTAAGCATCTGTCTAATCACTAAACGTAATAGCGTCATTCATCCCAATACTCCTAGCATGCTGCAAGTGCTTAACCCGACTCAATCCCTTCGTAAGGGGATATGTTGGGTTTCTCTATGACGATACCCTCTTTACTACAAGGAGTCATTCTTCTATCTGATGTCTTATGAAGTGATATTTTATGTCGATGTGCCTGGATCTGCCATGATCCCTTGGTTCCTTGGTTAAGGCGATTGCACTTTTGCTATCACAAAAAATCTACATAGGCTCCTTCACATCCGGTACAACTCCAAGGTCTCCGATGAAGTTTTTTAGCCATATTGCCTCCTTCTACGCTTCACTTGCTGCTATGTACTTTGATCCGCACATTGAATCAACTACAGTCTCCTGTTTGGAACTTTTCCAAGTTACTGCTCATCTATTTAGGGTAAATACCCAACCTGACTGAGAGAGAAAATTATCTCTCTCAGTCTGAAAGCTGGCATCACTATACCTTGTCACTTTCAAGTCATCACTCCCACCAAGGGTAAGGACCCAGTCCTTAGTCCTTCGTAGATACTTAGTAATGTTATTTACCACAGTCCAGTGAGCTCTACCAGGATTCCCCTGATATATGTTGACCATGCTCAAAGTAAAAGCCACATCAGGGAGAGTACATGTTATAGCATACATGATCGAGCCAACAGCAGAAGCATATGATACTCGACTCATCTCTGCTATCTCAACATCGGTACTCGGACTCTGAGTCTTACTCAGTTTGGTATTGCTCTGGATAGGCAATTCTCATTTCTTGGAATTCTCCATGCTAAAACGTTTCAACACATATTAGTCTTTTACTCGTGTTTCTCAATATCCTTATCCCTAGAATGTAAGCAGTTTCCCCGAGGTCCTTCATAGTGAAACACTTCCCAAGCCAGGACTTAACCTCCTATAAGGTTGGCACGTCATTTCCTATGTGTAGTATGTCATCCACATACAATACCAGAAAGCTAACTATACTCCCACTAGCATTGACATACACACATGACTCATCCTCGCTTCTCGAAAATCCAAACTCTTTAACTTTCTCATTGAAACAAAGATTCCATTTGCGAAATGTTTTTTTTCAATCCATAGATGGATTTCTCAAGCTTACACACTCTATTAGGGTACTTCGCATCAACAAAACCCTATGGCTGACTCATGTAAACATCTTCAGCCAACTTTCCATTTAGGAAAGATGTTTTGACATCCATTTGCCATATTTCATAATCATGAAATGCAGTTATGGCTAGCATAACCCTTATAGACTTGTTTTTGGCCACTGGTGAGAAAGTCTCGTCATAGTCAACTCCAAGAGTTTGAGTAAAGCTCTTCGCAACCAATCGTGCCTTATATGTGTGTACTTTCCCATCCATGTAGATCTTCTTCTTGAAGATCCATTTTCACCCGAACGTTGTACGACCAGGTACATTGTCAACCAAGTTCCAAACTTGATTGTCATACATGGACTGAATCTCGCTGTCCATAGCCTCTTTCCACTTAGCAGACTCATGGTCTGCCATGACTTCCTTGTAGTTATTAGGCTCATCCAAATTTACCAGTGTACTATCACTGATAAATGTATCACCTTCCGTAGTAATATGAAAACCATAAAACTTCGATGCCATTCTAACTCTACTGGAACGTCTTAGAGGTAAGGACTCGTCAATTGGTTCAACTAGAGTTTCCCTCTCGGGTTTAGCGCTTGTGTTTGAGGTTCCTTCATCACTTAACTCTTGAAGCTCTTCAAGGTCAATTTGCCTCCCACTATCCTCTTGGCATATGAGCTCTCTTTCACAGAAAAACCCCTCTCCACGCAACGAAGACAACATTGTCACTCGGTCTATAAAAGAGATATCCGAAGGATTTTTGTGGGTATCCGATGAAAATACAGTGCTCACTACCAGGTTCGAGCTTGTCGTGAGTCTTTCGTCTTATGAAATCCTTTCAACCCCAAACCTTGATATGTGCCAACGAGGAAACCTTCCATGTCCACATTTTGTGAGGTGTTTTGTTAACCTTCTTAGTTGGGACTAGATTAAGGATATGGGCGATAGTCTCTATGACATACCCCCAGAATGAGATAGGTAACGAAGCTCGACTCATCATGGAACGAACCATGTCCAACAAGGTTCGATTACGCCTCTCAGCCACATCATTAAGCTGCGGTGTCCTAGGTGGCATCAATTGTGAAACAATTCCACATTCCTTAAGATAGTTGTGGAACTCAATACTAAGATACTTTCCACCTCGATCGGATCGGAGCATCTTTATCTTCCTGCCCAGCTGATTCTCCACTTCTTGTTTAAACTCTTTGAACTTTTCAAAGGTTTCTAACTTATGCTTGATTAAGTAGATATACCCATATCTGCTATAATCATCAGTAAAAGTCATATAGAAGTGGCCAGAATCCCTTGTAGCAGATATGAAGGGCCCACACATATCGGTGTGTATGAGATCCAACAAACCCTCACCTCTTTCACAAGTACCAATGAAGGGTGACTTAGCCATCTTTCCAAGCAGACAAGATTCGCATGTGTCATCCAACTTTAAGTCAAATGACTCCTTTTGGAGTTGGGATATGCGCTTCGTGTTGACATGTCTAAGACGACAATGCACAAAGCATGCCTTGTCCAAACCTTTGGCCGAATCAATATGCAATACATAATTTCCCAATTTGTCTACAACCATCATAGTTTCATATTCACCATTACAAGGAAATGCTTCAAAATAAAATTTACCATTATAAAAATCATTAATAGAACCAATTTCATTATTAAATGAAAATCTAAAATGTCACACCCCCGAACCAGACGGCGGAAACGTCCGGGGGCTATTGTGACTCAATAGAATACCATCACAGTGAATATACATGCAACATAACATCATACATCACCAAGCATTGGAATAATACAACTGGTAGCGTTTACATCCGTTACATTGTTTCAAAATACTACATTCCAAAATACATTGTTCATTGTTACTTAAACAACCGCAAAACAATCATAGAGTATAGTCCTTTCTTCACTTATCTGTTACCTGAGAATACAAGTATTTTGAAAAACGTCAACATATGAAATGTTGGTGAGTTCATAAGTAATGTTTGAAATCCAATGTTTGTAATGTTTTGAAAAACCACCAGAAAATCCGATATTTTCTGAAAATAGAATAGCGTAAAAATATGTGAAGATCCGTGAGTATGCTTGTTTGAATTCTATAGATGTAAGCATAAGAGTTGTGAAATTCGACATGTAGTTCATAAGTGTACTGGTTGAAAACCCTAGGAAAACCCGACGTTTTCCTATCACTTTGCTTTACTTAGTTTGTGTGTTGTTATTTCGTTACGTTAGAGGTGTTCGTTGAGCTCCGGAGGCATTGAGTATACAGAGGGTGGTGAATTGTTGTAACGTACGTTAATGAAAACGTCCAATTGTCAACCGTACTAGCGATCCCTTAGGCGTCACTCGCACTTATTCACACAACTCCATCCTCCCGGACTTGTGTAGTCCCACGACTGAGGAGAAAAAGTGAAGGTGCGAAACCCTCGGTATTTCCCTACGTCGTTCAAGACCATTGCAATTGCGAAGGGCCCGAAGCCCAACCCGCAATCGTGAGTTCCCGACTTTACTAGCAGCACCGAAGGACCCTTGGGGACCAGCAGCACGTTTGCCATTGAAAGTCCTTTTACACGCGGTCGAGTCGTATTAGACCCAACTACATATAAGCAAGTATCCTTTGGGCCTAAAGATCATGTCATCGGGCTAGCTAGGCTCAACAAGCATGATTTGCAACTTTTGGGCCTAAGGAGTGTACGTCGACGTATTGAGTAACTTCCACGAGAGTATAGAGCTCCGAGAGTTCCATATGTGTATTGAGCGTTGTAGTGTAGTAGTTTTGGATTTGTTATTGATTCGAGACCGAATCAATTCGTTTAACAACGATTTTTGGTATTGTTGTGTATTGTGTCGGTAGTCGTGGTGCCAATATTTGATCAAGTTGTGTGTATTGAATTAACCTTGAACGTTTTCTGTTTTCAGCCCCTCATTGTTTGTAAAATTTACTTTTTCACCCCTTTAGGTAAATTAATTTCCGGTTTAGTCCTTAAACCATTTTTCTTGACATTTTAACACCAAAAATTATTGAAATTAATATTTTTCAGCATATTTTTCATTGAAAACAGTTTAAGTCCCTGAAATTGCAGTTTTCTCGGTTATAACCCTCGTTTTTCGCAGTTTTTACAATTTTGGCCCCAATTGGAAATTTTTTGCAACTTTGGTCCTTTTTAAATTTGAAAAGCATTTTAAACCTTTGAAAAGTACTTGTAACACTAGTAGTCCACTGTTTTACAGAAAAACACAGTTTTGGCCCTCCAAAACAGAAAATTTCGCATAATGGGCCCTATTGGGCCGAAATTGTCATTTTTAGCCCATTAAGCTTGAAATTTATGTTTTTAATCCTCCAAAGAGTATATTTTCAGAAAACACATTATGGAAACTGTTTTGACTCATCTCACGCATCAGATTTCGAAATATTTCATTTTAGGCCCTTCAACTTTGTATTTTTAACATTTTATGTCAAAAAAATGAGTTTTTAGCCCAAAATAAGTGGTGTCAAGCCATTTGGTTATTTTTCTTGGTATACTTTGCATGTAGTAGTATATTTTATGCTAGTATAAAATATATCTCGGTTTTTAGTAATTCATAACTAGATCTAGCATCAAAATCATACAAAACATACTTATAAGCATAGAAATCATCCAAAACATACACATAATGATGGATCTACAACTTTGCTTGTATTCTCCCCCACAAAAACTTATAAAAATCGAAAATAAGGGGGTATGAAGCTCACCTTAGGGGGTAGTTTCGGTTCTTGAAGGAAAGATGGAAGAAAACTTGGTGATTTTCGACCCTAGCACCCCTTGTTGAAGATCTCGAGTTTATGGAGTTCTAAGACACAAGTTTATGATTTCATGAGAGTTAAGAAGAGATTTTTGGATATAGGAAGAAGTCTAAAGTGTGGATCCAAGTTTCAACTTACCTAGATGATGATCTTTGTGGAAGAACTCCCTTGAATTCCTCTTAGATCTTCGAAAATTTGGAGAGAAATGGAGAGAGCTCCTTGAGAGAAAAGATGAGTGAAATGTTTGTGTGTGTGTTTGGGATTCGGCCGAGAGGGGGAAAGAGGAAAGAAGAGGGTGGCTTTGACAAGATAGATGCTTGGAAGTATGAGTTGCATGCATGGATATCCATCAAATAAAAGTGAGGTGGCAATCCAAAGTCAACTCCTCCTTATTCTTGGGCTTGGGTTGAGAATGGAGAGGGAAGAAAGAATTTTTGGGCTTTTTGCCCCTAAGCCCAATATTAGAGTTAGCTTGGGTGATCTTTGGCCTTATAAGATAAAATTGTGATTTTTATGCTTTATTAAGCTAGATTAGGTTAATTATGGATCAAAGCTTTTAATTCATTTCATTCTAGGCCCAAAATGACCCAAAATGTTGAATTAAATTAATGTGGGTCCAATTAGAGTCCACTTAAGGGTTCTAAGCCCATGATAGTCAAATTGGAAGCTTATTGGTCCATAGAGTCCAATAAGGAAGTCCTAGTCCAAAATGGACCTAATCAAGAACTTCTAGGGTTTCCAATTGCTTGATGTAGTGAATTGGGGTTTAGTTTTCCATTGAGTAAGCATCATACATGCTCTTGAGTTTTTGAATTCAACACTTACTTGAGTATAGTGATTACAAGACACAAAATTTCTAGTTGTGACATCATCCCCCCGTTAGAGGGAATTTCGTCCCGAAATTCTGTTTGAAAGCTAGATTTGAGAATGCTAGAATAGGTGAGGGTACTTCTGCTTCATTTGGTCTTCGCATTCCCACTTGAATTCTGGCCCACGCTTTGCGTTCCACCGTACTTTCACGATCGGGATGCGACTTTGCTTAGTACGCTTCACTTCCCTGTCCATGATTTCGATTGGTTCCTCAACGAACAGGAGATTCTCATTGATTTCGATTTCGTCAAGAGGAATGACGAGTGTTTCATTTGATAGACACTTCTTCAGATTAGAGTCATGAAACACGGGGTGTACACTGTTTAGCTCTGCGGGTAGTTGCAGTCTGTATGCTACCGGACCTATTCGGGCGACGATTTCGAAAGGTCCAACGTATCGTGGGTTTAGTTTTCCCCGCTTCCCAAAATGAATAACTCCTTTCCAGGGTGAGACTTTTAACAGTACTCGATCACCGACCTGAAATTCTAAGGGCTTTCGCCGTTTATCAGTGTAGCTCTTTTGCCGGTCACGCGATGCTTGCAATCGAGCTCTGATTTGAACGATCTTTTCCGTGGTTTCACGGATGATCTCCGGTCCCGTTAGTGCTTTGTCTGATGTGCGTGTTTTTGCTAGCTGGGTGTCACCTACCTCGGCCCAACATAATGGTGATCTACACTTACGCCCGTACAGTGCTTCGAAAGGAGCCACCTTGATGCTCGAATGATAACTATTGTTATATGAGAACTCGACTAAGGGTAGGTGGGTATCCCAAGACTTTCCAAAGTCTATCACGCATGCACGGAGCATGTCTTCGAGCGTTTGGATGGTTCGCTCGCTTTGACCATCCGTTTGTGGATGATATGCGGTGCTCATGTCGAGGTTTGTTCCCATCGCCTTATGGAGTGATTGCCAAAATCGTGACGTGAACCTACTGTCCCTATCCGAGATGATAGATGTTGGTATTCCGTGGAGTCTCACGACCTCTCGAATGTATAAACGCGTCAATCTCTCCATCTTGTAAGATTCTTTAATTGGCAGGAAATGGGCAGATTTTGTCAGTCGGTCGATTGTTACCCATATGGTGTCTAATCCATCCAGCGTTTTGGGTAGTTTGGTCACGAAATCCATAGAAATCCCCTCCCATTTCCACTTAGGGATTGCCGGTTGCTGTAACAATCCTGAGGGTCTCTGGTATTCCACCTTTACTTTGGAGCACGTATGGCACTTACTAACGTAGGTCGCGATTTCAGTCTTCATGTTAGGCCACCAATAGTGTTGTTTAATATCCAAATACATCTTATCGGAACCGGGATGAATGGAGTATCGCGTCTTGTGGGCTTCCTTCATAACAACATCTCTAAACCCTCCAAGTTTAGGGACCCAAATACGGCTCATGAAATAGTATACTCCATTCTCCTTTGCCTCCAAGTTCTTTTCCATTCCGCGCAATGCTTCGTTTGCTCTATTTTCCGTCCTCATGGCCTCTGACTGGACCACTGCAATTTGAGTGGCCAGGTGAGATTAAATGGTTATGGAGAGAGTCTTCGTACGACGATTAGAGTACTCCTTCCGGCTTAATGCGTCAGCTACTACGTTGGCCTTGCCTGGGTGGTACTTAATCTCACACTCATAATCGTTTAGTAATTCAAACCATCTTCGTTGCCTCATGTTCAGCTCCTTTTGGTTCAAGATGTGTTGGAGACTCTTGTGATCCGTGAAGACGGTGCACTTCGTACCTTAAAGGTAATGCCTCCAAATCTTTAGGGCAAAGACTACAGCTCCCAACTCTAGGTCATGGGTCGTATAGTTTACTTCATGCGTCTTTAGTTGACGGGATGCGTAGGCTATCACTCTCCCACGTTGCATGAGAACACAACCTAAGCCCTGGTTTGACGCGTCGCAGTAGACTACAAAATCTTCTGTTCCTTCGGGCAGAGATAGTACAGGTGCGCTACAGAGAGCTTGTTTCAAGGTCCGAAACGCAATCTCTTGTTTGTCTGTCCATTCAAATGGTACGCCCTTTTGCGTAAGCGAGGTAAGTGGCTTGGCGATCTTAGAGAAGTTTTGAATGAATCTCCTATAGTAGCCTGCTAGACCCAAGAATTGATGAATTTCTGTGGGCGTTGTCGGGATTGCCCATCCTTCTACAGCTTTGACCTTAGAGGGATCCACATGGATTCCATCTTGGCTGATTATATGACCTAGGAAGTTCACACTTCGCAGCCAGAACTCACACTTGGAGAGTTTGGCGTAAAGTTTTTCTGATCGCAGAGTTTCTAAGACTTGTCGAAGATGTTGGCCATGCTCTTCCTTGCTTCGAGAATAGACGAGGATGTCATTGATAAAAATAATGACAAAGTTGTCGAGGAACGGTCGGCAGATTCGATTCATTGGGTCCATAAATGCGGCAGGGGCATTCGTTAGACCGAAGGGCATTACGACAAATTCATAATGTCCGTAGCGAGTTCGGAAAGCGGTTTTTGGAATATCCTCTTCCCGGACTTTGAGTTGGTGGTATCCGGACCGTAGATCTATTTTAGAAAAATAACTAGCTCCTTGGAGCTGGTCAAATAGGTCATCGATTCGTGGGAGTGGGTAGCGGTTCTTGATTGTGAGTTTATTTAATTCTCTGTAATCGATGCACATTCTAAAAGATCCATCCTTCTTTTTGACAAAGAGCACCAGAGCTCCCCATGGCGAGTAACTAGGTCGAATAAATCCCTTGTCCAAGAGTTCGTTGAGTTGGCTGGATAATTCCTGCATCTCGGCAGGAGCTAGCCGGTAGGGTGATTTAGCGATAGGAGTTGCTCCTGGAATGAGGTCGATTTGAAACTCAACCTGTCTCTCTGGGGGTACTCCCGGAAGATCTTCAGGAAACACGTCCGGAAATTCACACGCTACGGGAATGTCTCGAACGCTAATCTCCTCCTTGGTTTTATCCACCACGTTAGCCAGGAACGCCAGATTGTTCCTTCGTAGATATTTCTGTGCCTTGATGCACGAAACGAGGTGAAGGTTCATGCTAGATTTGTCCCCGTAAATCACTAGGGTTTCGTGATTTGGGAGACGAAGACGAACGGCCTTCTCGTGGCACATAATTTCAGCATGGTGGGGACTTAACCAGTCCATGCCGATGATCACATCGAAACTCCTAATTGATACTGTCATTAGATCTATTCGGAAGACATGCTGATTAAGTGTTAGGGTACATCCGGTGTAGACTTCCCCAGTGGATTCGGTTTTCCCATTGGCCATTTCCACCGTATAGGTTTCATTTAACTTTTGGGGCAGTTGTTTTAATAAATGCTTAAACTTATTGCTTACGAAACTTCACTCCGCTCCGGTGTCAAATAAGATGCATGCATAAGTGTGGTTTAAGGGAAACATACCGGTAACAACAGAGGGGTCCTGAATAGCCTCATCCTGACCCATGGTCAACATCCTTCCTGTTCCTCCGTTTCTTAAATTGTTGTTGTTAGGGCAGTCTCGGTGGATGTGTCCAGTCCTCCCACACCCGAAGCAGGTGTGGCTAGGCCCTGTGTTATTGCCGCCGGCATTGATGTTGTTGTTGCTGCGATGGTTGTTGTTGTTGGTTCCCTGATTTTGGTTCTGGGGAGGGTAAGTCCTGCAGTACCTTGCAGTATGTCCCTTTCGGTTGCAACTGGTGCACTGAAAATTCTTGCATTCCCCATTGTGATGGAAACTGCACTTGATGCATTTGGGAAGATTACCGGAATAGGGTCTAGAAGCATTTGAAGTGGTTGAAGTTGGAGCATGTGGTGCGGCTGGAACCGGCGCGGTAACAGCATTAACCGCCACTGTCTGCTACTTCCTGGAGGTCTCGGGGCCCTGGCGCCCCTTCCTCTTATTGTTCTTTCCCTTCTTGCCATCACTTTCCTTCGTCTTCTCAGTCTCCACTGGCTTCTCTCCCTTCTTGTTGTTATGGTCATACAGCTTCTTTGCCAATCTTTTCGCACTGTCAAATGTTTCGGGGTTTGCAGCTATCACATTCCCTTGAATTGGTGATGTTAGTCCCCAGATGAATCGCTCAATCTTCTTTCCTTCCGAGGTGATCATACCCGGGCACAGCAGAGATAGTTTGCTAAATCTAGATATGTAGGCATCGATATTCGCATTCTGCACAGTGAGGTTCCATAGCTCTTGCTCCATCTTCTGTATTTCGCCTCGTGGGCAGTACTCAGCCATTAACATTTCTTTCATCTCTGCCCACGGCATAAAGTTGGCTACAGGGAGCGTCATGGATTCTACATGTCCGTTCCACCAGGTGAGCGCTTGATCTACAAGAGTGCAGGCTGCGAACTTTACTTTCATTTGCTCAGGACAATCGCATATCTCGAATACCGATTCCACCTTCTCGATCCAGCGCTTCAGAGTGATCACCCCTCTAGTGCCGTTAAAAGTTCGTGGTTTGGCGTTTGTGAAGTCCTTGTAGGTACATGTCTTGGTGGGTCCTTGATTCATTCCGTTGTTCGAACTTCCGGCTCCTTTCCCATTGACTCCTCCATTGTTCCCTTGATGAATTTGCGCAATCGCTGCAGTGACTGCTGTAGATACAACTACCTGGAATGCGGCTGAGTCGACTTCAGGTGGGGTTGGTCCTGGGTTTCTGCGAGTAGGTCGGAGAGGCATCTTTCTGTGACAAAACGGAAAGATGTTGAGGGTATGTGGTTTCTGTGAGGTCGTGATCCTACTGACTAGGTGCATGGTGCGAACTTAAACACTAGTACTATTGACCATTCAATCATAATTTCTCGACACATAGTAATTCGTAATATCGTAACAAAACACGTAAAACTTCATTAATATTATCTGCATTTGATACATGAAAATTTTGCTCGTAAGAGCATACATGAGTGACACTGATTCGACAGCATAACGACTCTATGAGTAGTGTAGTCACTTAAACATAGAGTCGGAGTACATAGCATAGTTCCTAACGACCTACTAAGATAAGTCTATCCCTAACTGCGATGAGCTAGGTCCGGAGGTGGTGCCGAGGATGTGGATGCTCCCTGAAGACGAGCCACCAAGCGTTCTGCGTCCCGAAGTTGAGACTCCCACCGAACCTGTCTCATGTGAAACTCTCGAAGGACGTCACGCGTCTCTTGCTCCGCACGCTCCACCCTAGTCCTCAACTGGCGCACCTGATCAGCAGTGTCCTGGGCAAGATTGCTTGTATTCCGTAACCGTTTCACCATGACTGGAAGGGCTCGATCAGCCGGTCCTCCGTCTCTCAGGTCAAAGAACTCGCGTGACATGCTGTACGGGGGTCGCTGTCCCTACTGTCTGCTCCATCTCCAAAGATCAATAACCCAGGGAGGTGTAGGACCAGTGGGGCCTACACGATAGGCAGGCACCCTGATCGGGTAAGGGGGGTTGATGACTTCAGACTCCGCATCCGAATCACCCCCTTCACTATCATCAGTATCCTCCTCGAGGCTTCCTTCATCTTCCTCTGATTCAGCAGGGTCGCCCTCACCTTTGGCCTCCGGTTCCCCGTCGGATTCCTCTTCGGGGTCTTCCTCAGGCTCCTCCTCAGGCTCTTCCTCGGGCTCCTCCTCTAGCCATCCGTTGTTCCCCTGGTTAGGGAAGTAAGGATCTCCGGGGTGATGAAAACCAGCCATGCGGTCTGCGAGAGTGTGTAATTATGCTAACGTTATTCCTAGGGTGCTACAATTATCGCATAGATCAAGTAGGCGTTCTCTTTTTAGTGGTAGAAGGGTATAGTTTTAGGTTCCCTAGCTATCCCGATCTCATCAGGACGTGTGTTAGTTATACTTTGGAGAGAGTGTAGTTGATCAGGCTACATCTGCTCTTTGGTACCACTAAGAACAGTCCTGAATTTAACCGAGATACTAGTATTATTTTTGTTTGGTTCGACGTTATGTTCCTACTCCTAATGCAAGCAAGGGTGTTTTATTTACTTGTTTTGTTCAGATTTATGTTAGTCCCTCTTTTTGGTTTATAGTTGCATATCAATGTGTGGCTAGATATGCTAGTTCACTATAAACAAAGCTCTGATACCAACCTGTCACACCCCCGAACCAGACGGCGGAAACGTCCGGGGGCTATTGTGACTCAATAGAATACCATCACAGTGAATATACATGAAACATAACATCATACATCACCAAGCATTGGAATAATACAACTGGTAGCGTTTACATCCGTTACATTGTTTCAAAATACTACATTCCAAAATACATTGTTCATTGTTACTTAAACAACCGCAAAACAATCATAGAGTATAGTCCTTTCTTCACTTATCTGTTACCTGAGAATACAAGTATTTTGAAAAACATCAACATATGAAATGTTGGTGAGTTCATAAGTAATGTTTGAAATCCAATGTTTGTAATGTTTTGAAAAACCACCAGAAAATCCGATATTTTCTGAAAATAGAATAGCGTAAAAATATGTGAAGATCTGTGAGTATGCTTGTTTGAATTCTATAGATGTAAGCGTAAGAGTTGTGAAATTCAACATGTAGTTCATAAGTGTACTGGTTGAAAACCCTAGGAAAACCCAACGTTTTCCTATCACTTTGCTTTACTTAGTTTGTGTGTCGTTATTTCGTTACGTTAGAGGTGTTCGTTGAGCTCCGGAGGCATTGAGTATACAGAGGGTGGTGAATTGTTGAACGTACGTTAATGAAAACGTCCAGTTGTCAACCGTACTAGCGATCCCTTAGGCGTCACTCGCACTTATTCACACAACTCCATCCTCCCGGACTTGTGTAGTCCCACGACTGAGGAGAAAAAGTGAAGGTGCGAAACCCTCGGTATTTCCCTACGTCGTTCAAGACCATTGCAATTGCGAAGGGCCCGAAGCCCAACCCGCAATCGTGAGTTCCCGACTTTACTAGCAGCACCGAAGGACCCTTGGGGACCAGCAGCACGTTTGCCATTGAAAGTCCTTTTACACGCGGTCGAGTCGTATTAGACCCAACTACATGTAAGCAAGTATCCTTTGGGCCTAAAGATCATGTCATCGGGCTAGCTAGGCTCAACAAGCACGATTTGCAACTTTTGGGCCTAAGGAGTGTACGTCGACGTATTGAGTAAGTTCCACGAGAGTATAGAGCTCCGAGAGTTCCATATGTGTATTGAGCGTTGTAGTGTTAGTAGTTTTGGATTTGTTATTGATTCAAGACCGAATCAATTCGTTTAACAACGATTTTTGGTATTGTTGTGTCTTGTGTCAGTAGTCGTGGTGCCAATATTTGATCAAGTTGTGTGTATTGAATTAACCTTGAATGTTTTCTGTTTTCAGCCCCTCATTGTTTGTAAAATTTACTTTTTCACCCCTTTAGGTAAATTAATTTCCGGTTTAGTCCTTAAACCATTTTTCTTGACATTTTAACACCAAAAATTATTGAAATTAATATTTTTCAGCATATTTTTCATTGAAAACAGTTTAAGTCCCTGAAATTGCAGTTTTCTCGGTTATAACCCTCCTTTTTCGCAGTTTTTACAATTTTGGCCCCAATTGGAAATTTTTTGCAACTTTGGTCCTTTTTAAATTTGAAAAGCATTTTAAACCTTTGAAAAGTACTTGTAACACTAGTAGTCCACTGTTTTACAGAAAAACACAGTTTTGGCCCTCCAAAACAGAAAATTTCGCATAATGGGCCCTATTGGGCCGAAATTGTCATTTTTAGCCCATTAAGCTTGAAATTTATGTTTTTAATCCTCCAAAGAGTATATTTTCAGAAAACACATTATGGAAACTGTTTTGACTCATCTCACCCATCAGATTTCGAAATATTTCATTTTAGGCCCTTCAACTTTGTATTTTTAACATTTTATGTCAAAAAAATGAGTTTTTAGCCCAAAATAGGTGTTTTCAATCCATTTGGTTATTTTTCTTTGTATACTTTGCATGTAGTAATATATTTTATGCTAGTATAAAATATATCTCGGTTTTTAGTAATTCATAACTAGATCTAGCATCAAAATCATACAAAACATACTTATAAGCATAGAAATCATCCAAAACATACACATAATGATGGATCTACACCTTTGCTTGTATTCTCCCCCACAAAAACTTATAAAAACCGAAAATAAGGGGGTATGAAGCTCACCTTAGGGGGTAGTTTCGGTTCTTGAAGGAAAGATGGAAGAAAACTTAGTGATTTTCGACCCTAGCACCCCTTGTTGAAGATCTCGAGTTTATGGAGTTCTAAGACACAAGTTTATGATTTCATGAGAGTTAAGAAGAGATTTTTGGATATAGGAAGAAGTCTAAACTGTGGATCCAAGTTTCAACTTACCTAGATGATGATCTTTGTGGAAGAACTCCCTTGAATTCCTCTTAGATCTTCGAAAATTTGGAGAGAAATGGAGAGAGCTCCTTGAGAGAAAAGATGAGTGAAATGTTTGTGTGTGTGTTTGGGATTCGGCCGAGAGGGGGAAAGAGGAAAGAAGAGGGTGGCTTTGACAAGATAGATGCTTGGAAGTATGAGTTGCATGCATGGATATCCATCAAATAAAAGTGAGGTGGCAATCCAAAGTCAACTCCTCCTTATTCTTGGGCTTGGGCCGAGAATGGAGAGGGAAGAAAGAATTTTTGGGCTTTTTGCCCCTAAGCCCAATATTAGAGTTAGTTTGGGTGATCTTTGGCCTTATAAGATAAAATTGTGATTTTTATGCTTTATTAAGCTAGATTAGGTTAATTATGGATCAAAGCTTTTAATTCATTTCATTCTAGGCCCAAAATGACCCAAAATGTTGAATTAAATTAATGTGGGTCCAATTAGAGCCCACTTAAGGGTTCTAAGCCCATGATAGTCAAATTGGAAGCTTATTGGTCCATAGAGTCCAATAAGGAAGTCCTAGTCCAAAATGGACCTAATCAAGAACTTCTAGGGTTTCCAATTGCTTGATGTAGTGAATTGGGGTTTAGTTTTCCATTGAGTAAGCATCATACATGCTCTTGAGTTTTTGAATTCAACACTTACTTGAGTATAGTGATTACAAGACACAAAATTTCTAGTTGTGACATAAAATCTTGTTTATACAAACCATGACAAGAAATAATGTTTTTCTCCATATCTGACGAGTAGCAAAAATTATTCAAATCTAATTCTAACCCACTACTAAGCAATAAAGAATAAACTTCAATCTTTGAGATAGGCGACACTTTCCTATTCCTCATGATCAAGTTCATCTTCTCGTGCTCCACATCCCTACTTCCTTTTAGTCCCTGCAAATCAAAACAAATGTGAAAACCACATCCTGTATCAAGGACCCAATAATTAGCATGTGATGAGTTATTAGATAGAATAGTGTAAATACCTGCATGGGTGAGCTTTATCTTCCCATCCTTGATGTTCTACAAGTATTTGGGGCAACTTCGCTTCCAGTGCCCTTTTCATGATAGTAGAAGCAATCTGCTTCTTTTGGACTGGAAAAGGGAGTAGCGGAACCACCTTTGGAACCACTAGAAGAGGATCCATCACGGGACTTTACCTTGTGATTATTTGTAGGAGCCTTCCTTTTCTTTCCTTTACCATGTTTAATTGCCAGGATTGGGAAGCAGCAGTAGGAGTAGGTATAACAGATTTTCCTTTCAGACTACTTTCAGCAGTTCTCAGTAGGCCTTGAAGCTTGCTTAGAGTGACCTCCTCCTTGTTCATATGACAAGTCATTCTAAACTGATCATAACAAGGAGGTAAAGAGTGTAAGATAATTCCAATGGCTAACTCTTCATCAAAGTTGACATTCAACTTCAGCAAGCGGTCCACAAACCTTTGCGTCATTTGCAAGTGAGCCATGATGGACTCTCCATCCTTCATTTTTGTTGTTATCATGTAGGTAATGATTTAATACATTTCATGTCGAGCACTTTTATGGTACCTTTCCATCACTTTATGCATCTCGAAAGGATAGAATTCCTCATAGGAATTTTGGAGTTCAGCTGTCATAGTGGCAAGCATGATACACGACACCTTTGTCGTGTCATTCTCATAAGCCCTATATTCAACAACCTCTTCAGGAGTAGCAGTTTCTTCATCCAACTCCTTAAGCTCTTTATCGACTACATATTCCTTGTCCTTGTAATGAGTGACCATCCGAATGTTCCAAATCCAGTAATTGAAATTCGATCTATCGAAAATGACCTTGCCACACAAGGTCATAAGGGAGAAAGATCCATAAGCGGTGTTGGAAGACATCTGAAAATAAAGACTAAGTTTAGATTAGATAAGAATCCTTAACATAACACCCAAATGAAATATTAAGGCTAGGACACAACAAATTATTTCACAATTTGGAAGAGGTATGCCGTAATCCAATTGCAAAATATTTGAAGGTAGGTAAATTACGATTTACCAATTTCCACCATGAAAAACTGTAACGCCCGTAGATCCGGGCTAGTCAAATTAGAAACGATAAGCATAAAAAATGACTTTTTGATAGAAGGTTATTTAGAAGGATTAATTTTAACCAAGTTTTAGTATATGTCACAAGGTTTCCGTGCATATAAATAACTCCAAAATCCAAGTTATAACGAAGAAGTTATGACCTGTCGAAGTTTCCCGACAGAATCGGCATGACCCATCGCGACCCAGCACGACGTAAATAGTGAATTCAAGGTAGATATATATCTATCCTTAGTGATCTAAACGAGAGTCGAAGATTTCTCCGATAGTAGTCCAACGATAAAAAGACAGACGAAAACGGAGTTCAGATGAAGGAGTTATGAATTTCGAATGGAGTTTTCCAGTCCCGGCCTACTAAAGATAATATATAAGTAATATACATATAATACATTAAAAATAAATTCAAAATTAGCCAATGGAGTCTAAACAATAGTTTTAGAGCATAATCTCACCTTCGCGTCGATATAAAGAACGCTGAAAACAGAGTTCGTATGCGAAAGTTATGAATTTCTGAAGTTCGGGGCGCGAACCCCAAAGCTGTGTCAGAGACCACGATGTGGCAGGTGTTCTGAAACCTCTGGGAGTACCCTAGATGCAACTTGAGATGACGCATGCAGTGAAGACCAAGCCCACAATGTGGTAAAAGGTGCCACAACGTGGCAAGGGCCAGTTTTTCCCTATAAATAGATTTGAAGGGCCAGCCGAGTTTCGTTGCTCATTCTCTCATCTCTCACCCATATTACCTCGATTTACATGCAAAGAAGCACCCCCAAAGGCCCGGTATCATCGAGAGACCCGAAGCGAGTCCTGAAGCCCGAAGATCCTGAGAAGAAAAGAGTTTCCGAGCCGAAGCTCTGCCTACGAGAAGCTTGGTGTGTGAAGATCTTCCAGATCTACCAAAGAATACTACTTCTACTAGCCGTAGTGATGTCCGATCATCTTCTGATCAAGTGAGTGTGTGGTCACTTTCTTCTAACACATAAATATTAGGTATTTTCTATGAAATACGTGCTATGTGTTTATATATTGTTGTTTATTTGAGATGTTGGTGGAATGGATAAACTATATAGGTTTTAATGAGTTAAACTGTATATGTATTTTGTAACTACAAATATGTTGGGTAGGACATGGGTAGATGAGATCAGTGAATATGGATCAGATCAATAGATTAGTTTAGATCCGTGAGTAGGAATCAGATCAAAAGGCTAGTTTTAGATCTGTGAGTATGGATTAGACCAAGAGGTTAGTTTTAGATCCGAGCGTATGGATCAAGTAAAGAGATAAACTTGCTATTAGTCTGAGAGTATGGATTAAGACTAAGTTAATTGTCCCTAGTCCGGGAGTATGGATTAGGCACAGTTATAGATCCGGGAGTATGGATTAGATATGGATTAAGACTAAGTTAATTGTCCCTAGTCCAGGAGTATGGATTGGGCATAGTTATAGATCCGGGAGTATGGATTAGATTAGGATTAGGGTATAGTTAATTGTCCCTATTCCGAGAGTATGGAATGGGTACAATTATTGATCCAGGAGTATGGATCAGATCAGGAGGTTAGTTTTAGTTCCGTGAGTATGGATCAGGTAGTTTTAGATCCGTGAGTATGGATCAGGTGAAAAGGTAGTCTTAGATACGTGAGTATGGATCAGGGGAAAATGTTAGTTTTAGATCCGTGAGTATGGATCGGGTGAAAAGGTTAGTTTTAGATCCGTGAGTAAGGATCAGGTAAAGAGGAAAATTTTAGATACGAGAGTTTAGATCGTGTCGTTGTGAGGATCGATGGGGTGGGATAAGAGTTGCCCTTATATGGTGAAAATGTACAAGTTTGAATGTTCTATATTTATAAATATATGATATAACATTGTGGGGTGAAAACCCTATATGCTCACCAGGCTCCCAAGCCTGACCCACTCAGTTTTCTTTGTATCACAGGTATCGATACGAAGACATATTTCACAGAGACATTTAAAGGAGATGTAAATCATTAGTGTAAATAAATGTAAGTTCTATTTATGCTTATGTGTTTGTATCGGAACATGACATCCCGAGATTTTGTTATATAATGAAAATACATTTCTTTAAAGGAATGCTTTGATAAATTCTTATCATATTTTGTTTTGGGAACAAATTCTGCAACTGTTTTCTTTAAAAGATTACTCTGATTTTAAAAACAAAGCATAAACAAATCGGTATTTTCTGGATGTGAAATTGGGGATGTCACAGTTGGTATCAAAGCATTAGTTTAAGCGAACTAGGAATTTGTAGGAAATTTCTAGACTTAAACTTAGAATGCTAAGTAATTATTGTGAGGAGCGTGTCTAAAATATGTTAGGTAGTACACCTAAATTGACACAAGCACTAGTTTATATTAGGAATGATGTCTAAAATGCTTTTATGTGCTAATTGTTTTGTGTGATAGCTAAATTGATGCTATTATTTTTTAGGATCTATTGTCTGTTGCCGACCGGATTTGGAAACCTTATGTGTTTAGGATTCTAAGCGTACGACTACGAAATTAGAACTAGCATGTAAACGTTTCGGGGTGATAAGGAGATTTATATGTTTATCGTAATTAAAGCTTTCTTATATTAAATTCTCGCTTGGTACACCGAATGTCTACTTGGATGTACACGAGGTTATGGTGAAGACTCATAGAGAAATTGAGTAAATGGAGAAATGAAGAAGGCTTATGATAGTGGATGACACCTATCAGAAGATATCGTAAGAGTGGTATCTTGCCTTTAGAGTATGTCTTATGAAATAACAGTACATTTAGAGGAGTACGATACGTCTGAAGTACACCTTCGATTGGTAGGATAATGGAACGATTAATGAAATTCTTGAAGTTGTCTCATCGTCTGGTATTTCCATCACCAATCGAGTGAAGTAGAGTTGATGATTGAAGATTGAGCAATGAAGAAGTCCTAGTAGAGTCCAGGTAAATTATTTATGATTATTTGGACACATTCGTATGTGCTAAATTGTTTTGTGATTTTCTTGTATGGTGACTTGGTCGACTATGGGACAATACTTGGGATGGGTATGAGTAGGTGTGAAAGGTAGTAGATGCATATACTACTAGAAGCATATGACTCGCACTTGGATCAGGGAAAGTCACAAGGTTACCAAGAAGCTAGTAATTGATTCCATTTTATTCTAGTATGTCATTACCATTGTTTCGGTAATGACTAGTAAGATGGTTCTTGTTCCGACCCTAGTGGTCATATTTAAATTTGAGTTCGTCTACGAGGAGTATGTTACGTGATCTAGAGGACCATGTTAGATGTGACATCTGACTTAAGTCAGAAGGTTGAAGTTAATGCGATTGATAGTGCCGTGCTCGTTGTTAAAACAAGTTTCCAGGTAGAAATGCTACATGCTGAAATGTGATTATATCACATTAGAATATGAAAAAAGGTATATTCCATTATGGAATTTAACTTTATTAAAGACCGAGTCTAAGCGTCGCATCGTGCGATGAGAGGTCAATAGAGCACGACCCATCGGTTTGTTACAATAGATAAATGAAAGTATTTATCCTGAGAAGAAGAAGGAGTCCACAATAAGGACTTATTTGATAACTTGAAGGTTACGATTGAAAGTACAACATAGTATGATAAGCAGATGAAAGATTGGGCATCTTCTGCGGTTAAGAAAGCCATAGAGCTAAATACTCCTTCGAGGAAACATAGAAGTTACGGTTATTACCTAGGATGAAGAAATAACTTGTGGAATCATTATGCAAGTCCTATTTCGTTGATGATTCCGGGACGTAATCATCCTAAGGTGGAGATGATTGTAACGCCCGTAGATCCAGGCTAGTCAAATTAGAGACGATAAGCATCAAAAATGACTTTTTAATGGAATATTATTTAGAAGGATTAATCTTAACCAAGTTTTAGTATATGTCACAAGGTTTCCGTGCATATAAAGAATGCCAAAATCCAAGTTATAACGAAGAAGTTATGACCTGTCGAAGTTTCGCGACAAAACCGGCATGACCCAACGCGACGTAAATAGTGAATTTAAGGTAGATAGATATCTATACTTAGTGATCTAAACGAGAGTGGAAGATTTCTTTGATAGTAGTTCAACGATAAAAAGACAGACGAAAACGGAGTTCAGATGAAGGAGTTATAAATTTCGAACGGAGTTTTCCTGTCCCGACCTACTAAAGAAAATATATAAGTAATATATTTATAATATATTAAAAATAAAGTCAAAATTATCCAATGGAGTCTAAACGAGAGTTTTAGAGCATAATCTCACCTTCGCATCAATATAAAGAACATCAAAAACGGAGTTCGTATGCGAAAGTTATGAATTTCTGAAGTTCGGGGGGCGAACCCCAAAGCTGTGTCAGAGACCACGACGTGGCAAGCAGTGTCACGACGTGGCAAGTCTTCTGAAACCTCCGGGAGTCCCCCAGATGCAACTTGAGATGACACATGCAGTGAAGACCAAGCCCACGACGTGGCAAAAGGATCCCACGACGTGGCAAAAGGTGTCACGACGTGGCAAGGGCCAGTTTTGCCCTATAAATAGATTTGAAGGGTCAGCCGAGTTTGGTTACTCATTCTCTCATCTCTCACCCATATTACCTTGATTAACATGCGAAGAAGTACCCCCGAAGGCCCGGTATCATCCCGAGACCCAAAGCGAGTCCTGAAGCCCGAAGATCCCGAGAAGAAAAGAGTTCCCAAGCCGAAGCTCTGCCTACGAGAAGCTCAATGTGTGAAGATCTTCCAGATCTACCAAAGAATACTACTTCTACAAGCCGTAGTGTTGTCCGATCATCTTCTGATCAAGTGAGTGTGTGGTTACTTTCTTCTAACACATAAATATTAAGTATTTGCTATGAACTACGTGTTATGTGTTTATATATTGTTGTTTATTTGAGATGTTGGTGGAATGGATAAACTATATAGGTTTTAATGAGTTAAACTGTATATGTATATTGTAACTACAAATATGTTGGGTACGACATGGGTAGATGAGATCCGTGAGTATGGATCAGATCAAGAGATTAGTTTAGATCCGTGAGTAGGAATCAGATCAAGAGGCTAGTTTTTGATCCGTGAGTATGGATTAGACCAAGCGGTTAGTTTTAGATCCGAAAGTATGGATCAAGTAAAGAGATAAACTTGCTATTAGTCTGGGAGTACAGATTAAGACTAAGTTAATTGTCCCTAGTCTGGGAGTATGGATTGGCCACAGTTATAGATCCGGGAGTATGGATCAGATATGGATTAAGACTAAGTTAATTGTCCCTAGTCCGGGAGTATGGATTGGGCACAATTATAGATCCAGGAGTATGGATCAAATAAGGATTTTGGGATATAGTTAATTGTCCCGATTCCGAGAGTATGGAATGGGTACGATTATTGATCTAGGAGTATGGATCAGATCAGGAGGTTACTTTTCGATCCGTGAGTATGGAGTAGGTGAAAAGGTAGTTTTAGATACGTGAGTATGGATCAGGGGAAAAGGTTAGTTTTAGATCCGTGAGTATGGATCGGGTGAAAAGGTTAGTTTTAGATCCGTGAGTAAGGATCAGGTAAAGAGGAAAATTTTAGATACGAGAGTTTACATCGTGTCATTGTGAGGATCGATGGGGTGGGATAAGAGTTGCCTATATATGGTGAAAATGTACAAGTTTGAATGTTCTATATTTATAAATATATGATATAACATTGTGGGATGAAAACCATATATGCTCACCAGGCTCCCAAGCCTGACCCACTCAGTTTTCCATGTATCACAGGTATCGATATGAAGACATATTTCACAGAGACATTTAAAGGAGATATAAATCATTAGTGTAAATAAATGTAAGTTCTATTTATGCTTATGTGTCTGTATCGGAACATGACATCCCGAGATTTTGTTATATAATGAAAATACATTTCTTTAAAGGAATGCTTTGATAAATTCTTATATTTTGTTTTGAGAACAAATTCCGCAATTATTTTCTTTAAAAGATTACTCTGATTTTAAAAACAAAACATAAACAAATCGGTCTTTTCTGGCCGTGAAATTGGGGATGTCACAAAAACAAAAAGAGTATTAAGTTTTAAATGAATTGAAATTCCTAGATTCTTTTGAGATTCATTGAACTTTTCAATGGCATGTTTAAATCTTGATTATACCCTTCAAGTTTGTAACTGGGGTACCGAGGATCACAAACAAGGTGTGAATAACCATGCAAATGTGCTTGGTAGCCTCAATGTCATTTATTACCTAATCGATGTACCGCTAAACCACAAACGTTTCATTGATCTATGATAAACATCATGCTACCCTTTGCCACCCTTTCTAGTCCAAGTTAGTGTGTCGGTTAAGCACACACGCTCCGCTAACGACTTGGCAAGGTGCAATGTGCAATTTCATGGAATATCATCAATTCCACATTTTTCCTAAAGTAACTAAGATTAGGAATTTATAAAACATTTAGTTACTTTATATTTATCATTTTACTTTTTAATGAGAATTAATGTCCTATCCTACCCATTCGGCTAACGACCCTCCAGCAATCAAGGAAGCGGTAGGTGAGAGTGGAAACCCATTTAACCACCATTTTATAGGTAGTTTCCTTATACCCCGTTATAGATCGGCTTCGTGAATGAGGCCTACTAACGGTAAGACTAACTTTTATTATATATATAAGAATTGGACTTTTAATATTATAATAGTATAAGGGTTGAATTTTAAACATTTAAATTTCCAGGGTTTGGAATTTTAATGTTTCATAAATGAGACTTTTCAATTTCTAAAACTTAAACGCAAGTTTTGAAACTCTTCAAAACCTCTTGAATTCCATAACTTAAGTAGTTATTGTTTCATGAATGAGACTTTTCATATTCCATAACTTGAGGACAAGTTATGAAACTCTTCAAGAAACATTTAGATCAAATTTAACTAATAAAATTATAATATAATTTGTTATTTACCAAATTTCACCTAATTTAACTCATAAAGCAAGATAATTTCAAATCAAAAATTGCATATTATTAGCTTATAATATAAACTAACAATTATCTTAAAATTTTGACAATTATCTATTAATTGGATAAGGATAATCACTACCATATCAAAAAAAAAATTATGATACGAAACAATTTGTGGTAATGATCATAATCCAATTTAGGCCAAAAAACCCGAAAATTGCCAACAAACTGTCCAACTTGTCGAGTCAAGCAATGGACTCGTCGAGTTCTTCATAGGACTCGTCGAGTTCCTCATGGGACTCGTTGAGTTCAGTTTGGCAGAAAACAATTTTCATTTTTGCTTCAACATTGAACAGTTAGCCATGCATCAATATAACAGAAAACAACCTAGCTCTGATACCACTGATGGGTTTTGAGTACTATACCATCCCTATGGTGCACATACAACCCTAATGCTTTGGATATAATTTTTCACTAGGTATACATGAAATGTTCTTTTTCCCAAGCATGAAGCCTAACTAGCATACAAATTTGATATTTGAATCATAAAAAACTAGTTAGGTGATTACCTCTTGTTGTAGCTTGTAGAAGTTGGACTTTCAAGAGCTTAGCACCTCAAGTGTGATGCCTCAAATGTTTCACAAAACACCACCAACAATTGGATGAAAATGAGAGAGAGCTTGGAGCACCAAAAATCATCTATATCCTCTTAGAATACTCTTGGTTCCGATTTTAAGGGCTTAGAGGTTACATATATAGTGTAAAATTCCAAGAGTGACTTGTAAACCCCAATTCTTAAACTTAGGCTTATGATCAAACAATTGATTTGGACTAACACTTCATGGACTATCTCATAAGCTTAGTCCATCACAAATCAATCATGGATCATTATCCCAAACAATATGTATCACTGATTTACATAATCAATCCCTTTAATTTAATCAGTCTCTTTTGATCACTAAATTATTTCCAAATTAATTATTGATCAATACTAATTAAATAATATGATTTATCAATTAATATATTATACTTATAATATATTAATAAATCACAAATAACCTCTTTCTCAAATATCCATCCTATCAATTTGTTCTGGTGAATGCAACCCAAAATGAACCATGCTACTATCGGGTCAAGTACATACAAATTATAAGTATGGACTTAGACACCTAATCCAACAGTACATTTATGGACGCATCCCTTATCTGGTGGAACGACCATGCCAAGACCATGGGCATCAACTCATCCTACACAATATCTTAGGAAGAACCGAAGATGGTATGTGGTAGAATATTGCCCCAGAAATGAAATGCAAAAACAAGAACATGAGCTATGGAACTTAAACATGAAGGGATCATAAATTGAAACCTACACCACCCAGTTCAACAATCTTGTAACTCTATGTTTGGGTTTTATAATGTCGGAATACAAGAAGATCAAAAGATACATATGGGTACTTACCCCACAAATTCAAGGGATATTAACTGCTTCTAGACATGAAACATACAACAATGCCAAGAGATCGGCATGCAGTTTAAAGAATCAATCAGTCCGTCAAGGAAACTTGGTTCAAAATATTGATATTGTAAAGGTCAGGGATAACAAAAGGAAGTTTGATAGAGATTCCATGGGACACTCAAGACAATCCTTATGGAAGAAACAAGACGATGAAAGGGTTTATGCTGCAACAACCACCCCAACAAAAGTAGTACATGGGAAACAACCCCAAGTTTGAAAAATGCAACTACCACCATATGGGTATATGTAGAGAATCCTTATATCACCATTGCAACAGAAGTGACCATACAGACGGGTATTGCTAAAACACAACACCTACAATAAAACACTAGAGCATGTACCGATGGAAGTTGAGGTTGTTTTGAATGTGGCAAACAATGTCACTTCAAAATGGATTGCTCGAAACTCAAGAAATGAAATACTCGTTTCCGAGAATTTATAATAGGCGCAAGGGACACACTAAAGGATCCATCATTAGTTACTGGTACGTTCATTGTTTACAATTTATATGCAAATATATTATTCGATTCGGGTGCTGATATGAGTTTTATACCCACTAAGTTTAGGCCCATGGTAAGTCAGAAATCTAGTAGACTTTTTAATTTCTTTCTAATAGTGGTTATAAATTGGTTAATATTGTTAAATAAGTGAAAAACTTAAATTGTAATCATAAATGAACTAAGCTTCAATTTACTTCTACTTATAAATTTATGTCTTTAACTTTTAACATATTATACTTAACTTATTAGTTTGGATATGTTTTTGTATGTAAATCGTTGTCATTTTAAAGTCACAAATTTTAATAATTTGTATAAAATGCTTAAATTGTTAATTTAAATATAACGTTAAAGGTTAACTAAAATCGAAATTTCAGTTAAACTTAACAAACCCGAAGAATATTTCGTAAATATCCAAAAGTTATACATTGTCGTGTTAAATGCAATAACCTAAACTGTAATCCCAAATTAACTAAAAATATTATTATAATTATTAAGAGTTTCCAAATAAGTGGCTTAAAAATAACTTACAAAAACAAATTTAAAAATAACATTATATAAAAAATTATATTGTTACCTTTAAAAACAAACAATGTTTGATGATTTAAATAATTACAATGATAGAACTCAAAATGTTTAGCAACTATGATTTTAAAAATGATTAATCACAACAACAATTATAAATAATATTAAACCAAATATTATATATAATTTTATGCGTGAGTAACATATGGGTATATGTTACAAACACGATTGAGATTATATATTTTTGATACATATTTACCTTATCATATAGTTGAAAATAATAACTACCTTATCATATAGTTGAAAATAATAACTCAGTATAAGAAATAGTATATCAAAGTTAACAATATTATTGTTATATTTAAAAAACATATATTAGTAAATATTTCATTTATATAGTTGTATTTTCTGCAACTCGTGGGTATTTGCCTAGTGTGTGAGTGTGTATATATATATATATATATGTGTGTGTGTGTGTGTGTGTGTGTGTATGTGTGTGTGTTCAAATGAGAAAAACAATTATTATGTATAGAGTGAGAATGATCATCGACCAATCATTTGTAGTTTTCGAATTTAATTAATTTAATAAATAAAATAATTAACTAACCATTTATAATTAATACAGAAGGTTGGATTAGTCAAAGTGTTAATCATGACTTATGGTGACTGTCATCCTTAATAACCGTGATTATGGAATGTTTTAATTGTTCATATTTGATTATTTTCTAAATAAAGCTCAATATTCTTCAACAAGTTGAATATACATGGAGAATGCACAAGTTTAATATGTTCAAGATGTATTTGAAAGTTAAAAAAAACATCGAAATATATATAAATTCAAGATGCAATTTGTAATGCCAGTTTTTAGGTATTTGTATTGTTGGCCTTGCTTTGTGTTAATTTTGAATTTTGGTCCTAAACATCAGGCATTGGGAATGGAATGTCAGGCGTAAGTTTGTGGACGCCAGGCGTTTGGCACGCAGAGGACAAACACTAATTTTTATGGTTTGCACCTTATTTAAAGGCCATTATAGCCTCAAAATGTTTCTTATCTCCACCCTCCGTGAAACGACTCCACAATCACAACAAATTTAAACTTTTAAAACAACACATAGTCATAAAATGTTTAAAAAAATTATTGTTTCCAAATTGCTTATCAATCTTAGTGTATCCCAAAATCATAACACCATAAAAGAGAGGATGTGTATAGTCACACCTTGAATATTTGTTTGTCAAGGAATGTTGCTTGACAAAGAATCTTATATGTCAAGAGGTCAGTAGGAGTGTTAATGGTCTTGAATAGTTTCAATAACTAATCAAGAATAAACCTTTTAGTTATCACTAGCACACGACCAGAGGATGATAACCGATCATGTTGACATATTCTTGTTTCTGTGCCATTCTAGTTAAGTTAACTATGCATGTGAGTATGATTTCTCATTTGATTGCATAGAGCAAAGCATGTTGATCAGTGAAGGTACATTGATCAGTGTGGGTGAGCTGCTAAATAACTTAGAAGCACTGGTAGGCCCTTGTGCTGCCGGATAGCAAGAAATTAAGAATAAGCAGGTTCAGTCCATATGAGTTTGGATTTGTCATAAACCTTGTCTTTATAATAGTGGCTGGAAATGACGAATTCACATGGATAGGAACACATACACCATAAAATCTAAGTGGTAAGAGGTTTCTCTCTACTTCATGAAAATGATTATGAGGAAACACTTTTGCTAGTAGATTTTAACGATTGATTAATATCATTAGAGTTAGTAGTTGTGATAATTGTATTTTCAAATTCGAGTGTGATTATGGCATCCCTTGTCATAGTTCAAATTGTGAGAAATAGCAAATACTTTGAACATTTGGGACTTATCGCTATAAGTTCTGAATAGGTTTAGACACACACATAAGTTTTCTAATGAATGGTGTATGAGCTTGAGAAGTCTAGACAAAGACTTATCAAAGCACCACATCATAAATCTGAACTTTGGTAAGAAAGTCAATAGGTATTAATTTCTAGAAGTCCAATTGATTTTTGACTAGATGTCAAAGCTAGTGGGAACATAATTATTATGCCAGTAAGAACATAATTATTATGCTAGTGGGAGCATGATTATTATGTTAAGTATTGCAAGTTAGCAATGCTTATTATAGGAAACAAAGTTCTAAATTTGCAAAGTTGCAGAATTTGGAAATTGTTTAGCTACATGAAGTTTTTTTTAGGGGAGAAGGCATTAATATCCATTTCAAATCTAAAAGGTTTAAATTGAAATTTTAATATAAATTAGTCATGAACATATATGAATTTCATGATGAAATGTTTCAACATAGGAAATTCTATATATGGAAATATTATAGCAAGAGACTAGTCTAGTATCATTTCTTTATGTAAGACATTATGAATCATATCTCATATGCTTCAAGTGTATGATCAATTACATATGCTATAGTATTTGTCTGTTATGATTTTACAAATGCCTAGCACATTAAGAGGGAAAAGGGACCAAAACCGGATATGATTAAAGTTATTAAACAACTGTTAAGGATAATCTATGGTTTACCAAAGATTGGTTGTTTGGGAAAGTTGGAAGTATATTAATGGATAGACCATATTGATATAATTCTAAATAAATAGGATTCTATTTAGAATGGATAGTCATATGGAAATTATGGAAATGTTTCCATAATGGGAGTTGGATATTAAGAATCTATGTGTAAGTTAGAAACTTTTATGCAATAAGGATGTTAAAGGAATGCACCTTAAATATGATACTTCATCTCCATGGAATTGTTCTGTAACAAATCTCCAATGGAATGCTTTGTAATATCATTGGCCAAGTCTCTGTGACTGTGGTGCCTTGACATTACAAAAAGGAACATTACATGTAAGTTTAGATCAAACAAGATTCTAGTAGTGGCAAGAATTTGGTATTCTTACACTTGTGACAAGGAGTTGGAATTGTGAAATGAGCATCATTGGAAACGTGTTCAATTGATGTATTTCACAAAGAAAGGACCATAAATAAACATAGTGTGCCTGCTTGGAGCATAGGATGATTATTATTTTAATTCAAGTATTTAGTTGATTGATAGAAACATTATACAATGAGTAAGGTCTAATTAATATGGTGATTAAATAACAAGTGTTTTATTTATATTCAAAAGTTTGAGACCATATTGGATTAGGTTATTCTTGTGTTTCACTTCACATGTTTTACTTCCCGAATAATAAGATTATTCAAATATCCATAGTTGATCATACTTTGGAAGTAAGTAATGAGGTAAGACTATCATGAATCTGATTTTAGATTGTCTAAGTGCTTAGACATAGCAAATGTTTGCTACAGTGTTCATGAGTGCTCCTGAAATAAGAATTTGAGTATTGGATTAAAACATATGCTCATTTGAATCACTTTATGGATTTTATCATGAGTGATTGTGAGATTTTAATATCTTATATTCTTGAAACGGATACATATAGTTGTTTTTTACAAGTCGGTCGTGCATTGATAATACGCATATGTATCAGTAACTCGATGTTATAAAATGTATTGTTGTGTGTGATTTGATGAGAAAATAGTACATGCATATGAGTCAAAGTTTATCCGTTCCTTTCACCTTAAATGGGATAAAAGTGATATTTTTGGGGCCCTTGATGATTTAGTGATGACACCCTAAGCGCTTGGATAAGCCTGGACTAAGTTGATGTGTTCCATTGTTGTCTGTGTTCAATTGATGTGTTCAATTGTTGTCTGAAAGCTACGCTTGCTAGTCAAATTTTGAAGTAATACTTGCAATAATAGTTATTAGACTTATCTAAGTGGGAAACTGTTGGATTAGGTGTCTAAGCCCATAACTATTTATGGTATGTACTTGATTTGATTTGTAGCATGTTCCTTTTGGGTTGCCTTCACTCATTCAACTTGACATGATGCCTAGTGGAGAGAGAGAGATAGTAGGATGTATTATATGTAATAAATTGGTACTCACAATGATTTAATTAATATATTATAAGATTAATATATTATTTGGAAGTCATATTATTTATTAGTAATTAATCAGAAATTTATTGATATTAATTTTGGGATTAAAAGAAACTGATTAATAATAGAGGGACTGTTTTGCAAATCATTGATAGTTCCAAGACTGGGTTGATGGACTCCATAGGGAGGGGTGGACGAAATTAATGGGTAAGTCCATATGATTTCGTCCAAAGGCTCTAAAGAGGGAGTCCATTGGCTACTTGATCCTTAATCAAGGAATTAGGGTTTCCTTCAGAAACCCTAGCAGCTTACTCAGCTATATAAACCCTCCATACACTTGGAATTTCGTCCTATGCATTCTAGAGAGAAACCCCGGGTGATTTCTTATCTCTCATTTTCATCCTTGTGTGTTGAGTGTTTGTGACTCAATTAGAGGTGCAACACTTGGGGAACTAAACTTTCAAGAGTCAAGGTGGTTCTTGTTATTACTACATAACAAGTAAGGTAATATCAAACCCTAATTTCATATGAATTTTTTTATTACTGTATGCTAGATCTAGGGTTATTGTTTTGGTGTTCATATTTGTATGTTCAATAGGGAAAAACTTAAATCCAAAGCAATTAAGGTTGCATGTGCACGTAGGAATGTTGTAATGCTCAAAACCCATCAGATTTTTTGGGTATGATTTGATCATGTGTATGGTTTCTTTTCAGTATGGTGATGAGCACTCATGGAGGAGGTTCAACTTCTGGTTCAGGCTCATGTGTTGGTACTAAGCTGATAGATGAACAGATACGCGAGTTCATCTCATCGAAGATCACCCATGATACTTTAAGAGCAAAATATTGTGATGTTTGGTACCATCAAGGAAGGGATGATGGAACTCTTGGATGATCGTCTCGAGACTTTTTGGGCCGATATTGCAGTAGGACAGTTAGGGGCTCATTGGGAGTTCAAGGCTTATGGAGTTGTAATATATTTAAGAAAGGAGGATCCTCTTGCTAGCTCTTGTCACAAGGGATCGAAGGTCAGATTTGATTCCTGTCTTTTGAAAGACAGAGCTCAAGATTGCTGGGAGGAGGTAGACTTCACTTTAGGAGGAAAATCCTTGGAGACGATGACTTTGGATGAGTTATGACCCGGTTTAGGGCAGAGTTTGCACCAACTATTGAGGTGCAACAGTTGGCGAGGGAGTTTCAGGACCTTCACCAGATGACTGAGATTGTGGAAGAGATCACTTCCAAGTTCTGTGAGAGGGCCTTGTTGGTTCCTCAGTATGCACCAGACGAGGAGAATAAGAAGGTACGGTATCATGATATGATTGCTAGAGTCTGAGAATGGGAAATCGCTTTGGAGCACTGATAGTTTCGTTTTTATTACTTCTTTTCATAGTTTATTAAAGCCATCTCATTTTAATTAATCTTCATGCATATTTTCTCGTTTTTTTATTTTTCTCCTTTATCGGGTGCTTTCTAGTCTTTTGAGCTTATTTGCATGATTTATCAAAGGCAATTTGTTATTGGAGGTGTGGAAGGAATGCGGGACTTATGGAGGCTTGCGGTTTACTTGTGGACTTGAAGTGGTGTGATTGGGCTTGTTGACAACATAATCAAAGGAGCAAGTTGGTTTTAATTTTAGATGAAGAATGATGACGAGGTGAAGAGAAATCGAGCTACAAAATATTTATGGGGCATTGGATCGATCATTAAAGGCTTTGGAATAACAAATAGGCTCTAAAGAGTTATGCATGTGGGCTGAGGTGTGAATGAGAAGATTGGGCTAGATTGTATTTTAAATGGCCCAAGTCCCACATTCAGTGTGATCCATGTGGTTCGCGTGGACCCACACGCGGTCCGCGTGATTTGTGATGAAATGAACTTGGGTTTTAACTTGTTGACCCTATTTGTGGAAGGTTGGTAGGTGTCTAGTGACACCTTTTTGAATCCAGAAATCAGCTTCTTTTTGCTGGAGATTGAAGGCATTTTGGCATATGATGACTTGAAGAACACACACCATTTTTCTCTCAAGAAGGCTTTTGAATATTTGAAGAATTTTTGGAAGTTTAGTGTAATTTCTTTCCAGCTTGCATCTAAGACACTGTTTGGTTCCACTAAACTATATTGCATTTCTTTTACTTTGGCCATGCTTAGATAAACTTTCATTTGGTTGATTAGGGTTTAACCCATGGATTATTAGTTGCTTTGAAGACTTAATATCATCTTGTGTTTGAAGTTCATGGAAGTGTTTCTAGTTAAATATCTTGTTGTGTTTATTTATCTTTGATCATGAGCTTCGATGAATAAATGCTTGTTTCTGTTGACTAATTTCTTGGTTAAGTAATGGACTCTCAAATTAGTAAGCAAAAAATGGTTCATATGTTTGTTTTCATTTCATTTAATCCATGAAAATGTTTCCTCCATAATGATAATGTAAGCATTTGATTATCTTTTGGACTTGGTAACTCTTATAGCCTAAAGCTAATTGATTTTCACAAGATTTTATGCTTCATTGATTTTGTGACTTTAATTAAGGAAATATGTTAAGAGCTCCTCTAACCATTTTAATATCTAAGAAGAGTTGAGGTAATTTGTGCTTATGAATTGCTATAGCCAAGTTGAACCAATTCACAAGAGTTATTACATCTAGTCTAATGATAAGTCAACCATGTCATCCATGTGGAGTATCCTAAAATCAACAAATTTCACTTCATTGTATATAAGCAAATCTTTTACTTGTTACTTGTCATATTTACATTCTAGATAGTTTTAATTTTGTCAAACAATCAAAAAGAATTAACCCCTCCCCCCCCCCCCCCCCCTTTTACTTTTAATTTTGTTTTGCAAGTATTTTACAAAGAGGTTTACATAGAGATTTAAATTGAACCAATCTCCATGGATACGATCCCTTTACCACTATACACTATTTTAGTGTGTATTACTTAGGGTATTTATTTTGTTGGCGAGCGAGTTTCAGGACCTTCACCAGATGACTGAGATTATGGTAGAGATCACTGCCAAGTTCTGTGAAAGGGCCTTGTTGGTTGCTCAGTATACAGCAGACGAGGAGAAGAAGAAGGTATGGTATCATTATATGATTTCTAGAGTTTGAGAAAGGGAAATCGCTTTGGAGCACCTCGAGAAGAGGAAGCCAGAGCAGACTCAGTTTATAGTGGGCTATGTGAAGAGGCCTAAGTCTTAGGATTCACGTTTGGGAGGCTATCAGGGTCGGGACCGTTGTAAAAAGTATGGGAGGACCCATGATAGAAGATGTCGGGAGATAGGTAGGGGATGTTTTAGTTTTGTTCATATGGTTCATTTCTATAGAGATTACCCCATGGGTCGGTTCTGATGTGTTTCACTGCAACCAGGTGGACCACAAGAAGGTCGATTATCCGATGTTGAGGGGTAAGCACTGAATGCACCTACTCCAGTTGCTTTAAGGATCATTGGTGGTCATGAGGGTAGGGAAGGAGCCCCAGTAGCAAGGAGCTGAGCATTGTAGTGTCAGTATGGGGAGGTCAGAGTTTCATCAAATATCATCGCGGACATTATCTGCAGTTTAGTTTTTTGGTACTTGCTTGGTTAACATTATCAAGGGTCATTATATGCCATTTTTCATACCAAGAGCTATAAGTAGGTATTGTTTTGTTGAGTTGGTTATGGATGGTCAGGTAGTTTGTTGTGGGCCACTAATGGAAGAAATTCAGGGGTACCGCTTGGAAGATTTGTAGTCGGACTTTAATGATTATTCCTTCATCGGGGTACAAGAAGTTATAGTGAAAGTTCATTGCATTTTAGAATTCAGGATAGATGTGGAAAATAAAGGATTGATTGGGAATTAAGTACAAGTGAGTTGTTGTTGGGTCGATATTCTCAGGATGTAAGGGTAGTACTCATATTAGAATCTTTAGGGATAATATCTCATGGAAATTGGTTGTCCCCTTCAGGTACAATAAAGTTAGGATTCAGAAGTACTTGTGTCGCTCATTGTGATTGGAAATTGTTTATGGAAGGACTCTTGGGTCTGATCGCTACCGTTACTAGGGAAGGAGAGATGGTGAGTAGTGATAGGTTTTAGTCATAAGAACATCCTATGTGCTCACACAAACCCTAATGCTTGGATCTAGGTTTCTCTATTGTACATGCAATTCATCCAAGACTATAAACCCTAATTCTAGCATATGATAATCAATATTAGCATAATAAAGGGTTTAAGATATTACCTTGATTGTTATGTAGCAATAACAATCACAATTCCTTCTTGTAATGACTTTAGAAAGCTTAGAGTCACAAATGTCACTCCTCTAATGGTTCACAAACACCAAGAGCAAGAGGATGAAGAGGAGAAGAGAAGGAGGCTGCCCAAAACCGTCCAAAACCCTAGAAGGAAGCTTGTCCACGTTTTGGGGCTTACGGGTGCTATATATACATGTAGGCTATTAGGGATTTAAACTAGGAAACCCTAATCTGACTGCTTAAGCCCTAAGCATCCCATGGATTCCTTTCCTAAAGGCCTTGGAAGATTTCTTATGGGTTTCCCCATAGAATTCGTCTAACCTTATAATATAAGGTAATCCATAGCCCAATTGCAACTATCTTATAATTACAATTCCAGTCCCTTAAGTTTAATTAATCTCTTTAAGTCACAAATTTAATTCTTATTAATTCTTGACTAATATTAATTAAAAAAATATGATTTCTCCTTTAATATATTATTCCCATAATATATTAATAAATCATATTTAATCCATTCTCTCCATAATTCATCCTATCAAGTTGCTTTGGTGAAGGCAACCCAAAAGGACCATGCACCATCGGGTCAAGTACATACCAAAATAGTTATGGACTTAGACACTAATCCAACAGTCTCCCACTTGGATAAGTCTAATAACTATTCCGCGTATGACTTCAGATCCTGATATGCAATCGTAGCTTTCCAAAGCCGCTGTCAACTCTGGTCCTATCAGATATGCGTGTCCTTTAAATAAGGGATCATATATTCCTCCATTCTAGATATCGTATAAGACATGATTTCTAATCATTCTTTCTGTACTGTTTCTCGATTTCTGATTTATGATGACTGACTAATTGAACAAATCAAATTAGCCCTAGCTCGGCCGAGCATTTACGTTTGTCATCACTAAATCATCGAGGGGCCCAAAGATATCGCTTTTATCCTACTTTGGATAAAAGGAACGGATAAACTTTGACTCAATGTTCGCTTGCACTCACTTACCGAATCACACGCAACAATATGTTTTATAACACCAAGTTACTGGTGCGTTTATATATTATCAATGTGCAACCGACTCGCAAGATACAACTCACACATCTCGGTTTCAAGAATATAAGATGTTATCGTCTGATCAATCACTCGTGATAAAATCCATGAAGTGATCCAAGTGAGCGTGGGTTTAATCCAATGCTCAAATCATATTCATAAGCACTCATGAACATTTGCTTATGTCTAATGCTCTTTAGACAATCTACACACCAATTCACGACAATCTTCATTCATATCTACTTCCAACATATGAACGACTGTGGCCCGTTTGAATAATTTGACTGTTCTTGACCAATTAAATTATTCAGGAAGTCAAAACATGCAAAGTGAAACACAAGAATAATACTAACCCATATGGCCTCAAACCTTTGAGTATAAATAAAATACCTTTTATTTATCCCCATATCGATTACTCATTATTTGTTGTTTCGGGTAATCAACTTCTTACTTGAATTACAACACTTGTCCCATGCTCTCAGCATGCACACAATGTTTACCTATGGTTCTTACTTTGTGAAATAGATCAAATGAACACATTTCCAATCAGACTCATTTCATAACTCCCAATCCATATTACAAGTGTAAGAATATCAAATTCTTGCCTCTTATAGAATATGTTAGATTCTAACATTTTATGCAATGATCCTTTCGTAATGTCATAGCACAAAAGTCACAAAGACTATTGCCAATGATATTACAAAGTCCTCTATCGGAGATTGTTACAATACAATTCCTTAGATATGATGTCTCTCACTCAAAGTACATTTCTTTAAACATCCTTTTGCATAAAGTTTCTAATCTAGACATAGATTCTTAATATCTAACTCCCAATACGAAAACCTTTACTTACCATATGACAACTTATTCTTAATAGAATCTTATCTATTCATAATAATGTCGATATACTCCATCCAATACTATACTACCAACTACTCACAAGCGACCAATCCTCGGCGAGCTCTGGATTGTCCTTTGATAGTTGTTTAATTATCTTAGTCAAACCGATTCTTGTCCTTTTTCCCTCCTAATGCGCTAGACATTTGGAAAAAATTTAGAATGGTCAAATACTATAGCATTTGCAATCAATCCTATACCCGAAGCGCATGAGATACGATACGATACTTTATCAATCTTTTTCCATAATATTTTATGTGTCACGTTCTCACAATTCGAACTATGAAGAGGGATGCCACAATCATAATCGAAATTTTGAGAATGCACAATGTACTCTTGACTAAATCTATTAACATTCCACAATCTAAGCCTTTAGATTTGAAATGAAGCATAATATTCTCTCCCTTAATTATAGCAAAACAACTATTCAACTCTTACAACTTTGCAAAGTATTACTCTTGTTTTCTATAATTAATATTGCTAACTTGCAATACTTGCCTTAATAATCATACAATCATAACATTTATGTTCCCACTATCATGATGATTATTATAAACATAACACTTATGCTCCCACTAGCTTTGACATGTATTCAGAAAACAGCTTAACTTAAAGAATAACAATGCCTATTGAATTTCTTAAGTTCATGTTTCTAATACTTAATGCTTTGATAATCCTTTATCAAGGCTTCTTAATCTCATACACCTTTATCCAAGATAGATCATATGTGTCTTAAATAATTAAGACTAATTGCCAAATCTCATAATTCGAATCATGGAGAGGGATACCGTAACCATAATCAAATTTGAGAATGCAATTTTACAATTGATATCTTCTTAAAATCTCTCTTAGTGAAAGCATTTTCTCACAGTCATTTCCATGAAGGAAAAAATCTTATGACACTTAGATTTTAATGGTGTATGTGTGTGTTCCTATCCATGTGAATTTGTCAAAACCAAAGTTTGCGACAAAACCAAACTCATATGGACCAAACATTCTCAATCTTGATTTCATGCCTTATGGTAACACGACTGCCCACCATATCTTCCAAGTAGTTAAGCATCTCACATTTTCCTATGAATGTACTTTTCATTGATTAAGGTCTTTGCCTTTTATGCATTCAAATACGAACTCATAGAACTCACATGCATAATTAACTTAATTGGAATGTCACAGAAACAAAACAACATCAACACGATAGGTTATAAACCTCAAGTCGTGTGCTAGTGATGATCAATAAGGTCTATTTTGATTTGTTCTTTAAACCTTTCAAGACCATTAAGACTCCCACTGACTCCTCGACATATAAGATTCTCTTGTCAATAAACATTTCTTGAAAAATATTCAAGAGTTAGTGTAGTGTTTATCAAAACACTTCACAAATAGGTCCTAGTTGGTCTTTGTCTTATCCAAGACATCACAACCTTCCTCATTTGATGAATGTTATAAACCTTCTTAACACTTATCACTCAATGTCACAATCTTAACTCTAAGACTTGTTTTGGAATGAAGTATGATTGGCTTCTTGATTTAACCATTTCTTCAATTCTTGATTCCTCTTCTTAGACATACAATTGTACTAATACTCACTTAGAGGATCAATTGAGATATGGTTCTTAATCATTAAGACCTATCATAAAGCGTAAAAGGCACTCTCCCTTCTTCTTAGAATGGAGAAACTTTTATCTTTCTACCTACTTGATTCTTCTTATTCGTTCTACTTATTGATTTAAACTTTTACCATCAATTCAAAATCACACTTAATCTTATAAGTGTATTCATATTTTCTAAACTTTTAGTAAATCATGATGAATATCTTTGTTACTATTGTGGTGGACTTAATCAACACATAACCTTGTGTACTCGATCTCCTATTCCTTCACTTGACACTTTGTCAACGAATTAGCCTAATTTCCAAATGTGAAAGTTTATTCATTCATCATACAATTCTTGTTGTACAATTCCAAATCTCTATCCAATTGAAACTTGGGCGATGAGGAACTTTCCATATTTGGTAAATTCACAACATTTCCATAAACAACATAATTTAGAATCACATCCATTTGTTGTAAATATACGAACACCAATTTTTCATAATGATTTCATTGCAAGGAAATAAATAAATAAACACGTCAAACAAAAATTTATTTTATTTATAAAAGCAACGGAAAACATTTGTCCTTACAATGCAAAATCAACTGAAAAACTATGTAATAAATATTCCTAACAACTCTATCTAAGCACAAAATCTAATCTTTGAATCCATGTCTTCGTGATTAGATTCATCTTGCTATTTCATCAAGCTTCCTCTCTGTTCATTGATCCTGCAAAACATTCAAATGCAATCTTATCACATTATGTATTAAGAATCAACGAATAAGAACTTAATTGAGTTAGATAGTGGATTGTACCTGAAGTATAGCCATACTCTTTGACTCTCCCATCTTTTGGACTCTTCAGGCTCGTAGGGCAGACTTGTATCCAACGCTTTTTCTCTTGGCAACAAACGCAGGTCGGTTCTCCTAGAACGTCCTCGGAAGCATGGTTGGTTGACTCTCCCAACAAATATGCTCCATTGCTTTGCCAAATCATTTCTGATTCAGCAGCAATGAGCATGTAAGTTAGGTCAATGAGGCTTTCTTCATGATCCCTCATATAATACTTTCTTTTGAACTCATTATATGATTTGGGAAGTGACTGCAAAACCCAGTTCACAGCCAACTTATCCGGGAATGACACACCTAACATCCTCAACCTATCAATGTGTGATTTCATTCCTAGAACGTGGGTACACACGGGTTTACCGTCTTCATGTTTCATTTCCAACAGGATTTAGTGATATTGAACTTTTCAATTCTTCGATCTTGTGGGTTAGGGAGAACAACGGGAGGAGGAGGAAGAAGTGAATCATGATTTCTTGTTCCTCAATCGGATCGTGGAATATCATCTTCATGTGGAATGCTTGTTCCACGGGATTTGGTAAGACCATAGTTGTCGAACTTTGACATCTACAAAATGGGAGAAAACATACATTCAAGTTAGTTGATTGATTGAGTCCTTAATAAATCACCCAAATGAGATATTAAGGCTAGGACCTAACACAATACGCTACAACCTAGAAAAGGGATGCCGTAATCTAGTTGCAGAATATTTGAAGGTAAGTGAATGACGATTCACTAATTTTCCACCACGAAAAATGAAAAAGAAATTTAAGTTTTAAATATATGAAAACTCCTAGATCCTTTGAGATTCATTGAACTTTTTCAACGACATGTTTGAATCTCGATATGCCCCTCTTGTTTGCGACTGGGATGCCGAGGATCACAAAGCGGGTGTGAATAACCATGCAAACTTACATGGTGCCCTCACATGTTACGATCACCTATTCGATGTGCCGGTAAACCACACACGCTCCACCGAACTATGAAAAACATTGAGTCACCCTTTGCTACCTTTTCTTAGAACCATTTAGTGTGCCGGTAAACCACACACGCTCCACTAACGTCTTCGCAAGGGCACAAAGTGTAATTTCATGGAATTGCATCAATTCACTTTTGCCTAAGTAACTAAGATTGGGCATTTGTAAAACATTTAGTTACTTTTGTACTTCATTATACTTATAATGGAAGGTTTTGTCCTATCATACCCGTTCGTCTAATGACCTTCCACTAATCAAGAGTGCAGTGGGTAAGAGTGGATACCCATTCAATCGCCATTTTATAGGCAATTTCCTTAAACACCCCTTATAGACCAGCTTCGTGAATGAGGCCTACTAACGGTAAGACTGAATTTTACTCATACATATATATAATGTTAGAATTTTAATGTTACATATAGTATAGGGTGTATTTTACACTTTTAAAATACTAGGTGGTCAAATTTAACAATTATACTTTTAATTCAATTAAATTATAAACCTAAACTTTTATGGATTTAATAAACCTCTTTTAATTATACACCTTAATTAATTAATAAAACCATAAGGGTGTGATTTGAACTTTTCAAAACAATACTAGGGTTTAAGAATTTAACATTTCTAAATTAACTTTTAATCAACATTTAAATTCAAAAACTTGAGGACAAGTTTTTGAAACATTTCAAAACATTAGGGTTTTAACTATTTAAATTTCAAAACCAAAACTTTTGAGTTCAAAATCAAATTATAAAACCTAAAGGGGAAAATATGAAACTTTTCATAACACAAGGATCAAATAACATATAATATAAATTAAACAATTAATTTCATCATTATCTATATTTGACCTAATTTCAATTTTTTGCAAAATAAGTTACCCAATTAATACAAATAATCAACTTTAATCATATAAGGAAGTTATTATCTAATAAATTGGTAATTATCTTGTATTTTGGCAAGGATATTCATTAAGAAACAATAAAATTCGTATTATATAGGTTTAAAACAAATATGGTAATTATCCTTAAGAAAAACAGCAACAAAATCCGTAAATCCCTTTGTCTGACGCTCCGACTCGCCGAGTAGGGCTGACTCGTCGAGTCCAGATAGTGACTCGCCGAGTCAGGTCGAGCATAAGGCCAAAAAACGATTTTCAGCTACATAATGCATCAATACAATAGAAACCAATCTTGGCTCTGATACCACTGATGGGTTTTAGTCATAAGAACATCCTATGTGCTCATACAAACCCTAATGCTTGGATCTAGGTTTCTCGATTGTACATGCAATTCATCCAAGACTATAAACCCTAATTCTAGCATATGATAATCGATATTAGCATAATAATGGGTTTAAGATATTACCTTGATTGTTATGTAGCAATAACAATCACAATTCCTTCTTGTAATGACTTTAGAAAGCTTAGAGTCACAAATGTCACTCCTCTAATGGTTCACAAACACCAAGAGCAAGAGGATGAAGAGGAGAAGAGAAGGAGCCTGCCCAAAATCGTCCAAAACCCTAGAAGGAAGCTTGTCCACGTTTTTGGGGCTTAAGGGTGCTATATATACATGTAGGCTATTAGGGATTTAAACTAGGAAACCCTAATCTGACTGCTTAAGCCCTAAGCAGCCCATGGATTCCTTTCCTAAAGACCTTGGATGATTTCTTATGGGTTTCACCATAGAATTCGTCCAACCTTATAATATAAGGTAATCCATAGCCCAATTGCAACTATCTTATTATTACAATTCCATTCCGTTAAGTTTAATTAATCTCTTTTAGTCACAAACTTAATTCTTATTAATTCTTTACTAATATTAATTAAACAATACGATTTCTCCTTTAATATATTATTCCCATAATATATTAATAAATCATATTTAATCCTTTCTCTCCATAATTCATCCTATCAAGTTGCTTTGGTGAAGGCAACCCAAAAGGACCATGCACCATCGGGTTAAGTACATACCAAAATAGCTATGTACTTAGACACTAATCCAACAAGTAGATGATGATGATGGTCACATGCGCCAGAATTTGCAAAGGAATTTTAGAATCATATTAGTTGAAGACGGTTAGAATGTAGAGATACCTAGGTGAGTTATTGAATTGATGATCCATCCATTCCAGTTAAGGATTACAGTTTTATGCCACTAGTCGAGGTAGTTTAAGGATTTGGAGTTGTATCATGGGAAGTAATTAGGATTATTGAGCATTGAGAATTCGGGAAGTTTTCATCTGGTTTTCGAATGTGTGTGGTCATTGAGGTTGGATAGTAATTGAATGCTACATCTTGTAAGCACTGGTTGTTAACCATTCAAATTGTTAGGTTGTGGGACGGATTGGCAATCCATCCAATTCCTTGCGAATTGGAATAGCACATTCGAATCCAAGTAGGGGAGAATCATTTGGTCTAAAGGTTGCACAATAGTGGATATTTAGGGTTCATTGCACGTCCAGAGTGGTTCATGCTTGCTATGTGATCAGGAACAGGTTAAGGGTTGTGTTAGGGACTCTCTTCATGTTCTTGTCTGATTAAGGCTCTAAGGTTCAAATCATAACCCGAACACCTGGTTGGGGTATAGTCGGATGCAGGTTTGACTCATGATGATTATGGTTGGAATGGTGGATGCGTGGTAGGACCATGGGTTGTGATCATGGTAGTATGGAAATGTTGTAAAATTACGGTGTGACCATAGCATTCACTAGAATGGAAATTAGTGGTAGAAGTGTTTTAAGACTGCAGGGTAGCCATAGCATTCACTAGAATAAAAAGTGGTGGTAGAGGTGTAGTAAGACTGCAAGATGGTTGTAGCTTTCACTAGATTTGCGGATAGTATAGAAGTGTTGTAAGACTGTAGGGGTGGCCGTAGCATTCACTAGGTTGGCAGATAGTGTGGTAGTGTTGTAAGATGGTAGGGTGGCTCATAGCATTCACCTGGTCCATAAGTAGCTGTAAGAGTATGGTGAATCTATGGTTTGGCTCGTAGTTTCCTCTAGGTAGGATTAGACAATGGCAGGTTAGGTTGTGAGACTGTGGGAAGGCCTTAACATTCGTATAATTAGGGAAGGTTATGGGTCGTATGGGGCTGGTGGTGATATAAAACTACAACTGATCATGTCGCGTTCATTTATAGTAAAGTAGATTATGTTGCATCAGTGTAATGGTTGGTTATGTTATCGTTGGATGGATCAGAAGGGCTGTTGGAGCCATTATGGCAAGCAAGCTAGGACAAATCTTGCTAGATAGACCCTCGTTCAGGAGCTGTGTGGTGTGATTGTGTGAGGCTATCAACCTCAACAACCAGTTGGAAATCCAGTATATCGGTTAATTGGTAGGTAAGTATGTGACCAGGGAGGTTTCGGTTGCATCATGAATGTAATTATGGGACAACAAGATGAGCATGAGGTGGTACTAATGTTTGGGACATGTGTTACGAGTTGCCTTGTTATTAAGTGAATATGTTAAGTCACTTGTTGCATAGGCTAAATAGTCTCAGAGTGACTGATTTGACCCTAATGCTCAGCTATCGACTAAGTCTAACCGTTGTAGGGATGAGTCGTTTACTCGACGGATTATCTAAGCCTTGTTATCAAGTGAAAAGTTTCCGGCAACAATGAATGGTTAAGGGTTCTAGAAACAACAAGATGGTCCAGGGTTGGAAGGGTTTACGCTCAGTTGGGTTGCAAAGTGGAGCCGATTTGGCAGTGATTCGGAATGGTTTGTTTGTCGAGAAGTCAGACAAGGTTTTGAGATTTAGATTTTGGGAAGAGTAGTAATGGCTATTCTTCAGTGGTTAACACTAGTGGGGGAAGGATCCGTTCGTCCTCAGGGTATGAGGGCCCTGCTAAGGTTGGGTTCGGTTATAGTTTTGTAAAGCTGTTGTATGTCTGAGTCGAGTTCCATTGGGGTTTTGGGAGAATTGTTAGAATCATTTGGGGTACCTGGAATGTAGTGAGAAGTAATTTCGAGGAAGAAATCTAATTTAAATAGGGGAGAGTTGTAACACCCATGCTCCAGTAGGGTCTTAATTATATTGAGAGACCGATTTCCATCCTCGACAAGAAGACAAAAACCTTGAGGAACAATGTAGTGAAGTTGGTGAAGGTGTAGTGGTAGCACCGAAAGGGGTCTGAATGGACATGGGAGCTTAAGAACGAGATGAGGGAGCATTACCCAGAGTTATTTGCAACATTGGACTTCAAGGACGAATTCTGATTCAAGGGGGGGGGGGGGGATTTGCAATGCCAATTTCTAGGTATTTACATTGTTGGCCTTGCTTTGTGTTAATTTTGCATTTTGGTCCCAAACGCCAGGCGTTGGGAATAGAACGCTAGGTGTTAGAACGCCTGGCGTAAGTTTGTGGATGCTAGGCGTTCACATACAGAGGACAAACCCTACTTTTTCGGGCTGGCACCCTATTTTAAGGCCATCATAGCCTCAAAACATTTCTTATCTCCAGCTTCCATCCCTTATAGCCTTCATTTTGAAACCTTAAGTGTATTGAGTGTTTTGAATCCTTGGAGTAACATTTTGATATCATTTTAGTGTTCTCGGTAGAGAAGTAAGATCTTTGGAATGTTAGTGTTGCTCCCTAGCCTTTGGATCTGGACTCTTGGCATCTTGGAGCACCTTTTGGAGGCATAAAGTTCAGATCTTGATGACTTCTTTATTAGATCTTTCTTAAGTGTAGTTTTATGTTCTTTTTGGTCCCAAGAACTTGACTTTTGTGAGTTTGGAATGCTCCAGAGGTTTAGGCTTCCCTTTCAAGCATTTTGGAGGGTTTAGAATCATAAAAATGCAAGCCTAGACCTTGATATTCTTCCAACCAAGAGTTTTGGAACTTTCGAGTGTGATTTAAGTTAGATTTTGGTATTGGGCTCTTAGTAGCCATGCAAAGTCATAAAGGTTGCAACTTTATGACTTCAGACCTTCTTTTAGCATTGGATCTGAAGTTGAAGTGTTAGGTCTTAATCCATTAATACCTTGGTTAAGGATTTGGGATTCTATGGGTACGCCAGGCGTTTAGGTTAGAACGTTGGGCGTTTGGATGCCAGTTGTCATTAAGTGGACGTCAGACGTTCTCTTAGAAGCCCATTGGATCGATTTTGGGCCTTGGGCCATTTAGGGTTTGTGATTGGATTAGTTAGGCCTAGTGAGAAAAGGTTAAAATCATCTTTCACCCTGGGAGCTGGACATATGAATGAGATTCCTAGTTATGGTTTATGGCCCAATTATTAATTAGGGTTTTATGTGATTGATTAGCACATGGATTTTCTGGATCAGGAGTCTGATCAATTATCTGGTTGTTTCAGCAATTAGAGGTGAGTCTGCTCATTATACTATGGGTCGAAATCACAAATGTCAGTCCATTGGTTTATGTTATATAGGAAGACCAGGGGGTGACCTTTGGCATTTGTATGAAAGACCCACAGGTGTCTCTCGAAAAATTGTATGCAAGTCTAGGATCAGACCCTAGCAGATAGGTATGTGTATATATATATATATATATATATATATATATATATATATATATATATATATATATATATATATATATATATATATATATATATATGAAACGTCCCAAAAATACCACCCAAAAATTTTTGTTTGAAAACTTTACTAAACCATAATATCAATTACCAAAATATAAAAACCATGAATCATGTATCTCAAAAAGTCATAATAAATTTATCAAATCGGAACTAGTGTCAAAATCATATCAGAATATTAGAGTCTATTTCCCAGGCTAAATTGTAGTGTGTGCCATGCCATCATCCTAAGACCTTCCCTTTACTAGCTGAGGTACCTGAAATCAAAAACTGAAACTGTAAGTAGGAAGCTTATTGAGCTCCCCTAAATTACCACATACCATATAATAACACATAAAGAAACTACTAGGCCTTGCCTACTACATCGGACCAAAGTCCAGAAACTGCATCGGACCGAAGTCCGGAACTAACTAGGGCTTTGCCCTCTGCATCGGATTGAACTCCAGAACTAACTAGGGCCTTTCCCTCTGCATCGGACTGAAGTCCGGAAACTGCATCAGACCGGAGTTTGGAACTAACTAGGGCCTTGCCCTCTGCATCGGACCGAAGTCTGAAAACTCACTGAACATAGCATGGCATAACATAACTACTAGCATAAACACATATAAGGTATACTGCATCGGACCGAAGCCCGGAACACATAATACAAAGACATGCTTGAATCACAAAGACATCAAGCACACTAAGCTACTACATCGAACCAAAGTCCGGAACTACTTCTAACTAAACAGGTCGGCATTGTGGTCGTAGACCCGTTCCTATTGGAAGGAAACTCATCTCGTAACGTTGGCTACTAAGATGCTAAGTCTGAAACTGTCTGACTGCTGCTCTGGAACTCCTCGTATACAAATCCTATAAACACTAAATCAAATACTGATAACTAATCTCAGGGTAAAAAGACTATTTTACCCATGGTCAAAGTCAACATCCTAGTCAAAGTCATCTTTCAGTTGATCGGAGTCGCCAAGGTTGGGCCGCCAACTCGTCGATTCCCTAGCATTCTTTCTGATCCTTTACCTGCTTCTACTCGTCGAGTTTGGCAAAGAATCGACGACTTCTTCTTTGATACTAACATCTAGTCTAACTTCATCCGATTCGCCGAGTTGTATGAACAAATCGTCGAGTTCTCCTTCATCATATGAACTCGTCTAGTCTGTGACTCACCGAGCTGTATGAACAACTCGTCGAGTCTTTTCTTGAGGCAAGAAGATTACCTGGGACTCGCCGAGTCCAAAGGGAAACTCGTCGAGTCTCATGCATTCCATTACGATACAGTTAATTCTAGTCGATTTCGGTGCATCCAATCCATAGATCTGGGCTTCTAGGGCTGGTTTTACACGTAAAGTTTCCAACTTTACGTGTGTGCACAAGAGAATGGGGCTAGAACACAAAAATCATCCAACAATAAGCACTTAGGGTTTGGAACAAGGCTATATTTGCATAAAGGTAGCTACATTGAGCTCTTAGAGCTCAATAACATCCAGATCTATGGTTTCCATCCTAAGGAGAGTTCACATATCAAGTTTGAATCATATAAAGTTCCAAGAGAAACATAAAAAAGCATAAAAGAGGGTTAAATAGGAGAATGGGCAAGGTGATAACTTTATTACCAGAATATGTAGCAAAATGGAAGATAGATTCTGGATCTCCATTCTCTTCTATTGTCCTTCTTTTCTCCCTTCACTTCTACAACTTTCAAACTAGCACAAAACCTTCAAGCTCAACAATGGAGACTAGGGTTACAAAGAAATGCTCTAGAGGTGCCGGAGGTTGGGATGGGAGGCTATAATGACGTTTAAATAGTGTACAAACCCTGGGATTAAGGGTTTCTTCGAGATAGGCGGACTCGTTGAGTTCGGAATATGGACTCATCGAGTCGCCCGCTAAATGCGTGCAAATTTTGCCTCTACTCGACGAGTTGGGCTACTGACTCGTCGAGTATCTCTTTAAGAAAGAAAAATACTTTATTTAAATTACATACCAAAATGGGGCGTTACAATATATATATATATATATATATATGTGTGTGTGTGTGTGTGTGTGTGTTGGATTAGGTGTCTAAGCCCATAACTATAATTAATATATACTTGAATTGATGGTAGCACATTCCTTTTTAGGTTGCCCTCAAACCTAGGAATTGAATATGATAGATAGATAGATAGATAGATAGATAGATAGATAGATAGATAGATAGATAGATAGATAGATAGATAGATAGATAGATAGATAGATAGATAGATAGATAGATAGATAGATAGATAGATAGATAGATAGATAGATAGATAGATAGATAGATAGATAGATAGATAGATAGATAGATAGATAGATAGATAGATAGATAGATAGATAGATAGATAGATAGATAGATAGATAGATAGATAGATAGATAGATAGATAGATAGATAGATAGATAGATAGATAGATAGATAGATAGATAGATAGATAGATAGATAGATAGATAGATAGATAGATAGATAGATAGATAGATAGATAGATAGATAGATAGATAGATAGATAGATAGATAGATAGATAGATAGATAGATAGATAGATAGATAGATAGATAGATAGATAGATAGATAGATAGATAGATAGATAGATAGATAGATAGATAGATAGATAGATAGATAGATAGATAGATAGATAGATAGATAGATAGATAGATAGATAGATAGATAGATAGATAGATAGATAGATAGATAGATAGATAGATAGATAGATAGATAGATAGATAGATAGATAGATAGATAGATAGATAGATAGATAGATAGATAGATAGATAGATAGATAGATAGATAGATAGATAGATAGATAGATAGATAGATAGATAGATAGATAGATAGATAGATAGATAGATAGATAGATAGATAGATAGATAGATAGATAGATAGATAGATAGATAGATAGATAGATAGATAGATAGATAGATAGATAGATAGATAGATAGATAGATAGATAGATAGATAGATAGATAGATAGATAGATAGATAGATAGATAGATAGATAGATAGATAGATAGATAGATAGATAGATAGATAGATAGATAGATAGATAGATAGATAGATAGATAGATAGATAGATAGATAGATAGATAGATAGATAGATAGATAGATAGATAGATAGATAGATAGATAGATAGATAGATAGATAGATAGATAGATAGATAGATAGATAGATAGATAGATAGATAGATAGATAGATAGATAGATAGATAGATAGATAGATAGATAGATAGATAGATAGATAGATAGATAGATAGATAGATAGATAGATAGATAGATAGATAGATAGATAGATAGATAGATAGATAGATAGATAGATAGATAGATAGATAGATAGATAGATAGATAGATAGATAGATAGATAGATAGATAGATAGATAGATAGATAGATAGATAGATAGATAGATAGATAGATAGATAGATAGATAGATAGATAGATAGATAGATAGATAGATAGATAGATAGATAGATAGATAGATAGATAGATAGATAGATAGATAGATAGATAGATAGATAGATAGATAGATAGATAGATAGATAGATAGATAGATAGATAGATAGATAGATAGATAGATAGATAGATAGATAGATAGATAGATAGATAGATAGATAGATAGATAGATAGATAGATAGATAGATAGATAGATAGATAGATAGATAGATAGATAGATAGATAGATAGATAGATAGATAGATAGATAGATAGATAGATAGATAGATAGATAGATAGATAGATAGATAGATAGATAGATAGATAGATAGATAGATAGATAGATAGATAGATAGATAGATAGATAGATAGATAGATAGATAGATAGATAGATAGATAGATAGATAGATAGATAGATAGATAGATAGATAGATAGATAGATAGATAGATAGATAGATAGATAGATAGATAGATAGATAGATAGATAGATAGATAGATAGATAGATAGATAGATAGATAGATAGATAGATAGATAGATAGATAGATAGATAGATAGATAGATAGATAGATAGATAGATAGATAGATAGATAGATAGATAGATAGATAGATAGATAGATAGATAGATAGATAGATAGATAGATAGATAGATAGATAGATAGATAGATAGATAGATAGATAGATAGATAGATAGATAGATAGATAGATAGATAGATAGATAGATAGATAGATAGATAGATAGATAGATAGATAGATAGATAGATAGATAGATAGATAGATAGATAGATAGATAGATAGATAGATAGATAGATAGATAGATAGATAGATAGATAGATAGATAGATAGATAGATAGATAGATAGATAGATAGATAGATAGATAGATAGATAGATAGATAGATAGATAGATAGATAGATAGATAGATAGATAGATAGATAGATAGATAGATAGATAGATAGATAGATAGATAGATAGATAGATAGATAGATAGATAGATAGATAGATAGATAGATAGATAGATAGATAGATAGATAGATAGATAGATAGATAGATAGATAGATAGATAGATAGATAGATAGATAGATAGATAGATAGATAGATAGATAGATAGATAGATAGATAGATAGATAGATAGATAGATAGATAGATAGATAGATAGATAGATAGATAGATAGATAGATAGATAGATAGATAGATAGATAGATAGATAGATAGATAGATAGATAGATAGATAGATAGATAGATAGATAGATAGATAGATAGATAGATAGATAGATAGATAGATAGATAGATAGATAGATAGATAGATAGATAGATAGATAGATAGATAGATAGATAGATAGATAGATAGATAGATAGATAGATAGATAGATAGATAGATAGATAGATAGATAGATAGATAGATAGATAGATAGATAGATAGATAGATAGATAGATAGATAGATAGATAGATAGATAGATAGATAGATAGATAGATAGATAGATAGATAGATAGATAGATAGATAGATAGATAGATAGATAGATAGATAGATAGATAGATAGATAGATAGATAGATAGATAGATAGATAGATAGATAGATAGATAGATAGATAGATAGATAGATAGATAGATAGATAGATAGATAGATAGATAGATAGATAGATAGATAGATAGATAGATAGATAGATAGATAGATAGATAGATAGATAGATAGATAGATAGATAGATAGATAGATAGATAGATAGATAGATAGATAGATAGATAGATAGATAGATAGATAGATAGATAGATAGATAGATAGATAGATAGATAGATAGATAGATAGATAGATAGATAGATAGATAGATAGATAGATAGATAGATAGATAGATAGATAGATAGATAGATAGATAGATAGATAGATAGATAGATAGATAGATAGATAGATAGATAGATAGATAGATAGATAGATAGATAGATAGATAGATAGATAGATAGATAGATAGATAGATAGATAGATAGATAGATAGATAGATAGATAGATAGATAGATAGATAGATAGATAGATAGATAGATAGATAGATAGATAGATAGATAGATAGATAGATAGATAGATAGATAGATAGATAGATAGATAGATAGATAGATAGATAGATAGATAGATAGATAGATAGATAGATAGATAGATAGATAGATAGATAGATAGATAGATAGATAGATAGATAGATAGATAGATAGATAGATAGATAGATAGATAGATAGATAGATAGATAGATAGATAGATAGATAGATAGATAGATAGATAGATAGATAGATAGATAGATAGATAGATAGATAGATAGATAGATAGATAGATAGATAGATAGATAGATAGATAGATAGATAGATAGATAGATAGATAGATAGATAGATAGATAGATAGATAGATAGATAGATAGATAGATAGATAGATAGATAGATAGATAGATAGATAGATAGATAGATAGATAGATAGATAGATAGATAGATAGATAGATAGATAGATAGATAGATAGATAGATAGATAGATAGATAGATAGATAGATAGATAGATAGATAGATAGATAGATAGATAGATAGATAGATAGATAGATAGATAGATAGATAGATAGATAGATAGATAGATAGATAGATAGATAGATAGATAGATAGATAGATAGATAGATAGATAGATAGATAGATAGATAGATAGATAGATAGATAGATAGATAGATAGATAGATAGATAGATAGATAGATAGATAGATAGATAGATAGATAGATAGATAGATAGATAGATAGATAGATAGATAGATAGATAGATAGATAGATAGATAGATAGATAGATAGATAGATAGATAGATAGATAGATAGATAGATAGATAGATAGATAGATAGATAGATAGATAGATAGATAGATAGATAGATAGATAGATAGATAGATAGATAGATAGATAGATAGATAGATAGATAGATAGATAGATAGATAGATAGATAGATAGATAGATAGATAGATAGATAGATAGATAGATAGATAGATAGATAGATAGATAGATAGATAGATAGATAGATAGATAGATAGATAGATAGATAGATAGATAGATAGATAGATAGATAGATAGATAGATAGATAGATAGATAGATAGATAGATAGATAGATAGATAGATAGATAGATAGATAGATAGATAGATAGATAGATAGATAGATAGATAGATAGATAGATAGATAGATAGATAGATAGATAGATAGATAGATAGATAGATAGATAGATAGATAGATAGATAGATAGATAGATAGATAGATAGATAGATAGATAGATAGATAGATAGATAGATAGATAGATAGATAGATAGATAGATAGATAGATAGATAGATAGATAGATAGATAGATAGATAGATAGATAGATAGATAGATAGATAGATAGATAGATAGATAGATAGATAGATAGATAGATAGATAGATAGATAGATAGATAGATAGATAGATAGATAGATAGATAGATAGATAGATAGATAGATAGATAGATAGATAGATAGATAGATAGATAGATAGATAGATAGATAGATAGATAGATAGATAGATAGATAGATAGATAGATAGATAGATAGATAGATAGATAGATAGATAGATAGATAGATAGATAGATAGATAGATAGATAGATAGATAGATAGATAGATAGATAGATAGATAGATAGATAGATAGATAGATAGATAGATAGATAGATAGATAGATAGATAGATAGATAGATAGATAGATAGATAGATAGATAGATAGATAGATAGATAGATAGATAGATAGATAGATAGATAGATAGATAGATAGATAGATAGATAGATAGATAGATAGATAGATAGATAGATAGATAGATAGATAGATAGATAGATAGATAGATAGATAGATAGATAGATAGATAGATAGATAGATAGATAGATAGATAGATAGATAGATAGATAGATAGATAGATAGATAGATAGATAGATAGATAGATAGATAGATAGATAGATAGATAGATAGATAGATAGATAGATAGATAGATAGATAGATAGATAGATAGATAGATAGATAGATAGATAGATAGATAGATAGATAGATAGATAGATAGATAGATAGATAGATAGATAGATAGATAGATAGATAGATAGATAGATAGATAGATAGATAGATAGATAGATAGATAGATAGATAGATAGATAGATAGATAGATAGATAGATAGATAGATAGATAGATAGATAGATAGATAGATAGATAGATAGATAGATAGATAG